>NC_138145.1:1029969-1450969 GCF_964199315.1 Orbicella franksi | reverse complement strand
CGCGCATCGTGATTTTGACACACTTCGGGTGGATTTCCCGGAACTTGGGGGACATTTTCCAGTCCCTTGGACGCTAAACTAGGTGCCGATGGCGTTGTTTTGCAGTGAAATGGACACAGCAAAGCTTTTTGAAGGCTCGCTTTCGAGCTTATGGCTCGAAATATAGCCATACTTCCCTTTAAGACTGAAAGAGTAGCCGAGACCGCCTTACGCGCATCATGATTTTGGGATACTTAGGCTCGATTTCCCGGAAATAGGGGGATATTTTCCAGTTCTGGGTACTCTAAACTAACTCCTGATGGCCTTGGTTTCCAGTGAAATGGACACAGGAACACTTTTTGAACGCGCACTTTCGAGCTTGCTGGCCGAAATATAGCCCTACTTCTTTTTAAGACTGAAAGAGTAGGCGGGAGCGCCTTACGCGCATTGTGATTTTGAGGATCTTCGGCTCGATATGGCGAAACTTGGGAGATATTTTCCAGTCCCAAAGTCTTTAAACTCACTCCTGATTGTCTAAGATGTGAGTGAAATAGACACAAAAATTTTTGAACCCTTACTTTCGAGCTTCTGGAGTTAAATCTAAGCCCACTTTACCTTAAGACTGAAAGAGTAGCCGAGACCCCCTTAAGCGCATCGTGATTTTGAGTAACTTCGGGTGGATTTCCCGTAACTTGGGGGATATTTCCAGTTCCTTTGACGCTAAATTAAGTCGTGATGGCCTTGTTTTGCAGTGAAATGGACACAGCAAAACTTTTTAGACACTCAGTTTCGAGCTTCTGGGCCGAAATATTGCCCCAATTCACTTCAAGACTGAAAGAGTAGCCGAGACCGCCGTACGCGCGTCGTGATTTTGACCAACTTCGGTTAAATTTCCCGGAACTTGGGGGATATTTTCCAGTCCCAGGGACACTAAACTGACCCCCGAGGTCCTTGGTCTGCAGTAAAATGGACACAGCACAACTTTTTGAACGCTCACTTTTGAGCTTCTGGGCCGAAGCATAGCCCTACTTCACTTTAAGACTGAAAGACTAGCCGAAACCGCCTTACGCGCATCGTGATTTTGGGCTACTTCGGCTCGATTTCCCAGAACTTGGGAGATAATTCCCAGTCCCGGGCACTCTTAACTAATTCCTGATGACCTTGGTTTTCAGTGAAATGGACACAGCCAAACTTTTTGAACGTTCACTTTCGAGCGTCTGGGCCGAAATATAGCCCCACTTCACTTTAAGACTGAAAGAGTAGCCGGGACCGCCTTACGCGCATGGTAATTTTGTCGAACTTCGGCTTGATTTCCTGGGACTTGGGGGATATTTTGCATTCCCGGAAGCTCTAAACTAATCCTGAATGCCTTGGTTTTTAGTGAAATGGACACAGGTAAAAGGAGCGCACGCTCGGTTTCCAGGTTGTAGGCCGAAATATAGCCCCACTTTATTTTAAGACTGAAAGTGTACACGAAACCGCCTTAAGCGCATCGAAATTTTTAGCCACTATGGCTCGATATGCCAAAACTTGGGGGATATTTTCCAGTCCCGGGGACTCTACCCTAACTCTTGATGCCCTTAGTTTTCAGCAAAATGGTCACAGGTAACAGGAGCGCACGCTCGGTGTCGAGCTTCTAGGCCGAAATGTAGCCCCAGTTCATTTTAAGACTGAAAGACTAAACGAAACTGCCGTACGCTTATCGTAATTTTAAGAAAGTATGGCTCAATTTGCCGAAACTTGGAGGATAGCTTCCAGTCTCGAGGATTCTAAACTATCTCCTGATGGGCTTAGTTCTTAGTGAAATGGACACAGGTAACAGGAGAGCACGCTCGGTGTCGAGCTTGTAGAACCGAAGTATAGCCCCACTTCATTTTCGGAGTAAACGAGTAGCCGAGACCGCCTTACCCGCGTCGTGATTTTGAGCATCTTTGGCTCGATTTGCCGCAATTCGGGCAATATTTTCCAGTCCCGAGGACTCTATGTTAACTCCTGATGAACTTAGTTTTCAGTGATATGTACACAGGCAAAAGGAGCGCACGCTCGGTGTTGAGCTTCTCGGCCGAAATATAGCCCCACTTCATATTAAGACTGAAAGAGTAGCCGAGACCGCCTTACGCGCATCGTGATTTTGAGCAACTCTGGCTCGATCTGCCAGAATTTGGGAAATATTTTCCAGTGCCAAGGACTCTAAACTAACTCCTGATGGCCTAAGATGTCAGTGAAATGGACACAGGTAAAATTAGTGCACGCCCGGTCTCGAGCTTCTAGGTCGAAATATAGCCCCCCTTAATTTTAAGACTGAAAGAGTAGCCGAGACCGCCTCACGCGCATCGTGATTTTGGGCCACTTTTGCTCGATTTCCTGGAAGTTGGCGAATAATTTAAAGTCCCGGGGACGCTAAACTAACTCCCGATGACCTTGGTTTGCAGTTTAATGAACACAGCAAAACATTCTGAACGCTCACCTTCGAGCTTCAGTGCCGCAATATAGCCCTACTTAAGTTTAAGACTGAAAGAATAACCGAGAGCCCGTTACGCGCATCGTAATTTTCATCAACTTCGGCGCCATTTCCTGGATTTTGGAGAATATTTTCCAGTTCCGGGGACTCTAAACTAACTCCTGATTGCCTTGGTTTGCAGTCAAATGGACAGAGCAAAACTTTTTGAACGCTCACTTTGGAGCTTGTGGGCCTAAATATAGCCACACTTGACTTTAAGACTGAAACAGTAGCCGAGACCGCGTTACGCGCATCGTGATTTTGAGCAACTTCTGCTCGCTTTCCTGGAACTTGGGGCCGAAATTTAGTCCCAAAACTTAGGCCGAAACTTAGGCCGAAATTTAGTCCCACATCACTTACGACTTAAAGAGTAGCCGAGACCGGCGTGCGCGCATCGTGATTTTCACCAACTTCGGGTCGATATTCCGGAACTTGGGGGATATTTTCCAGTCGCAGGGACTCTAAACTAACTCTTGATGGCCTTGGTTTGCAGTGAAATGGAGACAGCAAAACTTTTTGAACGCTCACCTTCAAGCTTCTGGGCCGAAATATAGCCCACTTTACTTTAATACTGAAAAAGTAGCCGAGACCGCCTTACGCGCATCGTGATTTTGACAAACTTCGAATGGATTTCCCGGAGCTTGGGGGATATTTTCCTGTCCCTTGGACGCTAAACTATGTCCTGATGGCCTTGTTTTGAAGTAATATGGACACAACAAAACTTTTTGAACGCTCACTTTCTAGCTTGTGGGCCGAAATATAGGCACACTTCACTTTAAGACTGAAAGAGTAGCCGAGACCACCTTACGCACATCGTGATTTTGACCAACTTCGGCTCGATTTACCGGAACTTGGGGGATATTTTCCAGTCCCGAGGACTCTTAAGTAACCCCTGATGGCCCTGGTTTGCATATAAATGGATACAGCAAAACTTTTCGAACGCTCATTTTATAGCTTCTGGGCCGAAATATAGCCCCACTTCACTTTAAGACTGAAAGAGTAGCCGAGACCGTCTTACGCGCATCGTGATGTTGACCAACGTCTTCTCGATTTTCCGGAACTTGGGAAATACATTCCACTCCCGGGGACTTTAAACTAACTACTGATAGCCTTGGTTTGCAGTGAAATAGACACAGTAATTTTTTTTGAGCTTTGAGCTTGTGGGCCGAAATAGAGCCCCACTTTACTTTAAGACTGAAGGAGTAGCCGACACCGCCTTCAGCGCACCGTGATTTTGACCAACTTCGGCTCGATTTGCCGGAACTTGGGGGATATTTTCCAGTCTCGGGGACTCTAAACTAACTCCTGATTGTCCTGGTTTTCAGTGAAATGGACACAGCTAAACTTTTTGAACGCTCACTCTCGAGCTTCTGGACCGAAATATAGCCCCACTTTACTTTAAGACTGAAAGAGTAGCATAGACCGTCTTGCGCAAATCGTGATTTTGACCATTTTCGGGTCGGTTTCCCGGAACTTGGGAGATATTTTCCAGTCCCGAGGACTCTAAACTAACTCCTGATGGCCTTGCTTTGCATTGCAATGGACAGAGCAAAACTTTTTGAAGGCTCACTTTCGAGCTTGTGGGCCGAAATATACCCACACTTTACTTTAAGACTGAAACAGTAGCGGAGACCGCATTTCGCGCATCGTGATTTTGATCAACTTCGGCTCGCTTTCCCGGAACTTGGGGCATATTTTCTTGTCCCGGGGACGCTAAACTAACTCCTGATGGCCTTGGTTTGCAGTGAAATGAACACAGCAAAACTTTTTGAACGCTCACTCTCGGGCTTCTCGCCCGAAATATAGCCCCACTTCACTCTAAGACTCAAAGAGTAGCCGACACTACCTTACGCAAATCGTGATTTTGACCAACTTCGGCTCGATTTCCCGGAAGTTGGGGGATATTTTTACAGTCCCGGGGACTCTAAACTAGCTCCTGATGGCTTTTGTTTGCAGTCAAATAAACACAGGGAAACTTTTTGAACGCTCACTTTCAAGCTCCTGGCCAGGAATAAAGCCTCATTTCACTTTAAGACTGAAACAGTAAGCGAGACCGCCTAACGCGCACCGTGATTTTGACCAACTTCGGCTAAATTTCCCTGAACTTGGGGAGATATTTTCCAGTCCCGAAGACTCTTAACTAACCCCTGATGGCCTTCGTTTGCATTGAAATGGATACAGCAAAACTTTTTGAACGCTCACTTTTGAGCTTCTGGGCCGAAATATAGCCCCACTTCACTTTAAGACTGAAAGACTAGCCAAGACCGTCTTGCGCGCATCGTGATTTTGACCAACGTCTTCTTGATTTTCCGGAACTTGGGAAATATATTGCAGTCCCGGGGACTCTAAACTAACTCCTGATAGCCTTGGTTTGCAGTGAAATGGACACAGCAAATTTTTTGCAGCGCTCACTTTGGAGCTTCTGGGCCGAAATAGAGCCCCACTTCACTTTAAGACTGAAAGAGTAGCCGAGGCCGCCTTAGGCGCATCGTGATTTTGACCAACTTCGGCTTGAGTTGCCAGAACTTAAAAGATATTTTCCACTCCCGGGGACTCTAAACTAACTCATGATGGCCTTGGTTTTCAGTGAAATTGAGAGAGGAAAACTTTTTGAACGCTCACTTTCGAGCTTCTGGACCGAAATATAACCCTACTTCACCTTCAGACTCAAAGAGTAGCCGAGACCGCCTTACGCGAATCGTTATTTTCACCAACTTCGTCTCGACTTGGCGGAACTTGGAGGATATTTTCCAGTTCTGGGGACTGTAAACTACTTCCTGAGGGCCTTGCTTTGCAGTGAAATGGGCAACGCATAACTTTTTGAACGCTCACTTTCGAGCTTCTGGGCCAAAATATACAGCCACGTCACTTTAAGACTAAAAGAGTAGCCGAGACTGCTTTACGCGCATCGTGATTTTCACAAACTTCGGCTCGATTTCCCGGAACTTGGGGGATATTTTCATGTCCCGGAGACTGTAAACTATCTCCGGATGTGGCTTGGTTCGCGTTGATATGGACACAGCAAAACTTTTTGAACTTTCACTTTCGAGCTTCTGGGCCGAAATATAGCCCGAGTTCACTTTAAAAATGAAAGAATAGCCGAGACCGCCTTACGCGCATCGTGATTTTGACCAACTTTGGCTCGATTTCCCAGGAAATGGGGAATATTTTCCGGTACCGGGGACTCTAAAGTAACTCCTGATTGCCTTGGTTTGCATTGAAATGGAGAGAGGAAAACTTTTTCAACGCTCCCCTTCGGGCTTCTGAGCCGAAATATAGCCCCACTTCAGTTTAAGACTGAAAGAGTAGCCGAGACCGTCTTAGACGCATCGTGATTTTGACCAACTTCGGCTTGAGTTGCCAGCACTTAAGGGATAATTTTTAGTCCCGCGGACTCTAAACTAACTCATGATGGCCTTGGTTTTCAGTTAAATTGAGAGAGGAAAACTTTTTGAACGCTCACTTTCGAGCTTCTGGGCCGAAATATACAGCCACGTCACTTTAAGACTAAAAGAGTAGCCGAGACTGTTTTACGCGCATCGTGATGTTGACAAACTTCGGCTCAATTTCCCTTGACTTGGGGGATATTTTGATGTCCCGGACACTGTAAACAATCTGCTGATGTGGCTTGGTTTGCGGTGAAATGGACACAGCAAAACTTTTTGAACTTTCACTTTCGAGCTTCTGGGCCGAAATATAGCCCCAGTTCACTTTAAGAATCAAAGAGTAGCCGAGACCGCCTTACGCGCATCGTGATTTTGACAAAATTCGGCTCGATTTCCCCGAACTTGGGCGATATTTTCCAGTCCCGAGCAGTCTAAACTAACTCCTGATGGCCTTGGTTTGCAGTGAAATGAACAAGGTAACACTTTTTGAACGCTTATTTTCGAGCTTCTGGGATGAAATATAGCCCAACTTCACTTTAAGACTGAAAGAGTAGGCGAGACCGCCTTACGCGCATCGTGATTTTGAGCAACTTGCGCTCGATTTTCTAGAATTTTGGCGATATTTTCAAGTCCCGGGGACTCTAAACTAACTCCTGATGGCCTTGGTTTGATGTGAAATGGACGCAGGAAAACTTTTTGAACGCTCAGTTTCGAGCTTCTGGGCCGAAATACAACAGTACTTCACTTTAAGACTGAAATAGTAGCCGAGACCTCCTTACGAGCATCGTGATTTTGACCCAGTTCAGCTCGATTTCCCGGAACTTGGGAGATATTTTCCAGTCCGGGGTACTTTAAACTAACTCCTGATGGCCTTGGTTTGCAGTTAAATGCACAAAGCGTAACTTTTTAAAGGTTCACTTTCGAGCTTCTGGGCCGAAATATAGCCCCACTTTACTTTAAGACTGAAAGAGTAGCCGAGACCGTCCTAGGCGCATCGTGATTTTGACCAACTTCCGTTGGATTTCCCGGAACTTCGGGGATATATTCCAGTCCCGGGGACTCTAAACTAACTGCTGATGGCCTTGGTTTGCAGTGAAATGGACACAGCACATTTTTTTGAACGCTCACTTTCGAGCGTCTCGGCCGAAATATAGCCATACTTCACTTTAAGACTGAAAGAGTAGCCGAGACCGCCTTACGCGCATCGTAATTTTGACCAACTTCGGCTCGATTTGCCGGAAGTTGGAGAATATTTTCAATTCCCGGAAAAACTACGCTAACTTCCGATGGCCTTAGTTTGCAGTTAAGTGGACACAGCAAAACTTTTTGAACGCTCACTTTCGAGCTTATGGCTCGAAATATAGCCCCACTTAACTTTAAGACTGAAAGAGTAGCCGAGACCGCCTTTACGCGCATCGTGATTTTGGGATACTTCGGCTTGCTTTCCCGGAAATAGGGGGATTTTTTCCAGTCCCGGGGACTCTAAACTAACTCCTGATGGCCTTGGTTTCCAGTGAAATGGACACAGGAACACTTTTTGAACGCGCACTTTCGAGCTTGCTGGCCCAAATATAGCCCTACTTTTTTTTAAGACTGAAAGAGTAGGCGGGAGCGCCTTACGCGCATTGTGATATTGAGGATCTTCGGCTCGATCTGGCGAAACTTGGGAGATATTTTCCAGTCCCAAAGTCTTTAATCTCACTCCTGATTGTCTAAGATGTGAGTGAAATAGACACAAAAATTTTTGAACCCTTACTTTCGAGCTTCTGAAGTTAACTCTAAGCCCACTTTATCTTAAGACTGAAAGAGTAGCCGAGACCCCCTTAAGCGCATGGTGATTTTGAGTAACTTCGGGTGGATTTCCCGTAACTTGGGGGATATTTCCAGTTCCTTTGACGCTAAACTAAGTCGTAATGGCCTTGTTTTGCAGTGAAATGGACACCGCAAAACTTTTTAAACACTCAGTTTCGAGCTTCTGGCCCGAAATATTGCCCCAATTCACTTTAAGACTGAACGAGTAGCTGAGACCGCAATACGCGCGTCGTGATTTTGACCAACTTCGGTTAAATTTCCCGGAACTTGGGGGATATTTTCCAGTTCCGGGGACTCTAAACTGACCCCCGACGTCCTTGGCGTGCAGTCAAATGGATACAGCAAAACTTTTTGAACGCTTACTTTTGAGCTTCTGGGCCGAAATATAGCTCCACTTCACTTTAAGAGTGAAAGAGTAGCCGAGACCGCCTTACGCCCATCGTAATTTTGACCAACTTCGGCTGGATTTCCCAGAACATGGGGGATATTTTCCAGTCCCGAGGACTCTATGTTAACTCCTGATGAACTTAGTTTTCAGTGATATGTACACAGGCAAAAGGAGCGCACGCTCGGTGTTGAGCTTCTCGGCCGAAATATAGCCCCACTTCATTTTAAGACTGAAAGAGTAGCCGAGACGGCCTTACGCGCATCGTGAGTTTGAGCAACTTTGGCTCGATCTGCCAGAATTTGGGAAATATTTTCCAGTCCCAAGGACTCTGAACTATTTCCTGATGGCCTAAGATGTCAGTGAAATGGACACAGGTAAAATTAGCGCACGCCCGGTCTCGAGCTTCTAGGTCGAAATATAGCCCCCCTTAATTTTAAGACTGAAAGAGTAGCCAAGACCGCCTTACGCGCATCGTGATTTTGGTCCACTTTTGCTCGATTTCCCGCAAGTTGGCGAATAATTTAAAGTTCCGGGGACGCTAAACTAACTCCCGATGACCGTGGTTTGCAGTTTAATGAACACAGCAAAACATTCTGAACGCTCACCTTCGAGCTTCAGTGCCGCAATATAGCCCTACTTAAATTTAAGACTGAAAGAATAACCGAGAGCCCGTTAGGCGCATCGTAATTTTCATCAACTTCGGCGCCGTTTCCTGGAACTTGGAGAATATTTTCCAGTTCCGGGGACTCTAAACTAACTCCTGATTGCCTTCGTTTGCAGTGAAATGGACACAGCAAAACTTTATGAACGCTCACTTTCGAGCTTGTGGGCCTAAATATAGCCACACTTGACTTTAAGACTGAAACAGTAGCCGAGACCGCGTTACGCGCATCGTGATTTTGAACAACTTCTGCTCGCTTTCCTGAAACTTGGGGACTATTTTTCAGTCCCGGGGACTCTAAACTAACTCCTGATGGCCATGGTTTGCAGTGAAATTCACACAGCACAAGTTTTTGAACGAACACTTTCGAGCTTTTAGGCCGAAATATAGTTCCACATTACTTACGACTTAAAGAGTAGCCGAGACCGGCGTGCGCGCATCGTGATTTTCACCAACTTCGGGTCGATATTCCGGAACTTGAGGGATATTTTCTAGTCCCAGGGACTCTAAACTATCTCTTGATTGCCTTGGTTTGCAGTGAAATGGAGACAGCAAAACTTTTTGAACGCTCACCTTCAAGCTTCTGGGCCGAAATATAGCCCACTTTACTTTAATACTGAAAAAGTAGCCGAGACCGCCTTACGCGCATCGTGATTTTGACAAACTTCGGGTGGATTTCCCGGAGCTTGGGGGATATTTTCCACTCCCTTGGACGCTAAACTAGGTGCCGATGGCCTTGTTTTGCAGTGAAATGGACACAGCAAAGCTCTTTGAAGGCTCACTTTCGAGGTTGTGGGCCGAAATATAGCCATACTTCACTTTAAGACTGAAACAGTAGCCGAGACCACGTTTCGCGCATCGTGATTTTGATCAACTTCGGCTCGATTTCCCGGAACTTACGAAATATTTTCCAGTCCCGGGGAGTCTAAAGTAACTCGTGCTGGTCTTGGTTTGCAGTGAAACGGAAACAGAAAAAGGTTTTGAACGCATACTTTCGAGCTTCTGGACCGAAATAGAACCCCACTTCACTTGAAGACTGAAAGAGTAGCCGAGACCGCCTTACGTGCATCGTGATTTTGAGCAACTTCGGCTCGATTTGCCGGAACTAAGGGGATATATTCCAGTTCTGAGGACTCTAAACGAATTCCCGATGGCCTTGGTTTGCAGTAAAATGGACCCATCAAAACTGTTTGAACACTCAATTTCGAGCTTCTGGGCCAAAATATAGCCCCCCATTACTTTAACAGTGAAAGAGTAGCCGAGACCGCCTTACGTGCATCGTGATTTTGACAAACTTCGGGTTGATTTCCCGGAACTTGGGGGATATTTTCCAGTCCCGGGGACTCTCAACTAACTCCTGCTTGTCTTGGTTTGCAGTGAAATAGACACAGCGAAAGTTTTTGAACGCTCACTCTCGAGCTTCTGGGCCGAAATAGAGCCCCATTTTACTTTAAGACTGAAAGAGTAGGCGAGACCGTCTTGAGGGAATCGTGATTTTGACCAATTTCGCCTTTATTTCCCGAGACTTAGGGGATATATTCCAGTCAAAAGGACTCTACAGTAACTCCTGATGGCCTTGGTTCTCAGTGAAATAGACAGAGCACAACTTTGGAGCTTCTGGGCAGAAATATAGCCCGACTTTACTTTAAGACTGAAAGAGTAGATAAGACCGCTTTACGCGCATCGTAATTTTGACGAACTTCGAATGGATTTCCCGGAGCTTGGGGGATATTTTGCAGTCCCTTGGACGCTAAACTAAGTCCTGATGGCCTTGTTTTGAAGTAAAATGGACACAACAAAACTTTTTGAACGCTCACTTTCGAGCTTGTGGGCCGAAATATAGCCACACTTCACTTTAGGACTGACACAGTAGCCGAGACCACGTTACGCGCATCATGAATTTGATCAACTTCGGCTCGATTTCCCGGGACTTGGGGGATATTCTCCAGTCCCGGGGACTCTAAACTAACTTCTGACGGCCTTGGTTTCCACTGAAAGTGACAGAGCAAAGCTGTTTAAACACTCACTTTCGAGCTTCTAGGCCGAAATATTGCCCCACTTCACTTTAAGACTGAAAGATAAGCCGAGACCACCTTACGCACATCGTGATTTTGACCAACTTCGGCTCGATTTACCGGAACTTGGGAAATACATTCCACTACCGGGGACTCTAAATTAACTACTGATAGCCTTGGTTTGCAGTGAAATAGACACAGTAATTTTTTTTGAGCTTTGAGCTTGTGAGCCGAAATAGAGCCCCACTTCACTTTAAGACTGAAGGAGTAGCCGACACCGCCTTAAGCGCACCGTGATTTTGACCAACTTCGGCTCGATTTGCCGGAATTGGGGAATATTTTCCAGTCCCGGGGACTCTAAACTAACTCCTGATTGTCTTGGTTTTTAGTGAAATGGACACAGCGAAACTTTTTGAACGCTCACTCTCGAGCTTCTGGACCGAAATATAGCCCCACTTTACTTCAAGACTGAAAGAGTAGCCGAGACCGTCTTGCGCAAATCGTGATTTTCACCAACTTCGGGTCGGTTTCCCGGAGCTTGGGGGATATATTGCATTTCCGCAGGCTCTAAACTAACTCCTGATGCCCTTGGTTTTCAGTGAAATGGACAAAGGAAAGCTTTTTGAACAATCTCTTTGTAGCTTCTGGGCCGAAATAGAATCCCACTTCACTTTCAGGCTGAAATAGTAGCCGAGACCGCCTCACGCGCATCGTGAGTTAGACCAAGTTCAGCTCGATTTCACGCAACTTTTGGGATATTTTCCAGTCCGGGGGACTCTAAACTAACTCCGGATGGCCTTGGTTTGCACTGAAATGCGTCCAGCATAAATTTTTGAACGCCCACTTTGGAGCTTCTGGGCCGAAATAGCGCCCCACTTCACTTTAAGACTGAAAGAGTAGCCGAGATCGCCTTACGCGCATCGTGATTTTGACTATTTTCGAATCGATTTCTCGGAACTTGGGCAATATTTTCCAGTCCCGGGGACTCTAAACTAACTCCTGATCGCCTTGCTTTGCATTGAAATGGACAGAGCAAAACTTTTTGAACGCTCACTTTCGAGCTTGTGGGCCGAAATATAGCCACACTTTACTTTAAGACTGAAACAGTAGCCGAGACCGCATTTCGCGCATCGTGATTTTGATCAACTTCGGCTCGCTTTCCCAGAACTTGGGGAATATTTTCCAGTCCCGGGGACCCTGAACTAAGTTGTTTTGAAGTGAAATGGACACAGCAAAACTTTTTGAACGCTCACTTTCTAGCTTGTGGGCCAAAATATAGGCACACTTGACTTTAAGACTGAAACAGTAGCCGAGACCACGTTACGCGCATCATGAATTTGATCAACTTCGGCTCAAATTTCCGGGACTTGGGGGATATATTCCAGTCCCGGGGACTCTAAACTAACTCCTGATGGCCTTGGTTTGCATTGAAATGGACACAGCAAAATTTTTTGAATGCACACTTTCGAGATTCTGGGCCGAAATATAGCCCCACTTCACTTAAGACTGAAAGAGTAGCCGAGACCGCCTTGCTCGCATCGTGAGTTTGACAAACTTCCGGTCGATATTCCGGAACTTGGGGGATATTTTCCAGTCCCAGGAGCTCTAAACTAACTCCTCATGGCCTTGGTTTGCAGTGAAATGGACAGAGCAAAACTTTTTGAACGCTCACCTTCGAGCTTCCTGACCGAAATAAAGCCCCACTTTACTTTAAGACTTAAAGAGTAACCGAGACCACCTTACGCGCATTGTGATTTTGACAAACTTCGGGTGGATCTCCCGGAACTTGGGGAACATTTTCCAGTCCCTTGGACGCTAAACTAAGTCCTGATGGCCTTGCTTTGCAGTGAAATGGACACAGCAAAACTTTTTGAACGCTCACTTTCGAGCTTGTGGGCCGAAATATAGCCACACTTTATTTTAAGACTGAAACAGTAGCCGAGACCGCATTTCGCGCATCGTGATTTTGATCAACTTCGGCTCGCTTTCCCGGAACTTGGGGAATATTTTCCAGTCCCGGGGACCCTAAACTAACTTTTGATAGCTTTGGTTTGCAGTGAAATGCACACAGCAAAACTTTTTGAACGCTCACTTTCGAGCTTCTGGACAGAAATATAGCCCCACTTGACTTTAAGACTGAAAGGGTAGCCGAGACCGCTTTGGGAGCATCGTGATTTTGACCAACTTCAGCTCGATTTACCGGAACTTGGGGAATATTTTCCAGTGCCAGAGACGCTAAACTAACTCGTGATGGCCTTGTTTTTCAGTCAAAGAACACAGCAAAACTTTTTGAAGGCTCACTTTCGCGCTTCTGGGCCGAAATATAGCCCCACTTCACTTTAAGACTGAAACAGTAGCCGAGACCGCATTTCGCGCATCGTGATATTGATCAACTTCGGTTCGATTCCCCGGAACTTGGGGAATATTTTCCAGCCCCGGGGACCCTAAACCAACTTTTGATAGCTTTGGTTTGCAGTGAAATGCACACAGCAAAACTTTTTGAACGCTCATTTTCGGGCTTCTGGCCCGAAATAAAGCCCCACTTCACTTTAAGACAGAAAGAGCAGCCGAGACCACTTTAGGGGCATCGTGATTTTGACCAACCTCGGCTCAATTTCCCGGACCTTGGGGCATATTTTCTTGTCCCGGGGACGCTAAACTAACTCCTGATGGCCTTGGTTTGCAGTGAAATGAACACAGCAAAACTTTTTGAACGCTCACTTTCGGGCTTCTCGCCTGAAATATAGCCCCACTTCACTCTAAGACTTAAAGAGTAGCCGACACTACCTTACGCAAATCGTGATTTTGACCAACTTCGACTCGATTTCCCGGAAGTTGAGGGGATATTTTCCAGTCTCGGGGACTCTAAACTAGCTCCTGATGGCTTTGCTTTGCAGTCAAATAAACACAGGGAAACTTTTTCAACGCTCACTTTCAAGCTCCTGGCCAGGAATAAAGCCTCACTTTACCTTAAGACTGAAACAGTAAGCGAGACCGCCTAACGCGCACCGTGATTTTGACCAACTTCGGCTAAATTTCCCTGAACTTGGGGGGATATTTTCCAGTCCCGAAGACTCTTAAGTAACCCCTGATGGCCTTCGTTTGCATTGAAATGGATACAGCAAAACTTTTTGAAGCTCACTTTTGAGCTTCTGGGCCAAAATATAGCCCCACTCCACTTTAAGACTGAAAGACTAGCCAAGACCGTCTTGCGCGCATCGTGATTTTGACCAACGTCTTCTCGATTTTCCGGAACTTGGGAAATATATTGCAGTGCCGGGGACTCTAAACTAACTCCTGATAGCCTTGGTTTGCAGTGAAATGGACACAGCAAATTTTTTGCAGCGCTCACTTTGGAGCTTCTGGGCCGAAATAGAGCCCCACTTCACTTTGAGACTGAAAGAGTAGCCGAGGCCGCCTTAGGCGCATCGTGATTTTGACCAACTTCGGCTTGAGTTGCCAGAACTTAAAAGATATTTTCCACTCCCGGGGACTCTAAACTAACTCATGATGGCCTTGGTTTTCAGTGAAATTGAGAGAGGAAAAGTTTTTGAACGCTCACTTTCGAGCTTCTGGACCGAAATAGAGCCCTACTTCACCTTCAGACTCAAAGAGTAGCCGAGACCGCCTTACGCGAATCGTTATTTTGACCAACTTCGCCTCGATTTCCCGGAACTTGGGGGATATTTTCCAGTCCCTTGGACGCTAAACTAGGTGCCGATGGCCTTGTTTTGCAGTGAAATGGACACAGCAAAGCTTTTTGAACCCTCACTTTCGAGGTTGTGGGCCGAAATATAGCCATACTTCACTTTAAGACTGAAACAGTAGCCGAGACCACGTTTCGCGCATCGTGATTTTGATCAACTTCGGCTCGATTTCCCGGAACTTGGGGAATATTTTCCAGTCCCGGGGACTCTAAACTAACTCGTGCTGGTCTTGGTTTGCAGTGAAACGGAAACAGAAAAAGTTTTTGAACGCATACTTTCGAGCTTCTGGACCGAAATAGAACCCCACTTCACTTGAAGACTGAAAGAGTAGCCGAGACCGCCTTACGTGCATCGTGATTTTGAGCAACTTCGGCTCGATTTGCCGGAACTAAGGGGATATATTCCAGTTCTGAGGACTCTAAACTAATTCCTGATGGCTTTGGTTTGCAGTAAAATGGACACAGCAAAACCTTTTGAACGCTCAATTTCGAGCTTCTGGGCCAAAATATAGTCCCCCATTACTTTAACAGTGAAAGAGTAGCCGAGACCGCCTTACGTGCATCGTGATTTTGACAAACTTCGGGTTGATTTCCCGGAACTTGGGGGATATTTTCCAGTCCCGGGGACTCTCAACTAACGCCTGCTTGTCTTGGTTTGCAGTGAAATGGACACAGCGAAAGTTTTTGAACGCTCACTCTCGAGCTTCTGGGCCGAAATAGAGCCCCATTTTACTTTAAGACTGAAAGAGTAGGCGAGACCGTCTTGAGCGAATCGTGATTTTGACATATTTTGCGTTTATTTCCCGAGACTTGGGGGATATACTCCAGTCAAAGAGACTCTACAGTAACTCCTGATGGCCTTGGTTTTCAGTGAAATGGACACAGCACAACTTTGGAGCTTCTAGGCAGAAATATAGCCCCACTTTACTTTAAGACTGAAAGAGTAGATGAGACCGCCTTACGCGCATCGTAATTTTGACGAACTTCGAATGGATTTCCCGGAGCTTGGGGGATATTTTGCAGTCCCTTGGACGCTAAACTAAGTCCTGATGGCCTTGTTTTGAAGTCAAATGGACACAACAAAACTTTTTGAACGCTCACTTTCGAGCTTGTGGGCCGAAATATAGCCACACTTCACTTTAGGACTGACACAGTAGCCGAGACCACGTTACGCGCATCATGAATTTGATCAACTTCGGCTCGATTTCCCGGGACTTGGCGGATATTATCCAGTCCCGGGGACTCTAAACTAACTTCTGTTGGCCTTGGTTTGCACTGAAAGTCACAGAGGAAAACTTTTTAAACACTCACTTTCGAGCTTCTGGGCCGAAATACAGCCCCACTTCACTTTAAGACTGAAAGTGTAGCCGAGACCACCTTACGCACATCGTGATTTTGACCAACTTCGGCTCGATTTACCGGAACTTGGGGGATATTTTCCAGTCCCGAGGACTCTTAAGTAACCCCTGATGGCCTTGGTTTGCATTGAAATGGATACAGGAAACTTTTTTGAACGCTCACTTTTGAGCTTCTTGGCCGAAATATAGCCCCACTTCACTTTAAGACTGAAAGAGTAGCCGAGACCGTCTTGCGCAAATCGTGATTTTGACCAACTTCGGGATATATTCCATTTCCGCGGGCTCTAAAGTAACTCCTGATGGCCTTGGTTTTTAGTGAAATGGAAAAACGAAAGCTTTTTGAACACTCTCTTTGTAGCTTCTGGGCGAAATAGAATCCCACTTCACTTTTAGACTGAAATAGTAGCCGAGACCGCCTCACGCGCATCGTGAGTTAGACCAAGTTCAGCTCGATTTCACGCAACTTTTGGGATATTTTCCAGTCCGGGGGTACTCTAAACTAACTCCGGATGGCCTTGGTTTGCACTGAAATGCGCACAGCATAAATTTTTGAACGCCCACTTTGGAGCTTCTGGGCCGAAATATAGCCCCACTTCACTTTAAGACTGAAAGAGTAGCCAAGATCGCCTTACGCGCATCGTGATTTTGACCATTTTCGGATCGATTTCTCGGAAATTGTGGGATATTTTCCAGTCCCGGGGACTCTAAACTAACTCCTGATCGCCTTGCTTTGCATTGAAATGGACAGAGCAAAACTTTTTGAACGCTCACTTTCGAGCTTGTGGGCCGAAATATAGCCACACTTTACTTTAAGACTGAAACAGTAGCCGAGACCGCATTTCGCGCATCGTGATTTTGATCAACTTGGGCTCGCTTTCCCGGAACTTGGGGAATATTTTCCAGTGCCGGGGACCCTAAACTAAGTCCTGATGGCCTTGTTTTGAAGTGAAATGGACACAGCAAAACTTTTTGAACGCTCACTTTGTAGCTTGTGGGCCGAAATATAGGCACACTTGACTTTAAGACTGACACAGTAGCCGAGACCGCGTTACGCGCATCATGAATTTGATCAACTTCGGCTCCAATTCCCCGGACTTGGGGGATATTGTCCAGTCCCGGGGACTCTAAACTAACTCCTGATGGCCTTGGTTTGCATTGAAATGGATACAGGAAACTTTTTTGAACGCTCACTTTTGAGCTGCTTGGCCGAAATATAGCCCCACTTCACTTTAAGACTGAAAGTGTAGCCGAGACCGTCTTGCGCAAATCGTGATTTTGACCAACTTCGGGATATACTCCATTTCCGCGGGCTCTAAAGTAACTCCTGATGGCCTTGGTTTTTAGTGAAATGGACAAAGGAAAGCTTTTTGAACACTCTGTTTGTAGCTTCTGGGCCGAAATAGAATCCCACTTCACTTTTAGACTGAAATAGTAGCAGAGACCGCCTCACGCGCATCCTGAGTTAGACCAAGTTCAGCTCGATTTCACGCAACTTTTGGGATATTTTCCAGTCCGGGGGTACTCTAAACTAACTTCGGATGGCCTTGGTTTGCACTGAAATGCGCACAGCATAAATTTTTGAACGCCCACTTTGGAGCTTCTGGGCCGAAATATAGCCCCACTTCACTTTAAGACTGAAAGAGTATTCAAGATCGCCTTACGCGCATCGTGATTTTGACCATTTTCGGATCGATTTCTCCGAAATTGTGGGATATTTTCCAGTCCCGAGGACTTTAAACTAACTCCTGACCGCCTTGCTTTGCATTGAAATGGACAGAGCAAAACTTTTTGAACGCTCACTTTCGAGCTTGTGGGCCGAAATATAGCCACACTTTACTTTAAGACTGAAACAGTAGCCGAGACCGCATTTCGCGCATCGTGATTTTGATCAACTTCCGCTCGCTTTCCCAGAACTTGGGGAATATTTTCCAGTCCCGGGGACCCTAAACTAAGTCCTGATGGCCTTATTTTGAAGTGAAATGGACACAGCAAAACTTTTTGAACGCTCACTTTGTAGCTTGTGGGCCGAAATATAGGCACACTTGACTTTAAGACTGAAACAGTAGCCGAGACCGCGTTACGCGCATCATGAATTTGATCAACTTCGGCTCCAATTCCCCGGACTTGGGGGATATGTTCCAGTCCCGGGGACTCTAAACTAACTCCTGATGGCCTTGGTTTGCTTTGAAATGGACACAGCACAATTTTTTGAACGCACACTTTTGAGATTCTGGGCCGAAATATAGCCCCACTTCACTTAAGACTGAAAGAGTAAGCGAGACCGCCTTGCTCGCATCGTAAGTTTGACAAACTTCCGGTCGATATTCCGGAACTTGGGGGATATTTTCCAGTCCCAGGAGCTCTAAACTAACTCCTGATGGCCTTGGTTTGCAGTGAAATGGACAGAGCAAAACTTTTTGAACGCTCACCTTCGAGCTTCCTGGCCGAAGTAAAGCCCCACTTTACTTTAAGACTTAAAGAGTAACCGAGACCACGTTACCCTAAACTAACTTTTGATAGCTTTGGTTTGCAGTGAAATGCACACAGCAAAACTTTTTGAACGCTCACTTTCGAGCTTCTGGACAGAAATATAGCCCCACTTGACTTTAAGGCTGAAAGGATAGCCGAGACCGCTTTGGGAGCATCGTGATTTTGACCAACTTCAGCTCGATTTACCGGAACTTGGGGAATATTTTCCAGTCCCAGGGACGCTAAACTAACTCGTGATGGCCTTGTTTTTAAGTCAAAGAACACAGCAAAACTTTTTGAACGCTCACTTTCGGGCTTCTGGCCCGAAATATAGCCCCACTTCACTTTAAGACTGAAACACTAGCCGATACCGCATTTCGCGCATCGTGATTTTGATCAACTTCGGTTCGATTCCCCGGAACTTGGGCAATCTTTTTCAGTCCCGGCGACTCTAAACTAACCCCTGATGGCCTTGGTTTGCAGTGAAATGGACACAGCAAAACTTTTTGAACGCTCACTGTCGGGCTTCTGGCCCGAAATATAGCCCCACTTCACTTTAAGACAGAAAGAGTAGCCGACACCACTTTAGGGGCATCGTGGTTTTGCCCAACCTCGACTCAATTTCCCGGACCTTGGGGCATATTTTCTTGTCCCGGGGACGCTAAACTAACTCCTGATGGCCTTGGTTGAAGTAAAATGAACACAGCAAAACTTTTTGAACGCTCACTTTCGGGCTTCTCGCCCGAAATATAGCCCCACTTCACTCTAAGACTGAAAGAGTAGCCGACACTACCTTACGCAAATCGTGATTTTGACCAACTTCGGCTCGATTTCCCGGAAGTTGGGGGATATTTTCCAGTCCCGGGGACTCTAAACTAGCTCCTGATGGCTTTGGTTTGCAGCCAAACAAATACAGGGAAACTTTTTGAACGCTCACTTTCAAGCTCCTGGGCAGGAATAAAGCCTCACTTCACTTTAAGACTGAAACAGTAAGCAAGACCGCCTAACGCGCACCGTGATTTTGACCAACTTCGGCTAAATTTCCCTGAACTGGGGGGGGGGGGTTATATTTTCCAGTCCCGAGGACTCTTAAGTAACCCTTGATGGCCTTCGTTTGCATTGAAATGGCTACAGCAAAACTTTTTGAAGCTCACTTTTGAGCTTCTGGGCCGAAATATAGCCCCACTCCACTTTAAGACTGAAAGACTAGCCAAGACCGTCTTGCGCGCATCGTGATTTTGACCAACGTCTTCTCGATTTTCCGGAACTTGGGAAATATATTGCAGTCCTGAGGACTCTAAACTAACTCCTGATGGCCTTGGTTTGCAGTGAAATGGACACAGCAAATTTTTTGCAGCGCTCACTTTGGAGCTTCTGGGCCGAAATAGAGCCCCACTTCACTTTAAGACTGAAAGAGTAGCCGAGGCCGCCTTAGGCGCAACGTGATTTTGACCAACTTCGGCTTGAGTTGCCAGAACTTAAAAGATATTTTCCACTCCCGGGGACTCTAAACTAACTCATGATGGCCTTGGTTTTCAGTGAAATTGAGAGAGGAAAAGTTTTTGAACGCTCACTTTCGAGCTTCTGGACCGAAATATAGCCCTACTTCACTTTCACACTCAAAGAGTAGCCGAGACGGCCTTACGCGAATCGTTATTTTCACCAACTTCGTCTCGATTTGGCGGAACCTGGAGGATATTTTCCAGTTCCGGGGACTGTAAACTACTTCCTGAGGACCTTGCTTTGCAGTGAAATGGGCACAGCATAACTTTTTGAACGCTCACTTTCGAGCTTCTGGGCCAAAATATACAGCCACGTCACTTTAAGACTAAAAGAGTAGCCGAGACTGCTTTACGCGCATCGTGATTTTCACAAACTTCGGCTCGATTTCCCGGAACTTGGGGGATATTTTGATGTCCCGGAGACTGTTAACTATCTCCTGATGTGGCTTGGTTCGCGGTGAAATGGACACAGCAAAACTTTTTGAACTTTCACTTTCGAGCTTCTGGGCCGAAATATAGCCCGAGTTAACTTTAAGAATGAAAGAATAGCCGAGACCGCCTTACGCGCATCGTGATTTTGACCAACTTTGGCTCGACTTCCCAAGAAATGGGGAATATATTCCGGTACCGGGGACTCTAAAGTAACTCCTGATTGCCTTGGTTTGCATTGAAACGGAGAGAGCAAAACTTTTTCAACGCTCCCCTTCGGGCTTCTGAGCCGAAATATAGCCCCAATTCAGTTTAAGACTGAAAGAGTAGCCGAGACCGTCTTACGCGCATCGTGATTTTGACCAACTTCGGCTCGATTTCCCGTAACTTCGGGGATATATTCAAGTTCCAAGGACTCTAAACTAACTCCTGAGGGCCTTGGTCTCCAGTGAAATGGACACAGCAATTTTTTTTGAACGCTTACTTTCGAAATTCTGGGCCGAAATATAGCCCCGGTTCACTTTAAGACTGAAATAGTAGCCGAGACCATCTTAGACGCATCGTGATTTTGACCAACTTCGGCTTGAGTTGCCAGAACTTAAGGGATATTTTTTAGTCCCGCGGACTCTAAACTAACTCATGATGGCCTTGGTTTTCAGTTAAATTGACACAGTAAAACTTTTTGGACTTTCACTTTCGAGCTTCTGGGCCGAAATATAGCCCCAGTTCACTTTAAGAATCAAAGAGTAGCCGAGACCGCCTTACGCGCATCGTGATTTTGACAAAATTCGGCTCGGTTTCCCCGAACTTGGGCGATATTTTCCAGTCCCGAGCAGTCTAAACTAACTCCTGATGGCCTTGGTTTGCAGTGAAATGAACAAGGTAACACTTTTTCAACGGTTATATTCGAGCTTCTGGGATGAAATATAGCCCAACTTCACTTTAAGACTGAAAGAGTAGGCGAGACCGCCCTACGCGCATCGTGATTTTGAGCAACTTCCGCTCGATTTTCTAGAATTTGGGCGATATTTTCAAGTCTCGGGCACTCTAAACTAACTCCTGATGGCCTTGGTTTGATGTGAAATGGACGCAGGAAAACTTTTTAAACGCTCAGTTTCGAGCTTCTGGGCCGAAATACAACCGTACTTCACTTTAAGACTGCAATAGTAAGTAGCCGAGACCTCCTTACGAGCATCGTGATTTTGACCCAGTTCAGCTCGATCTCCCGGAACTTGGGGGATATTTTCCCGTCCGGGGGACCTTAAACTAACTCCTGATGGCCTTGGTTTGCAGTTAAATGCACAAAGCGTAACTTTTCAAAGGTTCACTTTCGAGCTTCTGGGCCGAAATATAGCCCCACTTTACCTTAAGACTGAAAGAGTAGCCGAGACCGTCTTACCCGCATCGTGATTTTGACCAACTGCCGTTCGATTTCTCAGAACTTCGGGGATATATCCAGTCCCGGGTACTCTAAACTAACTTCTGATGGCCTTGGTTTGCAGTGAAATGGACACAGCACATTTTTTTGAACGCTCACTTTCGAGCTTCTCGGCCGAAATATGGCCCTACTTTACTTTAAGACTGAAAGAGTAGCCGAGACCGCCTTACGCGCATCGTAATTTTGACCAACTTTGGCTCGATTTGCCGGAAGTTGCCGAATATTTTCAATTACCGGGGAAGCTAAACTAACTTCCGATGGCCTTAGTTTGCAGTTAAATGGAGACAGCAGAACTTTTTGAACCCTCACTTTCGAGCTTATGGCTCGAAATATAGCCCCACTTAGCTTTAAGACTGAAAGAGTAGCCGAGACCGCCTTACGCGCATCGTGATTTTGGGATACTTCGGCTCGATTTCCCGGAAATAGGGGGATATTTTCCAGTCCCGGGGACTCTAAACTAACTCCTGATGGCCTTGGTTTCCAGTGAAATGGACACAGGAACACTTTTTGAACGCGCACTTTCGAGCTTGCTGGCCGAAATATAGCCCTACTTCTTTTTAAGACTAAAAGAGTAGGCGGGAGCGCCTTACGCGCATTGTGATTTTGAGGATCTTCGGCTCGATCTGGCGAAACTTGGGAGATATTTTCCAGTCCCAAAGTCTCTAAACTCACTCCTGATTGTCTAAGATGTGAGTGAAATAGACACAAAAATTTTTGAACCCTTACTTTCGAGCTTCTGGAGTTAAATCTAAGCCCACTTTACCTTAAGACTGAAAGAGTAGCCGAGCACCCCTTAAGCGCATGGTGATTTTGACTAACTTCGGGTGGATTTCCCGTAACTTGGGGGATATTTCCAGTTCCTTTGACGCTAAACTAAGTCGTGATGGCCTTGTTTTGCAGTGAAATGGACACAGCAAAACTTTTTAAACACTCAGTTTCGAGCTTCTGGGCCGAAATATTGCCCTAATTCACTTTAAGACTGAAAGAGTAGCCGAGACCGCCGTACGCGCGTCGTGATTTTGACCAACTTCTGTTAAATTTCTTGGAACTTGGTGGATATTTTCCAGTCCCGGGGACTCTAAACTGACCCCCAACGTCCTTCGTCTGCAGTAAAATGGACACAGCAAAACTTTTTGAAGGCTCACTTTTGAGCTTCTGGGCCGAAATATAGCTCCACTTCACTTTAAGAGTGAAAGAGTAGCCGAGACCGCCTTACGCCCATCGTAATTTTCACCAAGTTCGGCTGGATTTCCCAGAACTTGGGGGATATTTTCCAGTCCCACGGACTCTAAACTAACTCCTGA
The DNA here is from genome assembly GCF_964199315.1 of Orbicella franksi. Lineage (NCBI taxonomy): Eukaryota > Metazoa > Cnidaria > Anthozoa > Scleractinia > Merulinidae > Orbicella > Orbicella franksi. Next base: position 1,428,022 of record NC_138145.1, on the reverse strand, counting down.
TGGCCTTGCTCTGGAGTGAAATGGACACAGCACAACTTTTTGAAGGCTCACTTTCGAGCTTCTGGGGGGGAAATATTGCCCCAGTTCACTTTAAGAATGAAAGAGTAACCGGCACCGCCTTACGCGCATCGTGATTTTGACCAACTTTGGCTCGATTTCCCGGGAAATGGGGGATATTTTCCGGTACCGGGGACTCTAAACTAACTCATGATTTCCTCGGTTTGCAGTGAAATGGACTCAGCCAAACTTTTTGAACGTTCACTTTCGAGCTTCTGAGCCGAACCATAGCCCCACTTCACTTTAAGACTGAAATAGTAGCCGAGACCGCCTTAGACGCATCGTGATTTTGACCAACTTCGGCATGAGTTGCCAGAACTTAAGGGATATTTTTAGTCCCGCGGACTCTAAACTAACTCATGATGGCCTTGGTTTTCAGTTAAATCGAGAGAGCAAAACTTTTTGAACGCTCACTTTCGAGCTTCTGGGTCGAAATATACCTCCACGTCACTTTAAGACTAAAAGAGTAGCCGAGACTGCTTTACGCGCATCGTGATTTTGACAAACTTCGGCTGGATTTCCCGGGACTTGGGGGATATTTTGATGTCCCGGACACTGTAAACAATCTGCTGATGTAGCTCGGTTTGCGGTGAAATGGACACAGCAAAAGTTTTTGAACTTTCACTTTCGAGCTTCTGGGCCGAAATATAGCCCCAGTTCACTTTACGAATCAAAGAGTAGCCGAGACCGCCTTACGCGCATCGTGATTTTGACAAAATTCGGGTCGATTTCCCCGAACTTGGCCGATATTTTCCATTCCCGAGCAGTCTAAACTAACTCCTGATGGCCTTGGTTTGCAGTGAAATGAACACAGCAAAACTTTTTGAACTTTCACTTTCTAGCTTCTCGGCCGAAATATAGCCCCAGTTCACTTTAAGAATCAAAGGGTAGCCGAGACTGCCTTACGCGCATCGTGATTTTGACAAAATTCGGCTCGATTTCCCCGAACTTGGGCGATATTTTCCAGTCCCAAGCAGTCTAAACTAACTCCTGATGGCCTTGGTTTGCAGTGAAATGAACAAGGTAACACTTTTTGAACGCTTATTTTCGAGCTTCTGGGATGAAATATAGCCCCACTTCACTTTAAGACTGAAAGAGTAGGCGAGACCGCCTTACCCGCATCGAGATTTTAAGCAACTTGCGCTCGATTTTCTAGCATTTTGGCGATATTTTTAAGTCCCGGGGACTCTAAACTAACTCCTGATGGCCTTGGTTTGATGTGAAACGGACGCAGGAAAACTTTTTGAACGCTCAGCTTCGAGCTTCTGGGCCGAAATACAACCGTACTTCACCTTAAGACTCAAATAGTAGCCGAGACCTCCTGACGAACATCGTGATTTTGACCCAGTTCAGCTCGATTTCCCGGAACTTGGGGGATATTTTCCAGTCCGGGGGACTTGAAACTAACTCCTGATGGCCTTGGTTTGCAGTTAAATGCACAAAGCGTAACTTTTTAAAGGTTCACTGTCGAGCTTCTGGGCCGAAATATAGCCCCACTTTACTTTAAGACTGAAAGAGTAGCCGAGACAGTCTTACGCGCATCGTGATTTTGACCAACTTCCGTTGGATTTCCCGGAACTTCGGCAATATATTCCAGTCCCGGGGACTATAAACTAACTGCTGATGGCCTTGGTTTGCAGTGAAATGGTTACAGCGCATTTTTTTTGAACGCTCACTTTCGAGCTTTTCGGCCGAAATATAGCCCTACTTCACTTTAAGACTGAAAGAGTAGCCGAGACCGCCTTACGCGCATCGTAATTTTGCCCAACTTCGGCTCGATTTCCCGGAAGTTGGCGAATATTTTCAATTCCCGGGGAAGCTAAACTAACTTCCGATGGCCCTAGTTTGCAGTTAAATGGACACAGCAAAAGTTTTTGAACAATCACTTTCGAGCTTATGGCTCGAAATATAGCCCCACTTAACTTTAAGACTGAAAGAGTAGCCGAGACCGCCTTACGCGCATCGTGATTTTGAGATACTTCGGCTCGATTTCCCGGAAATAGGGGGATATTTTCCAGTCCCGGGGGCTCTAAACTGACCCCCGACGTCCTTGGTCTGCAGTAAAATGGACACAGCAAAACTTTTTGAGCGCTCACTTTTGAGCTTCTGGGCCGAAATATAGCTCCACTTCACTTTAAGAGTGAAAGAGTAGCCGAGACCGCCTTACTCCCATCGTAATTTTGACCAACTTCGGCTCGATTTCCCGGAACTTGGGGGATATTTTCCAGTCCCGCGGACTCTAAAGTAACTCCTCATGGCCTTGCTCTGGAGTGAAATGGACACAGCACAACTTTTTGAACGCTCACTTTCGAGCTTCTGGGGGGAAATATTGCCCCAGTACACTTTAAGAATGAAAGAGTAACCGGGACCGCCTTACGCGCATCGTGATTTTGACCAACTTTGGGTCGATTTCCCGGGAAATAGGGGATATTTTCCGGTAACAGGGACTCTAAAGTAACTCCTGATTTCCTCGGTTTGCAGTGAAATGGACACAGCACAACTTTTTGAACGCTCACTTTTGAGCTTCTGGGCCGAAGCATAGCCCTACTTCACTTTAAGACTGAAAGACTAGCCGAGACCGCGTTACGCGCATCGTGATTTTGGGCTACTTCGGCTCGATTTCCCGGAACATGGGAGATAATTGCCAGTCTCGGGCAGTCCAAACTAATTCCTGATGGCCTTGGTTTTCAGTGAAATGGACACAGCCAAACTTTTTGAACGTTCACTTTCGAGCTTCTGGGCCGAAATATAGCCCCACTTCACTTTAAGACTGAAACAGTAGCCGAGACCGCATTTCGCGCATCGTGATTTTGATCAACTTCGGCTCGCTTTCCCGGAACTTGGGGAATATTTTCCAGTCCCGGGGACCCTAAACTAACGTTTGATAGCTTTGGTTTGCAGTGAAATGCACACAGCAAAACTTTTTGAACGCTCACTTTCGAGCTTCTGGACAGAAATATAGCCCCACTTCACTTTAAGACTGAAAGGGTAGCCGAGACCGCTTTGGGAGCATCGTGATTTTGACCAACTTCAGCTCGATTTACCGGAACTTGGGGAATATTTACCAGTCCCAGGGACACTAAACTAACTTGTGATGGCCTTGTTTTTCAGTCAAAGAACACAGCAAAACTTTTTGAAGGCTCACTTTCGGGCTTCTGGGCCGAAATATAGCCCCAGTTCACTTGAAGACTGAAACACTAGCCGATACCGCATTTCGCGCATCGTGATTTTGATCAACTTCGGTTCGATTCCCCGGAACTTGGGCAATATTTTTCAGTCCCGGGGACTCTAAACTAACCCCTGATGGCCTTGGTTTGCAGTGAAATGGACACAGCAAAACTTTTTGAACGCTCACTTTCGGGCTTCTGGTCCGAAGTATAGCCCCACTTCACTTTAAGACAGAAAGACTAGCCGAGACCACTTTAGGGGCATCGTGATTTTGACCAACCTCGGCTTAATTTCCCGGACCTTGGGGCATATTTTCTTGTCCCGGGGACGCTAAACTAACTCCTGATGGCCTTGGTTTGCAGTGAAATGAAGAAGGTAACAGTTTTTGAACGCTCACTTTCGGGCTTCTCGCCCGAAATATAGCCCCACCTCACTCTAAGACTGAAAGAGTAGCCGACACTAGCTTACGCAAATCGTGATTTTGACCAACTTTGGCTCGATTTCCCGGAAGTTGGGGGATATTTTCCAGTCCCGGGGACTCTAAACTAGCTCCTGATGGCTTTGGTTTGCAGTCAAATAAACACAGGGAAACTTTTTGAACGCTCACTTTCAAGCTAATCGGCAGGAATAAAGCCTCACTTCACTTTAAGACAAACAGTAAGCGACACCGCCTAACCCGCACCGTGATTTTGACCAACTTCGGCTAAATTTCCCTGAACTTGGGGAGATATTTTCCAGTCCCGAAGACTCTTAAGTAACCGCTGATGGCCTTGGTTTGCATTGAAATGGATACAGCAAAACTTTTTGAACGCTCACTTTTGAGCTTCTGGGCCGAAATATAGCCCCACTTCACTTTAAGACTGAAAGACTAGCCAAGACCGTCTTGCGCGCATCGTGATTTTGACCAACGTCTTCTCGATTTTCCGGAACTTGGGAAATATATTGCAGTCCCGGGGACTCTAAACTAACTCCTGATGGCCTTGGTTTGCAGTGAAATGGACACAGCAAATTTTTTGCAGCGCTCACTTTGGAGCTTCTGGGCCGAAATAGAGCCCCACTTCACTTTAAGACTGAAAGAGTAGCCGAGGGCGCCTTAGGCGCATCGTGATTTTTACCAACTTCGGCTTGAGTTGCCAGAACTTAAAAGATATTTTCCACTCCCGGGGACTCTAAACTAACTCATGATGGCCTTGGTTTTCAGTGAAATTGAGAGAGGAAAACTTTTTGAACGCTCACTTTCGAGCTTCTGGACCGAAATATAGCCCTACTTCACTTTCAGACTGAAAGAGTAGCCGAGACCGCCTTACGCGAATCGTTATTTTGACCAACTTCGTCTCGATTTCGCGGAACTTGGAGGATATTTTCCAGTTCCGAGGACTGTAAAATACTTCCTGAGGGCCTTGCTTTGCAGTGAAATGGGCACAGCATAACTTTTTGAACGCTCACTTTCGAGCTTCTGGGCCAAAATATACAGCCACGTCACTTTAAGACTAAAAGAGTAGTCGAGACTGCTTTACGCGCATCGTGATTTTCACAAACTTCGGCTGGATTTCCCGGAACTTGGGGGATATTTTGATGTCCCGGAGACTGTAAACTATCTGCTCATGTGGCTTGGTTCGCGGTGAAATGGACACAGCAAAACTTTTTGAACTTTCACTTTCGAGCTTCTGGGCCGAAATATAGCCCGAGTTCACTTTAAGAATGAAAGAATAGCAGAGACCGCCTTACGCGCATCGTGATTTTGACCAACTTTGGCTCGATTTCCCAGGAAATGGGGAATATTTTCCGGTACTGGGGACTCTAAACTAACTCCTGATTGCCTTGGTTTGCATTGAAATGGAGAGAGCAAAACTTTTTCAACGCTCCTCTTCGGGCTTCTGAGCCGAAATATAGCCCCACTTCAGTTTAAGACTGAAATAGTAGCCGAGACCGCCTTAGACGCATCGTGATTTTGACCAACTTCGGCATGAGTTGCCAAAACTTAAGGGATATTTTTTAGTCCCGCGGACTCTAAACTAACTCACGATGGCCTTGGTTTTCAGTTAAATTGAGAGAGCAAAACTTTTTGAACGCTCACTTTCGAGCTTCTGGGCCGAAATATACAGCCACGTCACTTTAAGACTAAAAGAGTAGCCGAGACTGCTTTACGCGCATCGTGATTTTGACAAACTTCGGCTGGATTTCCCGGGACTTGGGGGATATTTTGATGTCCCGGACACTGTAAACAATCTGCTGATGTAGCTTGGTTAGCGGTGAAATGGACACAGCAAAACTTTTTGAACTTTCACTTTCGAGCTTCTGGGCCGACATATAGCCCCAGTTCACTTTACGAATCAAAGAGTAGCCGAGACCGCCTTACGCGCATAGTGATTTTGACAAACTTCGGCTCGATTTCCCCGAACTTGGGCGATATTTTCCAGTCCCGAAGAGTCTAAGCTAACTCCTGATGGCCTTGGTTTGCAGTGAAATGAACACAGCAAAACTTTTTGAACTTTCACTTTCTAGCTTCTCGGCCGAAATATAGCCCCAGTTCACTTTAAGAATCAAAGAGTAGCCGAGACCGCCTTACCCGCATCGTGATTTTGACAAAATTCGGCTCGATTTCCCCGAACTTGGCCGATATTTTCCAGTCCCGAGGAGTCTAAACTAACTCCTGATGGCCTTGGTTTGCAGTGAAATGAACACAGCAAAACTTTTTGAACTTTCACTTTCTAGCTTCTCGGCCGAAATATAGCCCCAGTTCACTTTAAGAATCAAAGAGTAGCCGAGACCGCCTTACGCGCATCGTGATTTTGACAAAATTCGGCTCGATTTCCCCGAACTTGGGCGATATTTTCCAGTCCCGAGCAGTCTAAACTAACTCCTGATGGCCTTGGTTTGCAGTGAAATGAGCAAGGTAACACTTTTTCAACGGTTATATTCGAGCTTCTGGGATGAAATATAGCCCTACTTCACTTTAAGACTGAAATAGTAGCCGAGACCGCCTTACGTGCATCGTAATTTTGACGAACTTCGGCTCGATTTCCCGGAAGTTGGCGAATATTTTCAATTCCCGGGGAAGCTAAACTAACTTCCGATGGCCTTAGTTTGCAGTTAGATGGACACAGCAAAAGTTTTTGAACGCTCACTTTCGAGCTTATGGCTCGAAATATAGCCCCACTTAGCTTTAAGACTGAAAGAGTAGCCGAGACCGCCTTACGCGCATCGTGATGTTGGGATACTTCGGCTCGATTTCCGGGAAATAGGGGGATATTTTCCAGTCCCGGGGACTCTAAACTAACTCCTGATGGCCTTGGTTTCCAGTGAAATGGACACAGGAACACTTTTTGAACGCGCACTTTCGAGCTTGCTGGCCCAAATATAGCCCTACTTGTTTTTAAAACTGAAAGAGTACGTGGGAGCGCCTTACGCGCATTGTGATTTTGAGGATCTTCGGCTCGATCTGGCGAAACTTGGGAGATATTTTCCAGTCCCAAAGTCTCTAAACTCACTCCTGATTGTCTTAGATGTGATTGAAATAGACACAAAATTTTTGAACCCTTACTTTCGAGCTTCTGGAGTTAAATCTAAGCCCACTTTACCTTAAGACTGAAAGAGTAGCCGAGACCCCCTTAAGCGCATGGTGATTTTGACTAACTTCGGGTGGATTTCCCGTAACTTGGGGGATATTTCCAGTTCCTTTGAGGCTAAACTAAGTCGTGATGGCCTTGTTTTGCAGTGAAATGGACACAGCAAAACTTTTTAAACACTCAGTTTCGAGCTTCTGGAGCGAAATATTGCCCCAATTCACTTTAAGACTGAAAGAGTAGCCGAGACCGCCGTACGCGCGTCCTGATTTTGACCAACTTCGGTTAAATTTCTCGGAACTTGGGGGATGTTTTCCAGTCCCGGGGACTCTAAACTGACCCCCGACGTCCTTGGTCTGCAGTAAAATGGACACAGCAAAACTTTTTGAACGCTCACTTTTGAGCTTCTGGCCGAAATATAGCTCCACTTCACTTTAAGAGTGAAAGAGTAGCCGAGACCGCCTTACGCCCATCGTAAATTTGACAAACTTTGGCTCGATTTCCCGGAACTTGGGGGGTATTTTCCAGTCCCTTGGACGCTAAACTAAGTGCTGATGGCCTTGTTTTGAAGTCAAATGGACACAACAAAACTTTTTGAACGCTCACTTTTTAGCTTGTGGGCCGAAATATAGCCACACTTCACTTCAGGACTGACACAGTAGCCGAGACCACGTTACGTGCATCATGAATTTGATCAACTTCGGCTCGATTTCCCGGGACTTGGGGGATATTGTCCAGTCCCGGGGACTCTAAACTAACTTCTGATGGCCTTGGTTTGCACTGAAAGTGACAGAGCAAAACTTTTTAAACACTCACTTTCGAGCTTCGGGGCCGAAATATAGCCCCACTTCACTTCAAGACTGAAAGAGTAGCCGAGACCACCTTACGCACATCGTGATTTTGACCAACTTCGGCTGGAATTACTGGAACTTGGGGGATATTTTCCAGTCTCGAGGACTCTTAAGTAACCCCTGATGGCCTGGGTTTGCATTGAAATGGATACAGCAAAACTTTTTGAACGGTCACTTTTGAGCTTCTGGGCCAAAATATAGCCCCACTTCACTTGAAGACTGAAAGAGTAGCCGAGACCGTCTTACGCGCATCGTGATTTTGACCAACGTCTTCTCGATTTTCCGGAACTTGGGAAATACATTCCACTCCCGGGGACTCTAAACTAACTACTGATAGCCTTGGTTTGCAGTGAAATAGACACTAATTTTTTTTGAGCTTTGAGCTTGTGGGCCGAAATAGAGCCCCACTTCACTTTAAGACTGAAGGAGTAGCCGACACCGCCTTAAGCGCACCGTGATTTTGACCAACTTCGGCTCGATTTGCCGGAACTTAGGGGATATTTTGCAGTCCCGGGGACTCTAAACTAACTCCTGATTGTCTTGGTTTTCAGTGAAATGGACACAGCGAAACTTTTTGAACGCTCACTCTCGAACTTCTGGACCGAAATATAGCCCTACTTTACTTTAAGACTGAAAGAGTAGCCGAGACCGTCTTGCGCAAATCGTGATTTTTACCAACTTCGGGTCGGGTTCCCGGAACTTGGGAGATATCTTCCATTTCCGCGGGCTCTAAACTAACTCCTGATGGCCTTGGTTTTCAGTGAAATGGACAAAGGAAAGCTTTTTGAACACTCTCTTTGTAGCTTCTGGGCCGAAATAGAATCCCACTTCACTTTCAGACTGAAATAGTAGCCGAGACCGCCTCACGCGCATCGTGAGTTAGACCAAGTTCAGCTCGATATCACGGAACTTTTGAAGTATTTTCCAGTCCGGGGGACTCTAAACTAACTCCGGATGGCCTTAATTTGCAATGAAATGCGCACAGCATAAATTTTTGAACGCCCACTTTGGAGCTTCTGGGCCGAAATATAGCCCCACTTCACTTTAAGACTGAAAGAGTACCCGAGATCGCCTTACGCGCATCGTGATTTTGACCATTTTCGGATCGATTTCTCGGAACTTGGGGAAGATTTTCCAGTCCCGGGGACTCTAAACTAACTCCTGATCGCCTTGCTTTGCATTGAAGTGGACAGAGAAGAACTTTTTGAACGCTCACTTTCAAGCTTGTGGGCCGAAATATAGCCACACTTTACTTTAAGACTGAAACAGTAGCCGAGACCGCATTTCGCGCATCGTGATTTTGATCAACTTGGGCTCGCTTTCCCGGAACTTGGGGAATATTTTCCAGTGCCGGGGACCCTAAACTAAGTCCTGATGGCCTTGTTTTGAAGTGAAATGGACACAGCAAAACTTTTTGAACGCTCACTTTCGAGATTCTGGGCCGAAATATAGGCACACTTGACTTTAAGACTGAAACAGTAGCCGACACCACGTTACGCGCATCATGAATTTGATCAACTTCGGCTCCGATTCCCGGGACTTGGGGGATATGCTCCAGTCCCGGGGACTCTAAACTATTTCCTGATGGCCTTGGTTTGCATTGAAATTGACACAGCACAATTTTTTGAACGCACACTTTCGAGATTCTGGGCCGAAGTATAGCCCCACTTCACTTAAGCCTGAAAGAGTAGCCGAGACCGCCTTGCTCGCATCGTGAGTTTGACAAACTTCCGGTCGATATTCCGGAACTTGGGGGATATTTTCCAGTCCCAGCAACTCTAAACTAACTCCTCATGGCCTTGGTTTGCAGTGAAATAGATAGAGCAAAACTTTTTGAACGCTCACCTTCGAGCTTCCTGGCCGAAGTAAAGCCCTACTTTACTTTAAGACTTAAAGAGTAACCGAGACCACCTTACGCGCATTTTGATTTTGACAAACTTCGGGTGGATCTCCCGGAACTTGGGGAACATTTTCCTGTCCCTTGGACGCTAACTAAGTCCTGATGGCCGTGTTTTGCAGTGAAATGGACACAGCAAAGCTTTTTGAACGCTCACTTTCGAGCTTGTGGGCCGAAATATAGCCACACTTTACTTTAAGACTGAAACAGTAGCCGACACCGCATTTCGCGCATCGTGATTTTGATGAACTTCGGCTCGCTTTCCCGGAACTTGGGGAATATTTTCCAGTGCCGGGGACCCTAAACTAAGTCCTGATGGCCTTGTTTTGAAGTGAAATGGACACAGCAAAACTTTTTGAACGCTCACTTTCGAGATTCTGGGCCGAAATATAGGCACACTTGACTTTAAGACTGAAACAGTAGCCGACACCACGTTACGCGCATCATGAATTTGATCAACTTCGGCTCCGATTCCCGGGACTTGGGGGATATGCTCCAGTCCCGGGGACTCTAAACTATTTCCTGATGGCCTTGGTTTGCATTGAAATTGACACAGCACAATTTTTTGAACGCACACTTTCGAGATTCTGGGCCGAAGTATAGCCCCACTTCACTTAAGCCTGAAAGAGTAGCCGAGACCGCCTTGCTCGCATCGTGAGTTTGACAAACTTCCGGTCGATATTCCGGAACTTGGGGGATATTTTCCAGTCCCAGCAACTCTAAACTAACTCCTCATGGCCTTGGTTTGCAGTGAAATAGATAGAGCAAAACTTTTTGAACGCTCACCTTCGAGCTTCCTGGCCGAAGTAAAGCCCTACTTTACTTTAAGACTTAAAGAGTAACCGAGACCACCTTACGCGCATTTTGATTTTGACAAACTTCGGGTGGATCTCCCGGAACTTGGGGAACATTTTCCTGTCCCTTGGACGCTAACTAAGTCCTGATGGCCGTGTTTTGCAGTGAAATGGACACAGCAAAGCTTTTTGAACGCTCACTTTCGAGCTTGTGGGCCGAAATATAGCCACACTTTACTTTAAGACTGAAACAGTAGCCGACACCGCATTTCGCGCATCGTGATTTTGATGAACTTCGGCTCGCTTTCCCGGAACTTGGGGAATATTTTCCAGTCCCGGGGACCCTAAACTAACTTTTGATAGCTTTGGTTTGCAGTGAAGTGCACACAGCAAAACTTTTTGAACGCTCACTTTCGAGATTCTGGACAGAAATATAGCCCCACCTCACTTTAAGACTGAAAAGGTAGCCGAGACCGCTTGGGGAGCATCGTGAGTTTGACCAACTTCAGCTCGATTTACCGGAACTTGGGGAATATTTTCCAGTTCCAGGGACGCTAAACTAACTCCTGATGGCCTTGTTTTTCAGTCAAAGAACACAGCAAAACTTTTTGAAGGCTCACTTTCGGGCTTCTGGGCCGAAATATAGCCCCACTTCACTTTAAGACTGAAACAGTAGCCAATACCGCATTTCGCGCATCGTGATTTTGATCAACTTCGGTTCGATTCCCCGGAACTTGGGCAATATTTTTCAGTCCCGGGGACTCTAAACTAACCCCTGATGGCCTTGGTTTGCAGTGAAATGGACACAGCAAAACTTTTTGAACGCTCACTTTCGGGCTTCTGGCCCGAAATATAGCCCCACTTCACTTTAAGACAGAAAGAGTAGCCGAGACCACTTTAGGGGCATCGTGATTTTGACCAACCTCGGCTCGATTTCCCGGACCTTGGGGCATATTTTCTTGTCCCGGGGACGCTAAACTAACTCCTGATGGCCTTGGTTTGCAGTGAAATGAAGAAGGTAACAGTTTTTGAACGCTTATTTTCGAGCTTCTTGGATGAAATATAGCCCCACTTCACTTTAAGGTATCAGTAAGGGGAAAATTTGCAATTTTGCATAATTTTACTTTTATAAGCGGTTGGATAAATCTTAGAGTAATCTTTAAGATAAAAAAAAATCCACGAAAAAATCTTATATCTGCCGCTAGTTATTGCGCGAGAAAGATTGTTTTGGATATTAATTACTTAATTGAGAGTTGACAACTTCTGTCAAATGAATTAATTGTCGAGGCAAGAAGGCACATGAGATCAAGATCAGGCTGAGTTGAAACGCGATTCGCGCGCCATAATCAGTGCCGGATGTCTTTGAAGAAAACAGAGCGATCTTGCCCGTTTTCATCGGCTAATGGAAGGCGAAAGAAGGCGAAAAACACTTTCAACAAAGAGTGGGCCGCTAAATTAGCGGAAAGCGGCAAAGGGTTCGTTTTACAATCAAGAAAAATTGCTGGATGAACGCGACAACGATCGCGATCACGAAGCCAGCGAGCAAGACGAAATGAGCGCAAGCCGCGCTAAAATACTGTTGCAAGAAACTGTCCAAGCAGAGGAGATTGACGAAGAGAAGTAGACGAAATTGAAAGGCAGATCGATTGTACAAAATTAGAATCAGCAGTGCAACATTTCTTTTTTCTTACCCAGCTATTGTCATTTCTTCCAGTATCTTTGCCTTTGCATCAACATCAGTCGATGTAATCCCGTTTACGACGTCCTCTCCAGCGTTTCCCTTTGTGCGCTTGCATTTTCTCGGGAACCTTCTACGGGCCTTTGCCATGTTAACAACCGATACGTAAAATTTTGAATGCTAATATAGTAAACCAAAAGATAATTTCACGATTACTAACTTTGGAATTCTGACTTCACACATGAAAAAGCGATTTATTCACTGGTGAATAATTTACCGCGCGCCGTCGCGGAAATTTGTACCTGTTCCATGTTAACTGTCACAGTCCTATTGTTGTACAGAAAGTTGATTCCTCTGCGGTGTCTCCCTGGGTGTGATAATCTCATAACACTTGGATGCCGCCGAATTTTATTTTTTCTCTGTTTCTCGAAAATAAAAAATAGGCGAGTTGTACGTGCATTTCGAGTTCCAGGTCGGCAGCCCCTGGACCAAATTGGCTGAAATTCAAGGAGAATGTTGTCAGAACGATCGCCGACAAAACCGTGTCTGCGAATTCTGATTACGCTTTTCATTAAAAAGTTATGCCTTTTTTTCGCGGGCAGTCCTATTTTTTTCCCTTCTCTAACTTTATCCTCTTGTAAAATAATAACAAACGCATGTGCCAAAAATCTGAGACATGGTTTTTGAGGTCAATGTGTGAAGAAACGGATGCCATGTTAATCGTTTTCTCCGACCTAAATTTAGGGGGAGTATACCTTGATTTATGGGTTCGTGAAGCTTTGTAAATATATTCACATTTTCGAAACACGGTAAATTTTTACCGTTTTAAACAGGTCAGGTCATAATCTGTAGTTACTAAGCTTCCAGTAAATATACGGCTTATATGGGTTTTTGTTAAAGTCATGAACGCTAGAGGGGACCGCGCACGGATGGTCAAATGGGTTATACTGATACCTTAAGACTAAAAGAGTAGGCGAGACCGCCTTACGCGCATCGTGATTTTGAGCAACTTCCGCTCGATTTTCTAGCATTTTGGCGATATTTTCAAGTCCCGGGGACTCTAAACTAACTCCTGATGGCCTTGGTTTGATGTGAAATGGACGCAGAAAAACTTTTTGAACGCTCAGTTTCGAGCTTCTGGGCCAAAATACAACCGTACTTCACTTTAAGACTGAAATAGTAGCCGAGACCTCCTTACGAGCATCGTGATTTTGACCCAGTTCAGCTCGATCTCCCGGAACTTGGGGGATATTTTCCAGTCCCGGGGACTCTCAACTAACTCCTGCTTGTCTTGGTTTGCAGTGAAATGGACACAGCGAAAGTTTTTGAACGCTCACTCTCGAGCTTCTGGGCCGAAATAGAGCCCCATTTTACTTTAAGACTGAAAGAGTAGGCGAGACCGTCTTGAGCGAATCGTGATTTTGAGCAATTTCGCGTTTATTTCCCGAAACTTAGGGGATATATTCTAGTCAAAGGGACTCTACAGTAACTCCTGATGGCCTTGGTTTTCAGTGAAATGGACAGAGCACAACTTTGGAGCTTCTAGGCAGAAATATAGCCCCACTTTACTTTAAGACTGAAAGAGTAGATGAGACCGCCTTACGCGCATCGTAATTTTGACGAACTTCGAATGGATTTCCCGGAACTTGGGGGATATTTTGCAGTCCCTTGAACGCTAAACTATGTCCTGATGGCCTTGTTTTGAAGTCCAATGGACACAACAAAACTTTATGAACGCTCACTTTCTAGCTTGTGGGCCGAAATAAAGCCACACTTCACTTTAGGACTGACTCTAAACTAACTCACGATGGCCTTGGTTTTCAGTTAAATTGAGAGAGCAAAACTTTTTGAACGCTCACTTTCGAGCTTCTGGGCCGAAATATACAGCCACGTCACTTTAAGACTAAAAGAGTAGCAAGACCACGTTACGCGCATCATGAATTTGATCAACTTCGGCTCGATTTCCCGGGACTTCGGGGATATTCTCCAGTCCCGGGGACTCTAAACTAACTTCTGATGGCCTTGGTTTGCACTGAAAGTGACAGAGCAAAACTTTTTAAACACTCACTTTCGAGCTTCTGGGCCGAAATATAGCCCCACTTCACCTTAAGGCTGAAAGAGTAGCCGAGATCGCCTTACGCGCATCGTGATTTTGACCATTTTCGGATCGATTTCTCGGAACTTGGGGCATATTTTCCAGTCCCGCGAACTCTAAACTAACTCCTGATCGCCTTGCTTTGCATTGAAATGGACAGAGCAAAACTTTTTGAACGTTCACTTTTGAGCTTGTGGGCCGAAATATAGCCATACTTTACTTTAAGACTGAAACAGTAGCCAAAACCGCATTTCGCGCATCGTGATTTTGATCAACTTCGGCTCGCTTTCCCGGAACTTGGGGAATATTTTCCAGTGCCGGGGACCCTAAACTAAGTCCTGATGGCTTTGTTTTGAAGTGAAATGGACACAGCAAACCATTTTGAACGCTCACCTTCGAGCTTCCTGGCCGAAGTAAAGCCCTACTTTACTTTAAGACTTAAAGAGTAACCGAGACCACCTTACGCGCATCGTGATTTTGACAAACTTCGGGTGGATCTCCCGGAACTTGGGGAACATTTTCCTGTCCCTTGGACGCTAAACTAAGTCCTGATGGCCTTGTTTTGCAGTGAAATGGACACAGCAAAACTTTTTGAACGCTCACTTTCGAGCTTGTGGGCCGAAATATAGCCACACTTTACTTTAAGACTGAAACAGTAGCCGAGACCGCATTTCGCGCATCGTGATTTTGATCAACTTCGGCTCGCTTACGCGGAACTTAGGGAATATTTTCCAGTCCCGGGGACCCTAAACTAACTTTTGATAGCTTTGGTTTGCAGTGAAATGCACACAGCAAAACTTTTTGAACGCTCACTTTCGAGCTTGTGGTCCGAAATATAGCCACACTTTACTTTAAGACTGAAACAGTAGCCGAGAGCGCATTTCGCGCATCGTGATTTTGATCAACTTCGGCTCGATTTACCGGAACTTGGGGAATATTTTCCAGTCCCGGGAACCCTAAACTAACTTTTGATAGCTTTGGTTTGCAGTGAAATGCACACAGCAAAACTTTTTGAACGCTCACTTTCGAGCTTCTGGACAGAAATATAGCCCCACTTCACGTTAAGACTGAAAGGGTAGCCGAGACCGCTTTGGGGGCATCGTGATTTTGACAAACTTCAGCTCGATTTACCGGAACTTGGGGAATATTTTCCAGTCCCAGGGACGCTAAACTAACTCGTGATGGCCTTGTTTTTCAGTCACAAAACACAGCAAAACTTTTTGTAGGCTCACTTTCGGGCTTGTGGGCCGAAATATAGCCCCACTGCACTTTAAGACTGAAAGAGTAGCCGATACCGCATTTCGCGCATCGTGATTTTGATCAACTTCGGTTCCATTCCCCGGAACTTGGGCAATATTTTTCAGTCCCGAGGACTCTAAACTAAGCCCTCATGGCCTTGTTTTGCAGTGAAATGGACACAGCAAAACTTTTTGAACGCTCACTTTCGGGCTTCTGGCCCGAAATATAGCCCCACTTCACTTTAAGACAGAAAGAGTAGCCAAGACCACTTTAGGGGCATCGTGATTTTGACCAACCTCGGCTCAATTTCTCGGATGTTGGGGCATATTTTCTTGTCCCGGGGACGCTAAACTAACTCCTGATGGCCTTGGTCTGCAGTGAAATGAACACAGCAAAACTTTTTGAACCCTCACTTTCGGGCTTCTCGCCCGAAATATAGCCACACTTCACTCTAAGACTGAAAGAGTAGCCGACACTACCTTACGCAAATCGTGATTTTGGCCAACTTCGGCTCGATTTCCCGTAAGTTGGGGGATATTTTCCAGTCCCGGGGACTCTAAACTAGCTCCTGATGGCTTTGGTTTCCAGTCAAATAAACACAGGGAAACTTTTTGAACGCTCACTTTCAAGCTCCTGGCCAGGAATAAAGCCTCACTTCACTTTAAGACAAACAGTAAGCGAGACCGCCTAACGCGCACCGTGATTTTGACCAACTTCGGCTAAATTTCCCTGAACTTGGGGGGATATTTTCCAGTCCCGAAGACTCTCAAGTAACCCCTGATGGCCTTCGTTTGCATTGAAATGGATACAGCAAAACTTTTTGAAGCTCACTTTTGAGCTTCTGGGCCGAAATATAGCCCCACTTCACTTTAAGACTGAAAGACTAGCCAAGACCGTCTTGCGCGCATCGTGATTTTGACCAACGTCTTCTGGATTTTCCGGAACTTGGGAAATATATTGCAGTGCCGGCGACTCTAAACTAACTCCTGATGGCCTTAGTTTGCAGTGAAATGGACACAGAAATTTTTTGCAGCGCTCACTTTGGAGCTTCTGGGCCGAAATAGAGCCCCACTTCACTTTAAGACTGAAAGAGTAGCCGAGACCGCCTTAGGCGCATCGTGATTTTGACCAACTTCGGCTTGAGTTGCCAGAACTTAAAAGATATTTTCCACTCCCGGGGACTCTAAATTAACTCATCATGGCCTTGGTTTTCAGTGAAATTGAGAGAGGAAAACTTTTTGAACGCTCACTTTCGAGCTTCTGGACCGAAATATAGCCCTACTTCACTTTCAGACTGAAAGAGTAGCCGAGACCGCCTTACGCGAATCGTTATTTTGACCAACTTCGTCTCGATTTGGCGGAACTTGGAGGATATTTTCCAGTTCCGGGGACTGTAAAATACTTCCTGAGAGCCTTGCTTTGCAGTAAAATGGGCACAGTATAACTTTTTGAACGCTCACTTTCGAGCTTCTGGGCCAAAATATACAGCCACGTCACTTTAAGACTAAAAGAGTAGCCGAGACTGCTTTACGCGCATCGTGATTTTCACAAACTTCGGCTGGATTTCCCGGAAATTGGGGGATATTTTGATGTCCCGGAGACTGTAAACTATCTGCTGATGGGGCTTGTTTGGCGGTAAAATGGACACAGCAAAACTTTTCGAACTTTCACTTTCGAGCTTCTGGGCCGAAATATAGCCCGAGTTCACTTTAAGAATGAAAGAATAGCCGAGACTGCCTTACGCGCATCGTGATTTTGACAAAATTCGGCTCGATTTCCCCGAACTTAGGCGATATTTTCCAGTCCCGAGGAGTCTAAACTAACTCCTGATAGCCTTGGTTTGCAGTGAAATGAACAAGGTAGCAGTTTTTGAACGCTTATTTTCGAGCTTCTGGGATGAAATATAGCCCCACTTCACTTTAAGACTAAAAGAGTAGGCGAGACCGCCATACGCGCATCGTGATTTTGAGCAACTTCCGCTCAATTTTCTAGAATTTTGGCGATATTTTCAAGTCCCGGAGACTCTAAAGTAACTCCTGATGGCCTTGGTTTGATGTGAAACGGGCGCAGGAAAACTTTTTGAACGTTCAGTTTCGAGCTTCTGGGCCGAAATACAACCATACTTGACTTTAAGACTGAAATAGTAGCCGAGACCTCCTTACGAGCATCGTGATTTTGACCCAGTTCAGCTCGATTTCCCGGAACTTGGGGGATATTTTCCAGTCCGGGGGACTTGAAACTAACTCCTGATGGCCTTGGTTTGCAGTTAAATGCACAAAGCGTAACTTTTTGAAGGTTCATTTTCGAGCTTCTGGGCCGAAATATGGCCCCACTTTACTTTAAGACTGAAAGAGTAGCCGAGACCGTCTTACGCGCATCGTGATTTTGACCAACTTCCGTTGGATTTCCCGGAACTTCGGGGATATATTCCAGTCCCGGGGACTCTAAACTAACTGCTGAGGGCCTTGGTTTGCAGTGAAATGGACACAGCACATTTTTTTGAACGCTCACTTTCGAGCTTCTCGGCCGAAATATAGCCCTACTTCTCTTTAAGACTGAAAGAGCAGCCGAGACCGCCTTACGCGCATCGTAATTTTGACCAACTTCGGCTCGATTTCCCGGAAGTTGGCAAATATTTTCAATTACCGGGGATGCTAAACTAACTTCCCATGGCCTTAGTTTGCAGTTAAATGGACACAGGAAAACTTTTTGAACGCTCACTTTCGAGCTTATGGCTCGAAATATAGCCCCACTTAACTTTAAGACTGAAAGAGTAGCCGAGACCGCCTTACGCGCATCGTGATGTTGGGATACTTCGGCTCGATTTCCCGGAAATAGGGGGATATTTTCCAGTCCCGGGGACTCTAAACTAACTGCTGATGGCCTTGGTTTCCAGTGAAATGGACACAGGAACGCTTTTTGAACGCGCACTTTCGAGCTTGCTGGCCGAAATATAGCCCTACTTCTTTTTAAGACTGAAAGAGTAGGCGGGAGCGCCTTACGCGCATTGTGATTTTGAGGATCTTCGGCTCGATCTGGCGAAACTTGGGAGATATTTTCCAGTCCCAAAGTCTCTAAACTCACTCCTGATTGTCTAAGATGTGAGTGAAATAGACACAAAAATTTTTGAACCCTTACTTTCGAGCTTCTGGAGTTAAATCTAAGCCCACTTTACCGTAAGACTGAAAGAGTAGCCGAGACCCCCTTAAGCGCATGGTGATTTTGACTAACTTCGGGTGGATTTCCCGTAACTTGGGGGATATTTCCAGTTCCTTTGACGCTAAACTAAGTCGTGATGGCCTTGTTTTGCAGTGAAATGGACACAGCAAAACTTTTTAAACACTCAGTTTCGAGCTTCTGGGCCGAAATATTGCCCCAATTCACTTTAAGACTGAAAGAGTAGCCGAGACCGCCGTACGCGCGTTGAGATTTTGACCAACTTCGGTTAAATTTCCCGGAACTTGGGGGATATTTTCCAGTCCCGGGGACTCTAAACTGATCCCCGACGTCCTTGGTCTGCAGTAAAATGGACACAGCAAAACCTTTTGAACGCTCACTTTTGAGCTTCTGGGCCGAAATACAGCTCCACTTCACTTTAAGAGTGAAAGAGTAGCCGAGACCGCTTTACGCGCATCGTAATGTTGAGCAACTTCGGCTCGATTTCCCGGAACTTGGGGGATATTTTCCAGTCCCGCGGACTCTAAAGTAACTCCTGATGGCCTTGCTCTGGAGTGAAATGGACACAGCACAACTTTTTGAACGCTGACTTTCGAGCTTCTGGGGGGAAATATTGCCCCAGTTCACTTTAAGAATGAAAGAGTAACCGGGACCGCCTTACGCACATCGTGATTTTGACCAACTTTGGCTCGATTTCCCGGGAAATGGGGGATATTTTCCGGTACTGGGGAGTCTAAACTAACTCCTGATTTCCTCGCTTTGCAGTGAAATGGACACAGCGCAACTTTTTTAACGCCCACTTTTGAGCTTCTGGGCCGAAGGATAGCCCTACTTCACTTTAAGACTGAAAGACTAGCCGAGACCGCCTTACGCGCATCGTGATTCTGGGCTATTTCGGCTCGATTTCCCGGACCTTGGGAGATAATTGCCAGTCCCGGGCACTCTAAACTAATTCCTGATGGCCTTGGTTTTCAGTGAAATGGACACGGCCAAACTTTTTGAACGTTCACTTTCGAGCTTCTGGGCCGAAATATAGCCCCACTTCACTTTAAGACTGAAAGAATAGCCGGCACCGCCTTACGCGCATGGTAATTTTGTCGAACTTCGGCTTGATTTCCTGGGACTTGGGGGATATTTTCCAGTTCCGGAAGCTCTAAACTAACTCCTGAATGCCTTGGTTTTTAGTGAAATGGACACAGGTAAAAGGAGCGCACGCTCGGTTTCCAGGTTGTAGGCCGAAATATAGCCCCACTTTATTTTAAGACTGAAAGTGTACACGAAACCGCCTTAAGCGCATCGAAAGTTTTAGCCACTATGGCTCGATATGCCAAAACTTGCGGGATATTTTCCAGTCCCGGGGACTCTACCCTAACTCCTGATGGCCTTAGTTTTCAGTAAAATGGTCACAGGTAACAGGAGCGCACGCTCGGTGTCGAGCTTCTAGGCCGAAATGTAGCCCCAGTTCATTTTAAGACTGAAAGAGTAAACGAAACTGCCGTACGCCTATCGTAATTTTAAGAAAGTATGGCTCAATTTGCCGAAACTTGGAGGATAGCTTCCAGTCTCGAGGATTCTAAACTATCTCCTGATGGACTTAGTTCTTAGTGAAATGGACACAGGTAAAAGGAGAGCACGCTCGGTGTCGAGCTTGTAGAACCGAAATAAAGCCCCACTTCATTTTCGGAGTAAACGAGTAGCCGAGACCGCCTTACCCGCGTCGTCATTTTGAGCATCTTTGGCTCGATTTCCTGCAATTCGGGGAATATTTTCCAGTCCCGAGGACTCTATGTTAACTCCTGATGAACTAAGTTTTCAGTGATATGTACACAGTTAAAAGGAGCGCACGCTCGGTGTTGAGCTTCTCGGCCGAAATATAGCCCCACTTCATTTTAAGACTGAAAGAGTAGCCGAGACCGGCTTACGCGCATCGTGATTTTGAGCAACTTTGGCTCTATCTGCCAGAATTTGGGAAATATTTTCCAGTGCCAAGGACTCTAAACTAACTCCTGATGGCCTAAGATGTCAGTGAAATGGACACAGGTAAAATTAGCGCACGCCCGGTCTCGAGCTTCTAGGTCGAAATATAGCCCCCCTTAATTTTAAGACTGAAAGAGTAGCCGAGACCGCCTTACGCGCATCGTGATTTTGGGCCACTTTTGCTCGATTTCCCGCAAGTTGGCGAATAATTTAAAGTCCCGGGGACGCTAAACTAACTCCCGATGACCTTGGTTTGCAGTTTAATGAACACAGCAAAACAGTCTGAACGCTCACCTTCGAGCTTCAGTGCCGCAATATAGCCCTACTTAAATTTAAGACTGAAAGAATAACCAAGAGCCCGTTACGTGCATCGTAATTTTCATCAACTTCGGCGCCATTTCCTGGAACTTGGAGAATATTTGAAAGTTCCGGGGACTCTAAACTAACTCCTCATTGCCTTGGTTTGCAGTGAAATGGACACAGCAAAACTTTTTGAACGCTCACTTTGGAGCTTGTGGGCCTAAATATAGCCACACTTCACTTTAAGACTGAAACAGTAGCCGAGACCGCGTTACGCGCATCGTGATTTTGAGCAACTTCAGCTGGCTTTCCTGGAACTTGGGGAATATTTTTCAGTCCCGGGGACTCTAAACTAACTCCTGATGGCCATGGTTTGGAGTGACATTCACACATCACAAGTTTTTGAACGAACACTTTCGAGCTTTTAGGCCGAAATATAGTCCCACATCACTTACGACTTAAAGAGTAGCCGAGACCGGCGTGCGCGCATCCTGATTTTGACCAACTTCGGGTCGATATTCCGGAACTTGGGGGATATTTTCCAGTCCCAGGGACTCTAAACTAACTCTTGATGGCCTTGGTTTGCAGTGAAATGGAGACAGCAAAACTTTTTGAACGCTCACCTTCAAGCTTCTGGGCCGAAATATAGCCCACTTTACTTTAATACTGAAAAAGTAGCCGAGACCGTCTTACGCGCATCGTGATTTTGACCAACGTCTTCTCGATGTTCCGGAACTTGGGACATACATTCCCCTCCCGGGGACTCTAAACTAACTACTGATAGCCTTGGTTTGCAGTGAAATAGACACAGTAATTTCTTTTTGAGCTTTGAGCTTGTGGGCCGAAATAGAGCCCCATTTCACTTTAGGACTGAAGGAGTAGCCGACACCGCCTTAAGCGCACTGTGATTTTGACCAACTTCGGCTCGATTTGCCGGAACTTGGGGGATATTTTCCAGTCCACGGGACGCTAAACTAACTCCGGATGGCCTTGGTTTGCACTGAAATGCGCACAGCATAAATTTTTGAACGTCCACTTTGGTGCTTCTGGGCCGAAATATAGCCCCACTTCACTTTAACACTGAAAGAGTAGCCGAGATCGCCTTACGCGCATCGTGATTTTGACCATTTTCGGATCGATTTCTCGGAACTTGGGGGATATTTTCTAGTCCCGGGAACTCTAAACTAACTCCTGATCGCCTTGCTTTGCATTGAAGTGGACAGAGGAGAACTTTTTGAACGCTCACTTTCGAGCTTGTGGGCCCAAATATAGCCACACTTTACTTTAAGACTGAAACAGTAGCCGAGACCGCATTTCGCGCATCGTGATTTTGAGCAACTTCGGCTCGCTTTGCCGGAACTTCGGGAATATTTTCCAGTCTCCGGGACCCTAAACTAAGTCCTGATGGCCTTGTTTTGAAGTGAAATGGACACAGCAAAACTTTTTGAACGCTCACTTTCTAGCTTGTGGGCCGAAATACAGGCACACTTGACTTTAAGACTGAAACAGTAGCCGAGGCCACGTTACGCGCATCATGAATTTGATCAACTTCGGCTCCAATTCCCGGGACTTGGGGGATATATTCCAGTCCCGGGGACTCTAAACTAACTCCTGATGGCCTTGGTTTGCATTGAAATGGACACAGCACAATTTTTTGAACGCACACTTTCGAGATTCTTGGCCGAAGTATAGCCCCACTTCACTTAAGACTGAAAGAGTAGCCGAGACCGCCTTGCTCGCATCGTGAGTTTGACAAACTTCCGGTCGATATTCCGGAACTTGGGGGATATTTTCCAGTCCCAGGAGCTCTAAACTAACTCCTCATGGCCTTGGCTTGCAGTGAAATGGACAGAGCAAAACTTTTTGAACGCTCACTTTCGAGCTTCCTGGCCGAAATAAAGCCCCACTTTACTTTAAGACTTAAAGAGTAACCACGATCGCCTTACGCACATTGTGATTTTGACAAACCTCGGGTGGATCTCCCGGAACTTGGGGAACATTTTCCAGTCCCTTGGACGCTAAACTAAGCCCTGATGGCCTTGTTTTGCAGTGAAATGGACACAGCAAAACTTTTTGAACGCTCACTTTCGAGCTTGTGGGCCGAAATATAGCCACACTTTACTTTAAGACTGAAACAGTAGCCGAGACCGCATTTCGCGCATCGTGATTTTGAGCAACTTCGGCTCGCTTTCCCAGAACTTGGGAAATATTTTCCAGTCCCGGGGACCCTAAACTAACTTTTGATAGCTTTGGTTTGCAGTGAAGTGCACACAGCAAAACTTTTTGAACGCTCACTTTCGAGCTTCTGGACAGAAATATAGCCCCACTTCACTTTAAGACTGAAAGGGTAGCCGAGACCGCTTTGGGAGCATCGTGATTTTGACAAACTTCAGCTCGATTTACCGAAACTTGGGGAATATTTTCCAGTCCCAGGGACGCTAAACTAACTCGTGATGGCCTTGTTTTTCAGTCACAGAACACAGCAAAACTTTTTGAACGCTCACTTTTGGGCTTCTGGGCCAAAATATAGCCCCACTTCACTTTAAGACTTAAAGAGTAGCCGATACCGCATTTCGCGCATCGTGATTTTAATCAACTTGGGTTCGATTCCCCGGAACTTGGGCAATATTGTTCAGTCCCGAGGACTCTAAACTAAGCCCTGATGGCCTTGGTTTGCAGTGAAATTGACACAGCAAAACTTTTTGAACGCTCACTTTCGGGCTTCTGGCCCGAAATATAGCCCCACTTCACTTTAAGACAGAAACAGTAGCGGAGACCACTTTAGAGGCATCGTGATTTTGACCAACCTCGGCTCAATTTCTCGGATGTTGGGGCATATTTTCTTGTCCC
The DNA here is from genome assembly GCF_964199315.1 of Orbicella franksi. Taxonomy (NCBI): domain Eukaryota; kingdom Metazoa; phylum Cnidaria; class Anthozoa; order Scleractinia; family Merulinidae; genus Orbicella; species Orbicella franksi. Next base: position 1,404,373 of record NC_138145.1, on the reverse strand, counting down.
GGGGACGCTAAACTAACTCCTGATGGCCTTGGTTTGCAGTGAAATGAAGACAGCAAAACTTTTTGAACGCTCACTTTCGGGCTTCTGGCCCGAAATATAGCCCCACTTCACTTTAAGACAGAAACAGTAGCGGAGACCACTTTAGGGGCATCGTGATTTTGGCCAACCTCGGCTCAATTTCTCGGACCTTGGGGCATATTTTCTTGTCCCGGGGACGCTAAACTAACTCCTGATGGCCTTGGTTTGAAGTGAAATGAAGACAGCAAAACTTTTTGAACGCTCACTTTCGGGCTTCTGGCCCGAAATATAGCCCCACTTCACTCTAAGACTGAAAGAGTAGCCGACACTACCTTACGCAAATCGTGATTTTTACCAACTTGGGCTCGATTTCCCGTAAGTTGGGGGATATTTTCCAGTCCCGGGGATTCTAAACTAGCTCCTGATGGCTTTGGTTTGCAGTCAAATAAACACAGGCAAACTTTTTGAACGCTCACTTTCAAGCTCCTCGGCAGGAATAAAGCCTCACTTTACTTTAAGACTGAAACAGTAAGCGAGACCGCCTAACGGGCACCGTGATTTTGACCAACTTCGGCTAAATTTCCCTGAACTTGGGAGGATATTTTCCAGTCCCAAAGACTCTTAAGTTAACCCCTGATGGCCTTCGTTTGCATTGAAATGGATACAGCAAAACTTTTTGAAGCTCACTTTTGAGCTTCTGGGCCGAAATATAGCCCCACTTCACTTTAAGACTGAAAGACTAGCCAAGACCGTCTTGCGCGCATCGTGATTTTGACCAACGTCTTCTAGATTTTCCGGAACTTGGGAAATATATTGCAGTGCCGGGGACTCTAAACTAACTCCTGATGGCCTTAGTTTGCAGTGAAATGGACACAGCAAATTTTTTGCAGCGCTCACTTTGGAGCTTCTGGGCCGAAATAGAGCCCCACTTCACTTTAAGACTGAAACAGTAGCCGAGGCCGCCTTAGGCGCATCGTGATTTTGACCAACTTCGGCTTGAGTTGCCAGAACTTAAAAGATATTTTCCAGTCCAGGGAACTCTAAACTAACTCATGATGGCCTTGGTTTTCAGTGAAATTGAGAGAGGAAAACTTTTTGAACGCTCACTTTCGAGCTTCTGGACCGAAATATAGCCCTACTTCACTTTCAGACTGAAAGAGTAGCCGAGACCGCCTTGCGCGAATCGTTATTTTGACCAACTTCGTCTCGATTTGGCGGAACTTGGAGCATATTTTCCAGTTCCGGGGACTGTAAACTACTTCCTGAGGGCCTTGCTTTGCAGTGAAATGGGCACAGCATAACTTTTTGAACGCTCACTTTCGAGCTTCTGGGCCAAAATATACAGCCACGTCACTTTAAGACTAAAAAAGTAGCCGAGACTGCTTTACGCGCATCGTGATTTTGACAAACTTCGGCTGGATTTCCCGGGACTTGGGGGATATTTTGATGTCCCGGACAGTGTAAACAATCTGCTGATGTGGCATGGTTTCCGGTGAAATGGACACAGCAAAACTTTTTGAACTTTCACTTTCGAGCTTCTGGGCCGAAATATAGCCCCAGTTCACTTTAAGAATCAAAGAGTAGCCGAGACCGCCTTACGCGCATCGTGATTTTGCCAAAATTCGGCTCGATTTCGCCCAACTTGGGCGATATTTTCCAGTCCTAACCAGTGTAAACTAACTCCTGATGGCCTTGGTTTGCAGTGAAATGAACAAGGTAACACTTTTTGAACGCTTATTTTCGAGCTTCTGGGATGAAATCTAGCCCCACTTCACTTTAAGACTCAAAGACTAGGCGAGAGCGCCTTACCCGCAGCGTGATTTTGAGCAACTCCGCTCGACTTTCTAGCATTTTGCCGATATTTTCAAGTCCCGGGGACTCTAAACTAACTCCTGATGGCCTTGGTTTGATGTGAAATGGACGCAGGAAAACTTTTTGAACGCTCAGTTTCGAGCTTCTGGGCCGAAATACAACCGTACTTCACTTTAAGACTGAAATAGTAGCCGAGACCTCCTTACGAGCATCGTGATTTTGACCCTTTTCAGCTCGATTTCCCGGAACTTGGGGAATATTTTCCAGTCCGGGGGACTTCAAACTAACTCTTGATGGCCTTGGTTTCCAGTTAAATGCAAAAAGCGTAACTTTTTAAAGGTTCACTTTCAAGCTTCTGGGCCGAAATATAGCCCCACTTTACTTTAAGACTGAGAGAGTAGCCGAGACCGTCTTACGCGCGTCGTGATTTTGACCAACTTCCGTTGGATTTCCCGGAACTTCGGGGATATATTCCAGTCCCGGGGACTCTAAACTAACTGCTGATGGCCTTGGTTTGCAGTGAAATAGACACAGCACATTTTTTTGAACACTCACTTTCGAGCTTCTCGGCCGAAATATAGCCCTACTTCACTTTAAGACTGAAAGAGTAGCCGAGACCGCCTTACGCGCATCGTAATTTTGACCAACTTCGGCTCGATTTGCCGGAAGTTGGCGAATATTTTCAATTCCCGGGGAAGCTAAACTAACTTCCGATGGCCTTAGTTTGCAGTTAAATGGACACGGCAAATCTTTTCTAACGCTCACTTTCGAGCTTATGGCTCGAAATATAGCCCCACTTAGCTTTAAGACTGAAAGAGTAGCCGAGACCGCCTTACACGCACCGTGATGTTGGGATACTTCGGCTCGATTTCCCGGAAATAGGGGGATATTTTCCAGTCCCGGGGACTCTAAACTCACTCTTGATTGTCTATGTGTGAGTGAAATAGACACAAAAATTTTTGAACCCTTACTTTCGAGCTTCTGGAGTCAAATCTAAGCCCCCTTTACTTTAAGACTGAAAGAGTAGCCGAGATCCCCTTAAGCGCATCGTGATTTTGACTAACTTCGGGTGGATTTCCCGTAACTTGGGGGATATTTCCAGTTCCTTTGACGCTAAACTAAGTCGTGATGGCCTTGTTTTGCAGTGAAATGGACACAGCAAAACTTTTTAAACACTCAGTTTCGAGCTTCTGGGCCGAAATATTGCCCCAATTCACATAAAGAGTGAAAGAGTAGCCGAGACCGCCTTACGCCCATCGTAATTTTTACCAACTTCGGCTCGATTTCCCGGAACTTCGGGGATATTTTCCAGTCCCGCGGACTCTAAAGTAACTCCTGATGGCCTTGCTCTGGAGTGAAATGGACACAGCACAACTTTTTGAACGTTCACTTTCGAGCTTCTGGGGCGAAATATTGCCCCAGTTCACTTTAAGAATGAAAGAGTAATCGGGACCACCTTACGCGCATCGTGATTTTGACCAACTTTGGCTCGATTTCCCGGGAAATGGGGGATATTTTCCGGTACCGGGGACTCTAAACTAGCTCCTGATTTCCTCGGTTTGCAGTGAAATGGACACAGCACAACTTTTTGAACGCTCACTTTTGGGCTTCTGGGCCGAAGGATAGCCCTACTTCACTTTAAGACTGCAAGACTAGCGGAGCCCGCCTTACGCGCATCGTGATTTTGGGCTACTTCGGCTCGATTTCCCGGAACTTGGGAGATAATTGCCAGTCCCGAGGACTATAAACTAATTCCTGATGGCCTTGGTTTTCAGTGAAATGGACACAGCCAAACTTTTTGAACGTTCACTTTCGAGCTTCTGGGCCGAAATATAGCCCCACTTCACTTTAAGACTGAAAGGGTAGCCGGGACCGCCTTAGGCGCATCGTGATTTTGACCAACGTCTTCTTGATTTTCCGGAACTTGGGAAATACATTCCACTCCCGGGGACTCTAAACTAACTATTGATAGCCTTGGTTTGCAGTGAAATAGACACAGTAATTTTTTTTGAGCTTTGAGCTTGTGGGCCGAAATAGAGCCCCACTTCACTTTAAGACTGAAGGAGTAGCCGACACCGCCTTAAGCGCACCGTGACTTTGACCAACTTGGGCTCGATTTGCCGGAACTTGGGGGATATTTTCCAGTCCCGGGGACTCTAAACTAACTCCTGATTGTCTTGGTTTTCAGTGAATTGGACACAGCGAAACTTTTTGAACGCTCACTCTCGAGCTTCTGGACCGAAATATAGCCCCACTTTACTTTAAGACTGAAAGAGTAGCCGAGACCGTCTTGCGCAAATCGTGATTTTCACCAACTTTGGGTCGGTTTCCCAGAACTTGGGGGATATATTCCATTTCCGCGGGCTCTAAACTAACTCCTGATGGCCTTGGTTTTCAGTGAAATGGACAAAGGAAAGCTTTTTGAACACTCTCTTTGTAGCTTCTGGGCCGAAATAGAATCCCACTTCACTTTCAGACTGAAATAGTAGCCGAGACCGCCTCACGCGCATCGAGAGTTAGACCAAGTTCAGCTCGATTTCACGACACTTTTGGGATATTTTCCAGTCCGGGGGACTCTAAACTAACTCCGGATGGCCTTGGTTTGCACTGAAATGCGCACAGCATAAATTTTTGAACGCCCACTTTGGAGCTTCTGGGCCGAAATAAAGCCCCACTTCAGTTTAAGACTGAAAGAGTAGGCGAGACCGCCTTACGCGCATCGTGATTTTGAGCAACTTCCGCTCGATTTTCTAGCATTTTGGCGATATTTTCAAGTCCCGGGGACTCTAAACTAACTCCTGATGGCCTTGGTTTGATGTGAAATGGACGCAGGAAAACTTTTTGAACGCTCAGTTTCGAGCTTCTGGGCCGAAATACAACCGTACTTCACTTTAAGACTGAAATAGTAGCCGAGACCTCCTTACGAGCATCGTGATTTTGACCCAGTTCAGCTCGATCTCCCGGAACTTGGGGGATATTTTCCAGTCCGGGGGACTTTAAACTAACTCCTGATGGCCTTGGTTTGCAGTTAAATGCACAAAGCGTAACTTTTTAAAGGTTCACTGTCGAGCTTCTGGGCCGAAATATAGCCCACTTTACTTTAAGACTGAAAGAGTAGCCGAGACCGTCTTACGCGCATCGTGATTTTGACAAACTTCCGTTGGATTTCCCGGAACTTCGGGGATATATTCCAGTCCCGGGGACTCTAAACTAACTGCTGATGGCCTTGGTTTGCAGTGAAATGGACACAGCACATTTTTTTTGAACGCTCACTTTCGAGCTTCTCGGCCGAAATATAGCCCTACTTCACTTTAAGACTGAAAGAGTAGCCGAGACCGCCTTACGCGCATCGCAATTTTGACCAACTTCGGCTCGATTTCCCGGAAGTTGGCGAATATTTTCAATTCCCGGGGAAGCTAAACTAACTTCCGATGGCCTTAGTTTGTAGTTAAATGGACACAGCACAACTTTTTGAACGCTCACTTTCGAGCTTATGGCTCGAAATATAGCCCCACTTAACTTTAAGACTAAAAGAGTAGCCGAGACCGCCTTACGCGTATCGTGATTTTGGGATACTTCGGCTCGATTTCCCGGAAATACGGAGATATTTTCCAGTCCCAAAGTCTCTAAACTCACTCCTGATTGTCTAAGATGTGAGTGAAATACACACAAAAATTTTTGAACCCTTGCTTTCGAGCTTCTGGAGTTAAATCTAAGCCCACTTTACCTTAAGACTGAAAGAGTAGCCGAGACCCCATTAAGCGCATCGTGATTTTGACTAACTTCGGGTGGATTTCCCGTAACTTGGGGGATATTTCCAGTTCCTTTGACGCTAAGCTAAGTCGTGATGGCCTTGTTTTGCAGTGAAATGGACACAGCAAAACTTTTTAAACACTCAGTTTCGAGCTTCTGGACCGAAATATTGCCCCAATTCACTTTAAGACTGAAAGAGTAGCCGAGACCGCCGTACGCGCGTCGTGATTTTGACCAACTTCGGTTAAATTTCCCGGAACTTGGGGGATATTTTCCAGTCCCAGGGACTCTAAACTGACCCCCGACGTCCTTGGTCTGCAGTAAAATGGACACAGCAAAACTTTTTGAACGCTCACCTTTGAGCTTCTGGGCCGAAATACAGCTCCACTTCACTTTAAGAGTGAAAGAGTAGCCGAGACTGCCTTACGCCCATCGTAATTTTGACCAACTTTGGCTCGATTTCCCGGAACTTGGGAGATATTTTCCAGTCCCGCGGACTCTAAAGTAACTCCTGATGGCCTTGCTCTGGAATGAAATGGACACAGCACAACTTTTTGAACGCTCACTTTCGAGCTTCTGGGGGGAAATATTACCCCAGTTCACTTTAGGAATGAAAGAGTAACCGGGACCGCCTTACGCGCATCGTGATTTTGACCAACTTTGGCTCGATTTCCCGGGAAATGAGGGATATTTTCCGGTACCGGGGACTCTAAACTAACTCCTGATTTCCTCGGTTTGCAGTGAAATGGACACAGCACAACTTTTTGAACGCTCACTTTTGAGCTTCTGGGCCGAAGGATAGCCCTACTTCATTTTAAGACTGAAAGACTAGCCGAGACCGCCTTACGCGCATCGTGATTTTGGGCTACTTCGGCTCGATTTCCCGGACCTTGGGAGATAATTGCCAGTCCCGGGCACTCTAAACTAATTCCTGATGGCCTTGGTTTTCAGTGTAATGGACACGGCCAAACTTTTTGAACGTTCACTCTCCAGCTTCTGGGCCGAAATATAGCCCCACTTCACTTTAAGACTGAAAGAGTAGCCGGGACCGCCTTACGCGCATGGTAATTTTGTCGAACTTCGGCTTGATTTCCTGGGACTTGGGGGATATTTTCCAGTCCCGGAAGCTCTAAACTAACTCCTGAATGCCTTGGTTTTTAGTGAAATGGACACAGGTAAAAGGAGCGCACGCTCGGTTTCCAGGTTGTAGGCCGAAATATAGCCCCACTTTATTTTAAGACTGAAAGTGTACACGAAACCGCCTTAAGCGCATCGAAATTTTTAGCCACTATGGCTCGATATGCCAAAACTTGGGGGATATTTTCCAGTCCCGGGGACTCTACCCTAACTCTTGATGCCCTTAGTTTTCAGTAAAATGGTCACAGGTAACAGGAGCGTACGCTCGGTGTCGAATTTCTAGGCCGAAATGTAGCCCCAGTTCATTTTAAGACTGAAAGGGTAAACGAAACTACCGTACGCCTATCGTAATTTTAAGAAAGTATGGCTCAATTTGCCGCAACTTGGAGGATAGCTTCCAGTCTCGAGGATTCTAAACTATCTCCTGATGGACTTAGTTCTTAGTGAAATGGACACAGGTAAAAGGAGAGCACGCTCGGTGTTGAGCTTCTCGGCCGAAATATAGCCCCACTTCATTTTAAGACTGAAAGAGTAGCCGAGACCGGCTTACGCGCATCGTGATTTTGAGCAACTTTGGCTCGATCTGCCAGAATTTGGGAAATATTTTCCAGTCCCGAGGACTCTAAACTAACTCCTGATGGCCTAAGATGAAATGGACACAGGTAAAATTAGCGCACGCCCGGTCTCGAGCTTCTAGGTCGAAATATAGGCCCCCTTAATTTTAAGACTGAAAGAGTAGCCGAGACCGCCTTACGCATCGTGATTTTGGGCCACTTTTGCTCGATTTCCCGGAAGTTGGCGAATAATTTAAAGTCCCGGGGACGCTAAACTAACTCCCGATGACCTTGGTTTGCAGTTTAATGAACACAGCAAAACAGTCTGAACGCTCACCTTCGAGCTTCAGTGCCGCAATATAGCCCTACTTAAATTTAAGACTGAAAGAATAACCGAGAGCCCATTACGCGCATCGTAATTTTCATCAACTTCGGCGCCATTTCCTGGAACTTGGAGAATATTTTCCAGTTCCGGGGACTGTAAACTAACTCCCGATTGCCTTGGTATGCAGTGAAATGGACACAGCAAAACTTTTTGAACGCTCACTTTGGAGCTTGTGGGCCTAAATATAGCCACACTTCACTTTAAGACTGAAACAGTAGCCGAGACCACGTTACGCGCATGGTGATTTTGAGCAACTTCTGCTCGCTTTCCTGCAACTTGGGGAATATTTTCCAGTCCCGGGGACTCTAAACTATCTCCTGATGGCCATGGTTTGCAGTGAAATTCACACAGCACAAGTTTTTGAACGTACACTTTCGAGCTTTTAGGCCGAAATATAGTCCCACATCACTTACGACTTAAAGAGTAGCCGAGACCGGCGTGCGCGCATCGTGATTTTGACCAACTTCGGGTCGATATTCCGGAACTTGGGGGATATTTTGCAGTCCCTTGGATGCTAAACTAGGTGCCAATGGCCTTGTTTTGCAGTACTCTCGAGCTTCTGGACCGAAATAGAACCCCACTTCACTTGAAGACTGAAAGAGTAGCCGAGACCGCCTTACGTGCATCGTGATTTTGAGCAACTTCCGCTCGATTTGTCGGAACTAAGGGGATATATTCCAGTTCTGAGGAGTCTAAACTAATTCCTGATGGGCTTGGTTTGCAGTAAAATGGAGCCAGCAAAACTTTTTGAACGCTCAATTTCGAGCTTCTGGGCCAAAATATAGCCCCCCATTACTTTAACACTGAAAGAGTAGCCGAGACCGCCTTACGTGCATCGTGATTTTGACAAACTTCGGGTTGATTTCCCGGAACTTGGGGGATATTTTCCAGTCCCGGGGACTCTCAACTAACTCCTGCTTGTCTTGGTTTGCAGTGAAATGGACACAGCGAAAGTTTTTGAACGCTCACTCTCGAGCTTCTGGGCCGAAATAGAGCCCCATTTTACTTTAAGACTGAAAGAGTAGGCGAGACCGTCTTGAGCGAATCGTGATTTTGAGCAATTTCGCGTTTATTTCCCGAAACTTAGGGGATATATTCTAGTCAAAGGGACTCTACAGTAACTCCTGATGGCCTTGGTTTTCAGTGAAATGGACAGAGCACAACTTTGGAGCTTCTAGGCAGAAATATAGCCCCACTTTACTTTAAGACTGAAAGAGTAGATGAGACCGCCTAACGCGCATCGTAATTTTGACGAACTTCGTATGGATTTCCCGGAACTTGGGGGATATTTTGCAGTCCCTTGAACGCTAAACTATGTCCTGATGGCCTTGTTTTGAAGTCCAATGGACACAACAAAACTTTATGAACGCTCACTTTCTAGCTTGTGGGCCGAAATAAAGCCACACTTCACTTTAGGACTGACTCTAAACTAACTCACGATGGCCTTGGTTTTCAGTTAAATTGAGAGAGCAAAACTTTTTGAACGCTCACTTTCGAGCTTCTGGGCCGAAATATACAGCCACGTCACTTTAAGACTAAAAGAGTAGCAAGACCACGTTACGCGCATCATGAATTTGATCAACTTCGGCTCGATTTCCCGGGACTTCGGGGATATTCTCCAGTCCCGGGGTCTCTAAACTAACTTCTGATGGCCTTGGTTTGCACTGAAAGTGACAGAGCAAAACTTTTTAAACACTCACTTTTGAGCTTCTGGGCCGAAATATAGCCCCACTTCACCTTAAGGCTGAAAGAGTAGCCGAGATCGCCTTACGCGCATCGTGATTTTGACCATTTTCGGATCGATTTCTCGGAACTTGGGGCATATTTTCCAGTCCCGCGAACTCTAAACTAACTCCTGATCGCCTTGCTTTGCATTGAAATGGACAGAGCAAAACTTTTTGAACGCTCACTTTTGAGCTTGTGGGCCGAAATATAGCCATACTTTACTTTAAGACTGAAACAGTAGCCAAAACCGCATTTCGCGCATCGTGATTTTGATCAACTTCGGCTCGCTTTCCCGGAACTTGGGGAATATTTTCCAGTGCCGGGGACCCTAAACTAAGTCCTGATGGCTTTGTTTTGAAGTGAAATGGACACAGCAAACCTTTTTGAACGCTCACCTTCGAGCTTCCTGGCCGAAGTAAAGCCCTACTTTACTTTAAGACTTAAAGAGTAACCGAGACCACCTTACGCGCATTGTGATTTTGACAAACTTCGGGTGGATCTCCCGGAACTTGGGGAACATTTTCCTGTCCCTTGGACGCTAAACTAAGTCCTGATGGCCTTGTTTTGCAGTGAAATGGACACAGCAAAACTTTTTGAACGCTCACTTTCGAGCTTGTGGGCCGAAATATAGCCACACTTTACTTTAAGACTGAAACAGTAGCCGAGACCGCATTTCGCGCATCGTGATTTTCATCAACTTCGGCTCGCTTACGCGGAACTTGGGGAATATTTTCCAGTCCCGGGGACCCTAAACTAACTTTTGATAGCTTTGGTTTGCAGTGAAATGCACACAGCAAAACTTTTTGAACGCTCACTTTCGAGCTTCTGGACAGAAATATAGCCCCACTTGACTTTAAGACTGAAAGGGTAGCCGAGACCGCTTTAGGGGCATCGTGATTTTGACAAACTTCAGCTCGATTTACCGGAACTTGGGGAATATTTTCCAGTCCCAGGGACGCTAAACTAACTCGTGATGGCCTTGTTTTTCAGTCACAGAACACAGCAAAACTTTTTGTAGGCTCACTTTCGGGCTTGTGGGCCGAAATATAGCCCCACTGCACTTTAAGACTGAAAGAGTAGCCGATACCGCATTTCGCGCATCGTGATTTTGATCAACTTCGGTTCGATTCCCCGGAACTTGGGCAATATTTTTCAGTCCCGAGGACTCTAAACTAAGCCCTCATGGCCTTGTTTTGCAGTGAAATGGACACAGCAAAACTTTTTGAACGCTCACTTTCGGGCTTCTGGCCCGAAATATAGCCCCACTTCACTTTAAGACAGAAAGAGTAGCCGAGACCACTTTAGGGGCATCGTGATTTTGACCAACCTCGGCTCAATTTCTCGGATGTTGGGGCATATTTTCTTGTCCCAGGGACGCTAAACTAACTCCTGATGGCCTTGGTCTGCAGTGAAATGAACACAGCAAAACTTTTTGAACGCTCACTTTCGGGCTTCTCGCCCGAAATATAGCCACACTTCACTCTAAGACTGAAAGAGTAGCCGACACTACCTTACGCAAATCGTGATTTTGGCCAACTTCGGCTCGATTTCCCGTAAGTTGGGGGATATTTTCCAGTCCCGGGGACTCTAAACTAGCTCCTGATGGCTTTGGTTTGCAGTCAAATAAACACAGGGAAACTTTTTGAACGCTCACTTTCAAGCTCCTGGCCAGGAATAAAGCCTCACTTCACTTTAAGACAAACAGTAAGCGAGACCGCCTAACGCGCACCGTGATTTTGACCAACTTCGGCTAAATTTCCCTGAACTTGGGGGGATATTTTCCAGTCCCGAAGACTCTCAAGTAACCCCTGATGGCCTTCGTTTGCATTGAAATGGATACAGCAAAACTTTTTGAAGCTCACTTTTGAGCTTCTGGGCCGAAATATAGCCCCACTTCACTTTAAGACTGAAAGACTAGCCAAGACCGTCTTGCGCGCATCGTGATTTTGACCAACGTCTTCTGGATTTTCCGGAACTTGGGAAATATATTGCAGTGCCGGCGACTCTAAACTAACTCCTGATGGCCTTAGTTTGCAGTGAAATGGACACAGAAATTTTTTGCAGCGCTCACTTTGGAGCTTCTGGGCCGAAATAGAGCCCCACTTCACTTTAAGACTGAAAGAGTAGCCGAGGCCGCCTTAGGCGCATCGTGATTTTGACCAACTTCGGCTTGAGTTGCCAGAACATAAAAGATATTTTCCACTCCCGGGGACTCTAAATTAACTCATCATGGCCTTGGTTTTCAGTGAAATTGAGAGAGGAAAACTTTTTGAACGCTCACTTTCGAGCTTCTGGACCGAAATATAGCCCTACTTCACTTTGAGACTGAAAGAGTAGCCGAGACCGCCTTACGCGAATCGTTATTTTGACCAACTTCGTCTCGATTTGGCGGAACTTGGAGGATATTTTCCAGTTCCGGGGACTGTAAAATACTTCCTGAGAGCCTTGCTTTGCAGTGAAATGGGCACAGTATAACTTTTTGAACGCTCACTTTCGAGCTTCTGGGCCAAAATATACAGCCACGTCACTTTAAGACTAAAAGAGTAGCCGAGACTGCTTTACGCGCATCGTGATTTTCACAAACTTCGGCTCGATTTCCCGGAAATTGGGTTATATTTTGATGTCCCGGAGACTGTAAACTATCTGCTGATGTGGCTTGTTTGGCGGTAAAATGGACACAGCAAAACTTTTCGAACTTTCACTTTCGAGCTTCTGGGCCGAAATATAGCCCGAGTTCACTTTAAGAATGAAAGAATAGCCGAGACTGCCTTACGCGCATCGTGATTTTGACAAAATTCGGCTCGATTTCCCCGAACTTAGGCGATATTTTCCAGTCCCGAGGAGTCTAAACTAACTCCTGATAGCCTTGGTTTGCAGTGAAATGAACAAGGTAGCAGTTTTTGAACGCTTATTTTCGAGCTTCTGGGATGAAATATAGCCCCACTTCACTTTAAGACTAAAAGAGTAGGCGAGACCACCCTACGCGCATCGTGATTTTGAGCAACTTCCGCTCAATTTTCTAGAATTTTGGCGATATTTTCAAGTCCCGGAGACTCTAAAGTAACTCCTGATGGCCTTGGTTTGATGTGAAACGGACGCAGGAAAACTTTTTGAACGCTCAGTTTCGAGCTTCTGGGCCGAAATACAACCATACTTGACTTTAAGACTGAAATAGTAGCCGAGACCTCCTTACGAGCATCGTGATTTTGACCCAGTTCAGCTCGATTTCCCGGAACTTGGGGGATATTTTCCAGTCCGGGGGACTTTAAACTAACTCCTGATGGCCTTGGTTTGCAGTTAAATGCACAAAGCGTAACTTTTTGAAGGTTCATTTTCGAGCTTCTGGGCCGAAATATGGCCCCACTTTACTTTAAGACTGAAAGAGTAGCCGAGACCGTCTTACGCGCATCGTGATTTTGACCAACTTCCGTTGGATTTCCCGGAACTTCGGGGATATATTCCAGTCCCGGGGACTCTAAACTAACTGCTGATGGCCTTGGTTTGCAGTGAAATGGACACAGCACATTTTTTTGAACGCTCACTTTCGAGCTTCTCGGCCGAAATATAGCCCTACTTCTCTTTAAGACTGAAAGAGCAGCCGAGACCGCCTTACGCGCATCGTAATTTTGACCAACTTCGGCTCGATTTCCCGGAAGTTGGCAAATATTTTCAATTACCGGGGATGCTAAACTAACTTCCCATGGCCTTAGTTTGCAGTTAAATGGACACAGGAAAACTTTTTGAACGCTCACTTTCGAGCTTATGGCTCGAAATATAGCCCCACTTAACTTTAAGACTGAAAGAGTAGCCGAGACCGCCTTACGCGCATCGTGATGTTGGGATACTTCGGCTCGATTTCCCGGAAATAGGGGGATATTTTCCAGTCCCGGGGACTCTAAACTAACTGCTGATGGCCTTGGTTTCCAGTGAAATGGACACAGGAACGCTTTTTGAACGCGCACTTTCGAGCTTGCTGGCCGAAATATAGCCCTACTTCTTTTTGAGACTGAAAGAGTAGGCGGGAGCGCCTTACGCGCATTGTGATATTGAGGATCTTCGGCTCGATCTGGCGAAACTTGGGAGATATTTTCCAGTTCCAAAGTCTCTAAACTCACTCCTGATTGTCTAAGATGTGAGTGAAATAGACACAAAAATTTTTGAACCCTTACTTTCGAGCTTCTGGAGTTAAATCTAAGCCCACTTTACCGTAAGACTGAAAGAGTAGCCGAGACCCCCTTAAGCGCATGGTGATTTTGACTAACTTCGGGTGGATTTCCCGTAACTTGGGGGATATTTTCCAGTCCCGGGGACTCTAAACTGACCCCCAACGTCCTTGGTCTGCAGTAAAATGGACACAGCAAAACCTTTTGAACGCTCACTTTTGAGCTTCTGGGCCGAAATACAGCTCCACTTCACTTTAAGAGTGAAAGAGTAGCCGAGACCGCTTTACGCGCATCGTAATCTTGAGCAACTTCGGCTCGATTTCCCGGAACTTGGGAGATATTTTCCAGTCCCGCGGACTCTAAAGTAACTCCTGATGGCCTTGCTCTGGAGTGAAATGGACACAGCACAACTTTTTGAACGCTGACTTTCGAGCTTCTGGGGGGAAATATTGCCCCAGTTCACTTTAAGAATGAAAGAGTAACCGGGACCGCCTTACGCACATCGTGATTTTGACCAACTTTGGCTCGATTTCCCGGGAAATGGGGGATATTTTCCGGCACTGAGGAGTCTAAACTAACTCCTGATTTCCTCGCTTTGCAGTGAAATGGACACAGCACAACTTTTTTAACGCTCACTTTTGAGCTTCTGGGCCGAAGGATAGCCCTACTTCACTTTAAGACTGAAAGACTAGCCGAGACCGCCTTACGCGCATCGTGATTCTGGGCTATTTCGGCTCGATTTCCCGGACCTTGGGAGATAATTGCCAGTCCCGGGCACTCTAAACTAATTCCTGATGGCCTTGGTTTTCAGTGAAATGGACACGGCCAAACTTTTTGAACGTTCACTTTCGAGCTTCTGGGCCGAAATATAGCCCCACTTCACTTTAAGACTGAAAGAATAGCCGGCACCGCCTTACGCGCATGGTAATTTTGTCGAACTTCGGCTTGATTTCCTGGGACTTGGAGGATATTTTCCAGTTCCGGAAGCTCTAAACTAACTCCTGAATGCCTTGGTTTTTAGTGAAATGGACACAGGTAAAAGGAGCGCACGCTCGGTTTCCAGGTTGTAGGCCGAAATATAGCCCCACTTTATTTTAAGACTGAAAGTGTACACGAAACCGCCTTAAGCGCATCGAAAGTTTTAGCCACTATGGCTCGATATGCCAAAACTTGCGGGATATTTTCCAGTCCCGGGGACTCTACCCTAACTCCTGATGGCCTTAGTTTTCAGTAAAATGGTCACAGGTAACAGGAGCGCACGCTCGGTGTCGAGCTTCTAGGCCGAAATGTAGCCCCAGTTCATTTTAAGACTGAAAGAGTAAACGAAACTGCCGTACGCCTATCGTAATTTTAAGAAAGTATGGCTCAATTTGCCGAAACTTGGAGGATAGCTTCCAGTCTCGAGGATTCTAAACTATCTCCTGATGGACTTAGTTCTTAGTGAAATGGACACAGGTAAAAGGAGAGCACGCTCGGTGTCGAGCTTGTAGAACCGAAATAAAGCCCCACTTCATTTTCGGAGTAAACAAGTAGCCGAGACCGCCTTACCCGCGTCGTGATTTTGAGCATCTTTGGCTCGATTTGCCGCAATTCGGGGAATATTTTCCAGTCCCGAGGACTCTATGTTAACTCCTGATGAACTAAGTTTTCAGTGATATGTACACAGTTAAAAGGAGCGCACGCTCGGTGTTGAGCTTCTCGGCCGAAATATAGCCCCACTTCATTTTAAGACTGAAAGAGTAGCCGAGACCGGCTTACGCGCATCGTGATTTTGAGCAACTTTGGCTCTATCTGCCAGAATTTGGGAAATATTTTCCAGTGCCAAGGACTCTAAACTAACTCCTGATGGCCTAAGATGTCAGTGAAATGGACACAGGTAAAATTAGCGCACGCCCGGTCTCGAGCTTCTAGGTCGAAATATAGCCCCCCTTAATTTTAAGACTGAAAGAGTAGCCGAGACCGCCTTACGCGCATCGTGATTTTGGGCCACTTTTGCTCGATTTCCCGCAAGTTGGCGAATAATTTAAAGTCCCGGGGACGCTAAACTAACTCCCGATGACCTTGGTTTGCAGTTTAATGAACACAGCAAAACAGTCTGAACGCTCACCTTCGAGCTTCAGTGCCGCAATATAGCCCTACTTAAATTTAAGACTGAAAGAATAACCGAGAGCCCGTTACGTGCATCGTAATTTTCATCAACTTCGGCGCCATTTCCTGGAACTTGGAGAATATTTGAAAGTTCCGGGGACTCTAAACTAACTCCTGATTGCCTTGGTTTGCAGTGAAATGGACACAGCAAAACTTTTTGAACGCTCACTTTGGAGCTTGTGGGCCTAAATATAGCCACACTTCACTTTAAGACTGAAACAGTAGCCGAGACCGCGTTACGCGCATCGTGATTTTGAGCAACTTCAGCTGGCTTTCCTGGAACTTGGGGAATATTTTTCAGTCCCGGGGACTCTAAACTAACTCCTGATGGCCATGGTTTGGAGTGACATTCACACATCACAAGTTTTTGAACGAACACTTTCGAGCTTTTAGGCCGAAATATAGTCCCACATCACTTACGACTTAAAGAGTAGCCGAGACCGGCGTGCGCGCATCCTGATTTTGACCAACTTCGGGTCGATATTCCGGAACTTGGGGGATATTTTCCAGTCCCAGGGACTCTAAACTAACTCTTGATGGCCTTGGTTTGCAGTGAAATGGAGACAGCAAAACTTTTTGAACGCTCACCTTCAAGCTTCTGGGCCGAAATATAGCCCACTTTACTTTAATACTGAAAAAGTAGCCGAGACCGTCTTACGCGCATCGTGATTTTGACCAACGTCTTCTCGATGTTCCGGAACTTGGGACATACATTCCCCTCCCGGGGACTCTAAACTAACTACTGATAGCCTTGGTTTGCAGTGAAATAGACACAGTAATTTCTTTTTGAGCTTTGAGCTTGTGGGCCGAAATAGAGCCCCATTTCACTTTAGGACTGAAGGAGTAGCCGACACCGCCTTAAGCGCACTGTGATTTTGACCAACTTCGGCTCGATTTGCCGGAACTTGGGGGATATTTTCCAGTCCACGGGACGCTAAACTAACTCCGGATGGCCTTGGTTTGCACTGAAATGCGCACAGCATAAATTTTTGAACGTCCACTTTGGTGCTTCTGGGCCGAAATATAGCCCCACTTCACTTTAACACTGAAAGAGTAGCCGAGATCGCCTTACGCGCATCGTGATTTTGACCATTTTCGGATCGATTTCTCGGAACTTGGGGGATATTTTCCAGTCCCGGGAACTCTAAACTAACTCCTGATCGCCTTGCTTTGCATTGAAGTGGACAGAGGAGAACTTTTTGAACGCTCACTTTCGAGCTTGTGGGCCCAAATATAGCCACACTTTACTTTAAGACTGAAACAGTAGCCGAGACCGCATTTCGCGCATCGTGATTTTGAGCAACTTCGGCTCGCTTTGCCGGAACTTCGGGAATATTTTCCAGTCTCCGGGACCCTAAACTAAGTCCTGATGGCCTTGTTTTGAAGTGAAATGGACACAGCAAAACTTTTTGAACGCTCACTTTCTAGCTTGTGGGCCGAAATACAGGCACACTTGACTTTAAGACTGAAACAGTAGCCGAGGCCACGTTACGCGCATCATGAATTTGATCAACTTCGGCTCCAATTCCCGGGACTTGGGGGATATATTCCAGTCCCGGGGACTCTAAACTAACTCCTGATGGCCTTGGTTTGCATTGAAATGGACACAGCACAATTTTTTGAACGCACACTTTCGAGATTCTTGGCCGAAGTATAGCCCCACTTCACTTAAGACTGAAAGAGTAGCCGAGACCGCCTTGCTCGCATCGTGAGTTTGACAAACTTCCGGTCGATATTCCGGAACTTGGGGGATATTTTCCAGTCCCAGGAGCTCTAAACTAACTCCTCATGGCCTTGGCTTGCAGTGAAATGGACAGAGCAAAACTTTTTGAACGCTCACTTTCGAGCTTCCTGGCCGAAATAAAGCCCCACTTTACTTTAAGACTTAAAGAGTAACCAAGATCGCCTTACGCACATTGTGATTTTGACAAACCTCGGGTGGATCTCCCGGAACTTGGGGAACATTTTCCAGTCCCTTGGACGCTAAACTAAGCCCTGATGGCCTTGTTTTGCAGTGAAATGGACACAGCAAAACTTTTTGAACGCTCACTTTCGAGCTTGTGGGCCGAAATATAGCCACACTTTACTTTAAGACTGAAACAGTAGCCGAGAGCGCATTTCGCGCATCGTGATTTTGATCAACTTGGGCTCGCTTTCCCGGAACTTGGGAAATATTTTCCAGTCCCGGGGACCCTAAACTAACTTTTGATAGCTTTGGTTTGCAGTGAAGTGCACACAGCAAAACTTTTTGAACGCTCACTTTCGGGCTTCTGGCCCGAAATATAGCCCCACTTCACTTTAAGACAGAAAGAGTAGCGGAGACCACTTTAGGGGCATCGTGATTTTGGCCAACCTCGGCTCAATTTCTCGGACCTTGGGGCATATTTTCTTGTCCCGGGGACGCTAAACTAACTCCTGATGGCCTTGGTTTGCAGTGAAATGAAGACAGCAAAACTTTTTGAACGCTCACTTTCGGGCTTCTGGCCCGAAATATAGCCCCACTTCACTCTAAGACTGAAAGAGTAGCCGACACTACCTTACGCAAATCGTGATTTTTACCAACTTCGGCTCGATTTCCCGGAAGTTGGGGGATATTTTCCAGTCCCGGGGACTCTAAACTAGCTCCTGATGGCTTTGGTTTGCAGTCAAATAAACACAGGCAAACTTTTTGAACGCTCACTTTCAAGCTCCTCGGCAGGAATAAAGCCTCACTTTACTTTAAGACTGAAACAGTAAGCGAGACCGCCTAACGGGCACCGTGATTTTGACCAACTTCGGCTAAATTTCCCTGAACTTGGGGGGATATTTTCCAGTCCCGAAGACTCTTAAGTTAACCCCTGATGGCCTTCGTTTGCATTGAAATGGATACAGCAAAACTTTTTGAAGCTCACTTTTGAGCTTCTGGGCCGAAATATAGCCCCACTTCACTTTAAGACTGAAAGACTAGCCAAGACCGTCTTGCGCGCATCGTGATTTTGACCAACGTCTTCTGGATTTTCCGGAACTTGGGAAATATATTGCAGTGCCGGGGACTCTAAACTAACTCCTGATGGCCTTAGTTTGCAGTGAAATGGACACAGCAAATTTTTTGCAGCGCTCACTTTGGAGCTTCTGGGCCGAAATAGAGCCCCACTTCACTTTAAGACTGAAAGAGTAGCCGAGGCCGCCTTAGGCGCATCGTGATTTTGACCAACTTCGGCTTGAGTTGCCAGAACTTAAAAGATATTTTCCAGTCCAGGGAACTCTAAACTAACTCATGATGGCCTTGGTTTTCAGTGAAATTGAGAGAGGAAAACTTTTTGAACGCTCACTTTCGAGCTTCTGGACCGAAATATAGCCCTACTTCACTTTCAGACTGAAAGAGTAGCCGAGACCGCCTTGCGCGAATCGTTATTTTGA
This sequence comes from Orbicella franksi, assembly GCF_964199315.1. NCBI lineage: Eukaryota > Metazoa > Cnidaria > Anthozoa > Scleractinia > Merulinidae > Orbicella > Orbicella franksi. Next base: position 1,385,279 of record NC_138145.1, on the reverse strand, counting down.
CCAACTTCGTCTCGATTTGGCGGAACTTGGAGCATATTTTCCAGTTCCGGGGACTGTAAACTACTTCCTGAGGGCCTTGCTTTGCAGTGAAATGGGCACAGCATAACTTTTTGAACGCTCACTTTCTAGCTTGTGGGCCGAAATACAGGCACACTTGACTTTAAGACTGAAACAGTAGCCGAGGCCACGTTACGCGCATCATGAATTTGATCAACTTCGGCTCCAATTCCCGGGACTTGGGGGATATTTTCCAGTCCACGGGACGCTAAACTAACTCCGGATGGCCTTGGTTTGCACTGAAATGCGCACAGCATAAATTTTTGAACGTCCACTTTGGTGCTTCTGGGCCGAAATATAGCCCCACTTCACTTTAACACTGAAAGAGTAGCCGAGATCGCCTTACGCGCATCGTGATTTTGACCATTTTCGGATCGATTTCTCGGAACTTGGGGGATATTTTCCAGTCCCGGGAACTCTAAACTAACTCCTGATCGCCTTGCTTTGCATTGAAGTGGACAGAGGAGAACTTTTTGAACGCTCACTTTCTAGCTTGTGGGCCCAAATATAGCCACACTTTACTTTAAGACTGAAACAGTAGCCGAGACCGCATTTCGCGCATCGTGATTTTGAGCAACTTCGGCTCGCTTTGCCGGAACTTCGGGAATATTTTCCAGTCTCCGGGACCCTAAACTAAGTCCTGATGGCCTTGTTTTGAAGTGAAATGGACACAGCAAAACTTTTTGAACGCTCACTTTCTAGCTTGTGGGCCGAAATACAGGCACACTTGACTTTAAGACTGAAACAGTAGCCGAGGCCACGTTACGCGCATCATGAATTTGATCAACTTCGGCTCCAATTCCCGGGACTTGGGGGATATTTTCCAGTGTCGGGGACTCTAAACTAACTCCTGATGGCCTTGGTTTGCATTGAAATGGACACAGCACAATTTTTTGAACGCACACTTTCGAGATTCTTGGCCGAAGTATAGCCCCACTTCACTTAAGACTGAAAGAGTAGCCGAGACCGCCTTGCTCGCATCGTGAGTTTGACAAACTTCCGGTCGATATTCCGGAACTTGGGGGATATTTTCCAGTCCCAGGAGCTCTAAACTAACTCCTCATGGCCTTGGCTTGCAGTGAAATGGACAGAGCAAAACTTTTTGAACGCTCACTTTCGAGCTTCCTGGCCGAAATAAAGCCCCACTTTACTTTAAGACTTAAAGAGTAACCGAGATCGCCTTACGCACATTGTGATTTTGACAAACCTCGGGTGGATCTCCCGGAACTTGGGGAACATTTTCCAGTACCTTGGACGCTAAACTAAGCCCTGATTGCCTTGTTTTGCAGTGAAATGGACACAGCAAAACTTTTTGAACGCTCACTTTCGAGCTTGTGGGCCGAAATATAGCCACACTTTACTTTAAGACTGAAACAGTAGCCGAGAGCGCATTTCGCGCATCGTGATTTTGATCAACTTGGGCTCGCTTTCCCGGAACTTGGGAAATATTTTCCAGTCCCGGGGACCCTAAACTAACTTTTGATAGCTTTGGTTTGCAGTGAAGTGCACACAGCAAAACTTTTTGAACACTCACTTTCGAACTTCTGGACAGAAATATAGCCCCACTTCACTTTAAGACTGAAAGGGTAGCCGAGACCGCTTTCGGAGCATCGTGATTTTGACAAACTTCAGCTCGATTTACCGAAACTTGGGGAATATTTTCCAGTCCCGGGGACGCTAAACTAACTCGTGATGGCCTTGTTTTTCAGTCACAGAACACAGCAAAACTTTTTGAACGCTCACTTTTGGGCTTCTGGGCCAAAATATAGCCCCACTTCACTTTAAGACTTAAAGAGTAGCCGATACCGCATTTCGCGCATCGTGATTTTAATCAACTTGGGTTCGATTCCCCGGAACTTGGGCAATATTTTTCAGTCCCGAGGACTCTAAACTAAGCCCTGATGGCCTTGGTTTTCAGTGAAATGGACACAGCAAAACTTTTTGAACGCTCACTTTCGGGCTTCTGGCCCGAAATATAGCCCCACTTCACTTTAAGACAGAAACAGTAGCGGAGACCACTTTAGAGGCATCGTGATTTTGACCAACCTCGGCTCAATTTCTCGGATGTTGGGGCATATTTTCTTGTCCCGGGGACGCTAAACTAACTCCTGATGGCCTTGGTTTGCAGTCAAATGAAGACAGCAAAACTTTTTGAACGCTCACTTTCGGGCTTCTGGCCCGAAATATAGCCCCACTTCACTTTAAGACAGAAAGAGTAGCGGAGACCACTTTAGGGGCATCGTGATTTTGGCCAACCTCGGCTCAATTTCTCGGACCTTGGGGCATATTTTCTTGTCCCGGGGACGCTAAACTAACTCCTGATGGCCTTGGTTTGCAGTGAAATGAAGACAGCAAAACTTTTTGAACGCTCACTTTCGGGCTTCTGGCCCGAAATATAGCCCCACTTCACTCTAAGACTGAAAGAGTAGCCGACACTACCTTACGCAAATCGTGATTTTTACCAACTTCGGCTCGATTTCCCGGAAGTTGGGGGATATTTTCCAGTCCCGGGGACTCTAAACTAGCTCCTGATGGCTTTGGTTTGCAGTCAAATAAACACAGGCAAACTTTTTGAACGCTCACTTTCAAGCTCCTCGGCAGGAATAAAGCCTCACTTTACTTTAAGACTGAAACAGTAAGCGAGACCGCCTAACGGGCACCGTGATTTTGACCAACTTCGGCTAAATTTCCCTGAACTTGGGGGGATATTTTCCAGTCCCAAAGACTCTTAAGTTAACCCCTGATGGCCTTCGTTTGCATTGAAATGGATACAGCAAAACTTTTTGAAGCTCACTTTTGAGCTTCTGGGCCGAAATATAGCCCCACTTCACTTTAAGACTGAAAGACTAGCCAAGACCGTCTTGCGCGCATCGTGATTTTGACCAACGTCTTCTAGATTTTCCGGAACTTGGGAAATATATTGCAGTGCCGGGGACTCTAAACTAACTCCTGATGGCCTTAGTTTGCAGTGAAATGGACACAGCAAATTTTTTGCAGCGCTCACTTTGGAGCTTCTGGGCCGAAATAGAGCCCCACTTCACTTTAAGACTGAAAGAGTAGCCGAGGCCGCCTTAGGCGCATCGTGATTTTGACCAACTTCGGCTTGAGTTGCCAGAACTTAAAAGATATTTTCCAGTCCAGGGAACTCTAAACTAACTCATGATGGCCTTGGTTTTCAGTGAAATTGAGAGAGGAAAACTTTTTGAACGCTCACTTTCGAGCTTCTGGACCGAAATATAGCCCTACTTCACTTTCAGACTGAAAGAGTAGCCGAGACCGCCTTGCGCGAATCGTTATTTTGACCAACTTCGTCTCGATTTGGCGGAACTTGGAGCATATTTTCCAGTTCCGGGGACTGTAAACTACTTCCTGAGGGCCTTGCTTTGCAGTGAAATGGGCACAGCATAACTTTTTGAACGCTCACTTTCGAGCTTCTGGGCCAAAATATACAGCCACGTCACTTTAAGACTAAAAGAGTAGCCGAGACTGCTTTACGCGCATCGTGATTTTCACAAACTTCGGCTCGATTTCCCGGAACTTGGGGGATATTTTGATGTCCCGGAGACTGTAAACTATCTCCTGATGGGGCTGGGTTCGCGGTGAAATGGACACAGCAGAACTTTTTGAACTTTCACTTTCGAGCTTCTGGGCCGAAATATAGCCCGAGTTCACTTTAAGAATGAAAGAATAGCCGAGACTGCCTTACGCGCATCGTGATTTTGACAAAATTCGGCTCGATTTCCCTGCACTTGGGCGATATTTTCCAGTCGCGAGCAGTCTAAACTAACTCCTGATGGCCTTGGTTTGCAGTGAAATGAACAAGGTAACACTTTTTGAACGCTTATTTTCGAGCTTCTGGGATGAAATATAGCCCCAGTTCATTTTAAGCCTGAAAGAGTAGGCGAGACCGCCTTACGCGCATCGTGACTTTGAGCAACTTCCGCTCGATTTTCTAGAATTTTGGCGATATTTTCAAGTCCCGGGGACTCTACACTAACTCCTGATGGCCTTGGTTTGATGTGAAACGGACGCAGGAAAACTTTTTGAACGCTCATGTTCGAGCTTCTGGACCGAAATATAGCCCCACTTCACTTTAAGACTGAAATAGTAGCCGAGACCGCCTTAGACGCATCGTGATTTTGACCAACTTCGGCTTGAGTTGCCAAAACTTAAGGGATATTTTTTAATCCTGCGGACTCTAAACTAACTCACGATGGCCTTGGTTTTCAGTTAAATTGAGAGAGCACAACTTTTTGAAGGCTCACTTTCGAGCTTCTGGGCCGAAATATACAGCCACGTCACTTTAAGACTAAAAGAGTAGCCGAGACTGCTTTACGCGCATCGTGATTTTGACAAACTTCGGCTCGATTTCCCGGGACTTGGGGGATATTTTGATGTCCCGGACAGTGTAAACAATCTGCTGATGTGGCATGGTTTCCGGTGAAATGGACACAGCAAAACTTTTTGAACTTTCACTTTCGAGCTTCTGGGCCGAAATATAGCCCCAGTTCACTTTAAGAATCAAAGAGTAGCCGAGACCGCCTTACGCGCATCGTGATTTTGACAAAATTCGGCTCGATTTCGCCCAACTTGGGCGATATTTTCCAGTCCTAACCAGTGTAAACTAACTCCTGATGGCCTTGGTTTGCAGTGAAATGAACAAGGTAACACTTTTTGAACGCTTATTTTCGAGCTTCTGGGATGAAATCTAGCCCCACTTCACTTTAAGACTCAAAGACTAGGCGAGAGCGCCTTACCCGCAGCGTGATTTTGAGCAACTCCGCTCGACTTTCTAGCATTTTGGCGATATTTTCAAGTCCCGGGGACTCTAAACTAACTCCTGATGGCCTTGGTTTGATGTGAAATGGACGCAGGAAAACTTTTTGAACGCTCAGTTTCGAGCTTCTGGGCCGAAATACAACCGTACTTCACTTTAAGACTGAAATAGTAGCCGAGACCTCCTTACGAGCATCGTGATTTTGACCCTTTTCAGCTCGATTTCCCGGAACTTGGGGGATATTTTCCAGTCCGGGGGACTTCAAACTAACTCCTGATGGCCTTGGTTTCCAGTTAAATGCACAAAGCGTAACTTTTTAAAGGTTCACTTTCAAGCTTCTGGGCCGAAATATAGCCCCACTTTACTTTAAGACTGAGAGAGTAGCCGAGACCGTCTTACGCGCGTCGTGATTTTGACCAACTTCCGTTGGATTTCCCGGAACTTCGGGGATATATTCCAGTCCCGGGGACTCTAAACTAACTGCTGATGGCCTTGGTTTGCAGTGAAATAGACACAGAACATTTTTTTGAACACTCACTTTCGAGCTTCTCGGCCGAAATATAGCCCTACTTCACTTTAAGACTGAAAGAGTAGCCGAGACCGCCTTACGCGCATCGTAATTTTGACCAACTTCGGCTCGATTTGCCGGAAGTTGGCGAATATTTTCAATTCCCGGGGAAGCTAAACTAACTTCCGATGGCCTTAGTTTGCAGTTAAATGGACACGGCAAATCTTTTCTAACGCTCACTTTCGAGCTTATGGCTCGAAATATAGCCCCACTTACCTTTAAGACTGAAAGAGTAGCCGAGACCGCCTTACGCGCACCGTGATGTTGGGATACTTCGGCTCGATTTCCCGGAAATAGGGGGATATTTTCCAGTCCCGGGGACTCTAAACTAACTCCTTGATGGCCTTGGGTTCCAGTGAAAGGGACACAGGAACACTTTTTGAACGCGCACTTTCCAGCTTGCTGGCCGAAATATAGCCCTACTTCTTTTTAAGACTGAAAGAGTAGGCGGGAGCGCCTTACGCGCATTGTGATTTTGAGGATCTTCGGCTCGATCTGGCGAAACTTGGGAGATATTTTCCAGTCCCAAAGTCTCTAAACTCACTCTTGATTGTCTATGTGTGAGTGAAATAGACACAAAAATTTTTGAACCCTTACTTTCGAGCTTCTGGAGTCAAATCTAAGCCCCCTTTACTTTAAGACTGAAAGAGTAGCCGAGATCCCCTTAAGCGCATCGTGATTTTGACTAACTTCGGGTGGATTTCCCGTAACTTGGGGGATATTTCCAGTTCCTTTGACGCTAAACTAAGTCGTGATGGCCTTGTTTTGCAGTGAAATGGACACAGCAAAACTTTTTAAACACTCAGTTTCGAGCTTCTGGGCCGAAATATTGCCCCAATTCACATAAAGAGTGAAAGAGTAGCCGAGACCGCCTTACGCCCATCGTAATTTTTACCAACTTCGGCTCGATTTCCCGGAACTTCGGGGATATTTTCCAGTCCCGCGGACTCTAAAGTAACTCCTGATGGCCTTGCTCTGGAGTGAAATGGACACAGCACAACTTTTTGAACGTTCACTTTCGAGCTTCTGGGGCGAAATATTGCCCCAGTTCACTTTAAGAATGAAAGAGTAACCGGGACCACCTTACGCGCATCGTGATTTTGACCAACTTTGGCTCGATTTCCCGGGAAATGGGGGATATTTTCCGGTACCGGGGACGCTAAACTAGCTCCTGATTTCCTCGGTTTGCAGTGAAATGGACACAGCACAACTTTTTGAACGCTCACTTTTGGGCTTCTGGGCCGAAGCCTAGCCCTACTTCACTTTAAGACTCCAAGACTAGCGGAGCCCGCCTTACGCGCATCGTGATTTTGTGCTACTTCGGCTCGAGTTCCCGGAACTTGGGAGATAATTGCCAGTCCCGAGGACTATAAACTAATTCCTGATGGCCTTGGTTTTCAGTGAAATGGACAGAGCCAAACTTTTTGAACGTTCACTTTCGAGCTTCTGGGCCGAAATATAGCCCCACTTCACTTTAAGACTGAAAGGGTAGCCGGGACCGCCTTAGGCGCATCGTGATTTTGACCAACGTCTTCTTGATTTTCCGGAACTTGGGAAATACATTCCACTCCCGGGGACTCTAAACTAACTATTGATAGCCTTGGTTTGCAGTGAAATAGACACAGTAATTTTTTTTGAGCTTTGAGCTTGTGGGCCGAAATAGAGCCCCACTTCACTTTAAGACTGAAGGAGTAGCCGACACCGCCTTAAGCGCACCGTGACTTTGACCAACTTGGGCTCGATTTGCCGGAACTTGGGGGATATTTTCCAGTCCCGGGGACTCTAAACTAACTCCTGATTGTCTTGGTTTTCAGTGAATTGGACACAGCGAAACTTTTTGAACGCTCACTCTCGAGCTTCTGGACCGAAATATAGCCCCACTTTACTTTAAGACTGAAAGAGTAGCCGAGACCGTCTTGCGCAAATCGTGATTTTCACCAACTTTGGGTCGGTTTCCCAGAACTTGGGGGATATATTCCATTTCCGCGGGCTCTAAACTAACTCCTGATGGCCTTGGTTTTCAGTGAAATGGACAAAGGAAAGCTTTTTGAACACTCTCTTTGTAGCTTCTGGGCCGAAATAGAATCCCACTTCACTTTCAGACTGAAATAGTAGCCGAGACCGCCTCACGCGCATCGAGAGTTAGACCAAGTTCAGCTCGATTTCACGACACTTTTGGGATATTTTCCAGTCCGGGGGACTCTAAACTAACTCCGGATGGCCTTGGTTTGCACTGAAATGCGCACAGCATAAATTTTTGAACGCCCACTTTGGAGCTTCTGGGCCGAAATAAAGCCCCACTTCAGTTTAAGACTGAAAGAGTAGCCGAGATCGCCTTACGCGCATCGTGATTTTGACCATTTTCGGATCGATTTCTCGGAACTTGGGGGATATTTTCCAGTCCCGGGGACTCTAAACTAACTCCTGATCGCCTTGCTTTGCATTGAAATGGACAGAGCAAAACTTTTTGAACGCTCACTTTCGAGCTTGTGGGCCCAAATATAGCCACACTTTACTTTAAGACTGAAACAGTAGCCGAGACCGTATTTCGCGCATCGTGATTTTGATCAGCTTCGGCTCGCTTTCCCGGAGCTTGAGGAATATTTTCCAGTCCCGGGGACCCTAAACTAAGTCCTGATGGCTTTGTTTTGAAGTGAAATGGACAGAGCAAAAATTTTTGAACGCTCCCTTTCGAGCTTCCTGGCCGAAATAAAGCCCCACTTTACTTTAAGCCTAAAAGGGTAACCGAGACCACCTTACGCGCATTGTGATTTTGACAAACTTCGGGTGGATCTCCCGGAACTTGAGGAACATTTTCCAGTACCTTGGACGCGAAACTAACTCCTGATGGCCTTGTTTTGCAGTGAAATGGAAACAGCAAAGCTTTTTGAACGCTCACTTTCGAGCTTGTGGGCCGAAATATAGCCACATTTTACTTTAAGACTGAAACAGTAGCCGAGACCGCATTTCGCGCATCGTGATTTTGATCAACTTGGGCTCGCTTTCCCGGAACTTGGGAAATATTTTCCAGTCCCGGGGACCCTAAACTAACTTTTGATAGCTTTGGTTTGCAGTGAAATGCACACAGCAAACCTTTTTGAACGCTCACTTTCGAGTTTCTGGACAGAAATATAGCCCCACTTGACTTTAAGACTGAAAGGGTAGCCGAGACCGCTTTTGGAGCATCGCGATTTTGACCAACTTCAGCTCGATTTACCGGAACTTGGGGAATATTTTCCAGTCCCAGGGACGCTAAACTAACTCGTGATGACCTTGTTTTTCAGTCAAAGAACACAGCAAAACTTTTTGAAGGCTCACTTTCGGGCTTCTGGGCCGAAATATAGCCCCACTTCACTTTAAGACTGAAAGAGTAGCCGATACCGCATTTCGCGCATCGTGATTTTGATCAACTTCGGTTCGATTCCCCGGAACTTGGGCAATATTTTTTGGTCCCGGGGACTCTAAACTAACCCCTGATGGCCTTGGTTTGCAGTGAAATGGACACAGCAAAACTTTTTGAACGCTCACTTTCGGGCTTCTGGCCCGAAATATAGCCCCACTTCACTTTAAGACAGAAAGAGTAGCCGAGACCACTTTAGGGGCATCGTGATTTTGACCAACCTCGGCTCAATTTCCCGGACCTTGGGGCATATTTTCTTGTCCCGGGGACGCTAAACTAACTCCTGATGGCCTTGATTTGCAGTGAAATGAAGACAGCAAAACTTTTTGAACGCTCACTTTCGGGCTTCTCTCCCGAAATATAGCCCCATTTGCCTCTAAGACTGACAGAGTAGCCGACACTACCTTACGCAAATCGTGATTTTGACCAACTTCGTCTCGATTTGGCGGAACTTGGAGCATATTTTCCAGTTCCGGGGACTGTAAACTACTTCCTGAGGGCCTTGCTTTGCAGTGAAATGGGCACAGCATAACTTTTTGAACGCTCACTTTCGAGCTTCTGGGCCAAAATATACAGCCACGTCACTTTAAGACTAAAAGAGTAGCCGAGACTGCTTTACGCGCATCGTGATTTTCACAAACTTCGGCTCGATTTCCCGGAACTTGGGGGATATTTTGATGTCCCGGAGACTGTAAACTATCTCCTGATGGGGCTGGGTTCGCGGTGAAATGGACACAGCAGAACTTTTTGAACTTTCACTTTCGAGCTTCTGGGCCGAAATATAGCCCGAGTTCACTTTAAGAATGAAAGAATAGCCGAGACTGCCTTACGCGCATCGTGATTTTGACAAAATTCGGCTCGATTTCCCTGCACTTGGGCGATATTTTCCAGTCGCGAGCAGTCTAAACTAACTCCTGATGGCCTTGGTTTGCAGTGAAATGAACAAGGTAACACTTTTTGAACGCTTATTTTCGAGCTTCTGGGATGAAATATAGCCCCAGTTCACTTTAAGCCTGAAAGAGTAGGCGAGACCGCCTTACGCGCATCGTGACTTTGAGCAACTTCCGCTCGATTTTCTAGAATTTTGGCGATATTTTCAAGTCCCGGGGACTCTACACTAACTCCTGATGGCCTTGGTTTGATGTGAAACGGACGCAGGAAAACTTTTTGAACGCTCATGTTCGAGCTTCTGGGCCAAAATATACAGCCGCGTCACTTTAAGACTAAAAGAGTAGCCGAGACTGCTTTACGCGCATCGTGATTTTCACAAACTTCGGCTCGATTTCTCGGAACTTGGGGGATATTTTGATGTCCCGGAAACTGTAAACTACCTCCTGATGTGGCTTGGTTCGCGGTGAAATGGACACAGTAAAACTTTTTGAACTTTCACTTTCGAGCTTCTCGGCCGAAATATAGCCCGAGTTCACTTAAAGAATGAAAGAATAGCCGAGACCGCCTTACGCGCATCGTGATTTTGACCAACTTTGTCTCGATTGCCCAGGAAATGGAAAATATTTTCCGGTACCGGGGACTCTAAAGTAACTCCTGATTGCCTTGGTTTGCATTGAAATGGAGAGAGCAAAACTTTTTCAACGCTCCCGTTCGGGCTTCTGAGCCGAAATATAGCCCCACTTCAGTTTAAGACTGAAAGAGTAGCCGATACCATCTTACGCGCATCGCGATTTTGACCAACTTCGGCTGGATTTCCCAAAACTTGGGGGATATATTCAAGTTCCAAGGACTCTAAACTAACCCCTGATGGCCTTGGTCTGCAGTGAAATGGACACAGCAAATTTTTTTGAACGCTTACTTTCAAAATTCTGGGCCGAAATATAGCCCCACTTCACTTTAAGACTGAAATAGTAGCCAAGACCACCTTAGACGCATCGTGATTTTGACCAACTTTGGCTTGAGTTGCAGGAACTTAAGGGATATTTTTGTAGTCCCGCGGACTCTAAACTAACTCATGATGGCCTTGGTTTTCAGTTAAATTGAGAGAGCACAACTTTTTGAACGCTCACTTTCGAGCTTCTGGGCCGAAATATAGCCCCAGTTCACTTTAAGAATCAAAGAGTAGCCGAGACCGCCTTACGCGCATCGTGATTTTGACAAAATTCGGCTCGATTTCCCCGAGCTTGGGCGATATTTTCCAGTCCCGAGGAGTCTAAGCTAACTCCTGAAGACCTTGGTTTGCAGTGAAATGAACACAGCAAAACTTTTTGAACTTTCACTTTCTAGCTTCTTGGCCGAAATATAGCCCCAGTTCACTTTAAGAATCAAAGAGTAGCCGAGACCGCCTTACGCGCATCGTGATTTTGACAAAATTCGGCTCGATTTCCCCAAACTTGGGCGATATTTTCCAGTCCCGAGCAGTCTAAACTAACTCCTGATGGTCTTGGTTTGCAGTGAAATGAACAAGGTAACAGTTTTTGAACGCTTATTTTCGAGCTTCTGGGAAGAAATATAGCCCCACTTCACTTTAAGACTGAAAGAGTAGGCGAGACCGCCTTACGCGCATCGTGATTTTTAGCAACTTCCGCTCGATTTTCTAGAATTTTGGCGATATTTTCAAGTCCCGGGGACTCTAAACTAACTCCTGATGGCCTTGGTTTGATGTGAAACGGACGCAGGAAAACTTTTTCAACGCTCAGTTTCGAGCTTCTGGGTTGAAATACAACCGTACTTCACTTTAAGACTGAAATAGAAGCCGAGACCTCCTTACGAGCATTGTCATTTCGACCCTTTTCAGCTGTGTTTCCCGGAACTTGGGGGATATTTTCCAGTCCGGGGTACTTTAAACTAACTCCTGATGGCCTTGGTTTGCAGTTAAATGCACAAAGCGTAACTTTTTAAAGGTTCATTTTCGAGCTTCTGGGCCGAAATATAGCCCCACTTTACTTTAAGACTGAAAGAGTAGCCGAGACCGTCTTACGCGCGTCGTGATTTTGACCAACTTCCGTTGGATTTCCCGGAACTTCGGGGATATATTCCAGTCCCGGGGACTCTAAACTAACTTCTGATGGCCTTGGTTTGCAGTGAAATGGACACAGCACAGTTTTTTGAACGCTCACTTTCGAGCTTCTCGGCCGAAATATAGCCCTACTTCACTTTAAGACTGAAAGAGTAGCTGAGACCGCCTTACGCGCATCGTAATTTTGACCAACTTCGGCTCGATTTGCTGGAAGTTGGCGAATATTTTCAATTCCCGGGGAAGCTAAACTAACTTCCGATGGCCTTAGTTTGCAGTTAAATGGACACAGCAAAACTTTTTGAACGCTCACTTTCGAGCTTATGGCTCGAAATATAGCCCCACTTACCTTTAAGACTGAAAGAGTAGCCGAGACCGCCTTACGCGCATCGTGATTTTGGGATACTTCGGCTCGATTTCCCGGAAATAGGGGGATATTTTCCAGTCCCGGGGACTCTAAACTAACTGCTGATGGCCTTGGTTTCCAGTAAAATGGACACAGGAACACTTTTTGAACGCGCACTTTCGAGCCTGCTGGCCGAAGTATAGCCCTACTTCTTTTTAAGACTGAAAGAGTAGGCGGGAGCGCCTTACGCGCATTATGATTTTGAGGATCTTCGGCTCGATCTGGCGAAACTTGGGAGATATTTTCCAGTCCCAAAGTCTCTAAACTCACTCCTGATTGTCTAAGATGTGAGTGAAATAGACACAAAATTTTTTGAACCCTTACATTCGAGCTTCTGGAGTTAAATCTAAGCCCACTTTACCTTAAGACTGAAAGAGTAGCCGAGACCCCCTTAAGCGCATGGTGATTTTGACTAACTTCGCGTGGATTTAACGTAACTTGGGGGATATTTCCAGTTCCTTTGACGCTAAACTAAGTCGTGATGGGCTTGTTTCGCAGTGAAATGGACACAGCAAAACTTTTTAAACACTAAGTTTCGAGCTTCTGGGGCGAAATATTGTCCCAATTCACTTTAAGACTGAAAGAGCAGCCGAGACCGCCGTAAGCGCGTCGTGATTTTGAGCAACTTCGGTTAAATTTCCCGGAACTTGGGGGATATTTTCCAGTCCCTGGGACTCTAAACTGACCCCCGACGTCCTTGGTCTGCAGTAAAATGGACACAGCAAAACTTTTTGAAGGCTCACTTTTGAGCTTCTGGGCCGAAATATAGCTCCACTTCACTTTAAGAGTGAAAGAGTAGCCGAGACCGCCTTACGCCCATCGTAATTTTGACCAACTTCGGCTCGCTTTCCCGGAACTTGGGGGATATTTTCCAGTCCCGCGGACTCTAAAGTAACTCCTGATGGCCTTGCTCTGGAGTGAAATGGACACAGCTCAACTTTTTGAACGCTCACTTTCGAGCTTCTGGGGGGAAATATTGCCCCAGTTCACTTTAAGAATGAAAGAGTAGCCGAGACCGCCTTACGCCCATCGTAATTTTGACCAACTTCGGCTCGCTTTCCCGGAACTTGGGGGATATTTTCCAGTCCCGCGGACTCTAAAGTAACTCCTGATGGCCTTGCTCTGGAGTGAAATGGACACAGCTCAACTTTTTGAACGCTCACTTTCGAGCTTCTGGGGGGAAATATTGCCCCAGTTCACTTTAAGAATGAAAGAGTAACCGGGACCGCCTTACGCACATCGTGATTTTGACCAACTTTGGCTCGATTTCCCGGGAAATGAGGGATATTTTCCGGTACCGGGGACTCTAAACTAACTCCTGACTTCCTCGGTTTGCAGTGAAATGGACACAGCACAACTTTTTGAACGCTCACTTTTGAGCTTCTGGGCCGAAGCATAGCCCTACTTCACTTTAAGACTGAAAGACTAGCGGAGACCGCTTTACACGCATCGTGATTTTGGGCAACTTCAGCTCAATTTCCCGGAACTTGGCAGATAATTCCAAGTCCCGGGCACTCTAAACTAATTCCTGATGGCCTTGGTTTTCAGTGAAATGGCCACAGCCAAACTTTTTGAACGTTCACTTTCGAGCTTCTGGGCAGAAATATAGCCCCACTTCACTTTAAGACTGAAAGAGTAGCCGGCACCGCCTTACGCGCATGGTAATTTTGTCGAACTTCGGCTTGATTTCCTGGGACTTGGGGGATATTTTCCAGTCCCGGAAGCTCTAAACTAACTCCTGAATGCCTTGGTTTTTAGTGAAATGGACACAGGTAAAAGGAGCGCACGCTCGGTTTCCAGGTTGTAGGCCGAAATATAGCCCCACTTTATTTTAAGACTGAAAGTGTACACGAAACCGCCTTAAGCGCATCGAAATTTTTAGCCACTATGGCTTGATATGCCAAAACTAGGGGGATATTTTCCAGTCCCGGGGACTCTACCCTAACTCTTGATGGCCTTAGTTTTCAGTAAAATGGTCACAGGTAACAGGAGCGCACGCTCGGTGTCGAGCTTCTAGGCCGAAATGTAGCCCCAGTTCATTTTAAGACTGAAAGAGTAAACGAAACTGCCGTACGCCTATCCTAATTTTAAGAAAGTATGGCTCAATTTGCCGAAACTTGGAGGATAGCGTCCAGTCTTGAGGATTCTAAACTATCTCCTGATGGACTTAGTTCTTAGTGAAATGGACACAGGTAAAAGTAGAGCACGCTCGGTGTCGAGCTTGTAGAACCGAAATATAGCCCCACTTCATTTTCGGAGTAAACAAGTAGCCGAGACCGCCTTACGCGCATCGTGATTTTGAGCATCTTTGGCTCGATTTGCCGGAATTCGGGGATTATTTTCCAGTCCCGAGGACTCTATGTTAACTCCTGATGAACTTAGTTTTCAGTGATATGTACACAGGCAAAAGGAGCGCACGCTCGGTGTTGAGCTTCTCGGCCGAAATATAGCCCCACCTTATTTTAAGACTGAAAGAGTAGCCGAGACCGCCTTACGCGCATCGTGATTTTGGGCCACTTTTGCTCGATTTCCCGGAAGTTGGCGAACAATTTAAAGTCCCGGGGACGCTAAACTAACTCCCGATGACCTTGGTTTGCAGTTTAATGAACACAGCAAAACATTCTGAACGCTCACCTTCGAGCTTCAGTGCCGCAATATAGCCCTACTTAAATTTAAGACTGAAAGAATAACCGAGAGCCCGTTACGCGCATCGTAATTTTCATCAACTTCGGCGCCATTTCTTGGAACTTGGAGAATATTTTCCAGTCCCTTGGACGCTAAACTAAGCCCTGATGGCCTTGTTTTGCAGTGAAATGGACACAGCAAAACCTTTTTGAACGCTCACTTTCGAGCTTGTGGGCCGAAATATAGCCACACTTTACTTTAAGACTGAAACAGTAGCCGACACCGCATTTCGCGCATCGTGATTTTGATCAACTTCGGTCGCTTTCCCGGAACTTGGGGAATATTTTCCAGTCCCGGGGACCCTAAACTAACTTTTGATAGCTTTGGTTTGCAGTGAAATGCACACAGCAAAACTTTTTGAAAGCTCACTTTCGAGCTTGTGGACAGAAATATAGCCCAACTTCACTTTAAGATTGAAAGGGTAGCCGAGACCGCTTTGGGAGCATCGTGATTTTGACAAACTTCACCTCGATTTACCGGAACTTGGGGAATATTTTCCAGTCCCAGGGACGCTAAACTAACTCGTGATGGCCTTGTTGTTCGGTCAAAGAACACAGCAAAACTTTTTGAAGGCTCACTTTCGGGCTTCTGGGCCGAAATGTAGCCCCACTTCACTTTAAGACTGAAACAGTAGTCCAGATCGCATTTCGCGCATCGTGATTTTGATCAACTTCGGTTCGATTCCCCGAAACTTGGGCAATATTTTTCAGTCCCAGGGACTCTAAACTAAGCCCTGATGGCCTTGTTTTGCAGTGAAATGGACACAGCAAAACTTTTTGAACGCTCACGTTCTACCTTTTGGGCCGAAATATAGCCCCACTTCACTTTAAGACAGAAAGAGTAACCGAGACCACTTTAGCGGCATCGTGATGTTGACCAACCTCGGCTCAATTTCCCGGACCTTGGGGCATATTTTCTTGTCCCGGGAACACTAAACTAACTCCTGATGGCCTTGGTTTGCAGTGAAATGAAGACAGCAAAACTTTTTGAACGCTCACTTTCGGGCTTGTCGCGCGAAATATAGCCCCACTTCACTCTAAGACTGACAGAGTAGCCGACACTACCTTACGCAAATCGTGATTTTGACGAACTTCGGCTCGAATTCCCGTAAGTTGGGGGATATTTTCCAGTCCCGGGGACTCTAAACTAGCTCGTGATGGCTTTGGTTTGCAGTCAAATAAACATAGGGAAACTTTTTGAACGCTCACTTTCAAGCTCCTGGGCAGGAATAAAGCCTCACTTCACTTTAAGACTGAACAGTAAGCGAGAGCGCCTAAAGCGCACCGTGATTTTGACCAACTTCGGCTAAATTTCCCTGAACTTGGGGAGATATTTTCCAATCCCGAAGACTCTTAAGTAAACCCTTCGTTTGCATTGAAATGGATACAGCAAAACCTTTCGAAGCTCACTTTTGAGCTTCTGGGCCGAAATATAGCCCCACTTCACTTTAAGACTGAAAGACTAGCCAAGACCGTCTTGCGCGCATCGTGATTTTGAGCAACGTCTTCTCGATTTTCCGGAACTTGGGAAATATATTGCAGTAACGGGGACTCTAAACTAACTCCTCATGGCCTTGGTTTGCAGTGAGATGGACACAGCGAAACTTTTTCAACGCTCACTCTCGAGCTTCTGGACCGAAATATAGCCCCACTTTACTTTAACACAGAAAGAGTAGCCGAGACCGTCTTGCGCAAATCGTGATTTTCACCAACTTCGGGTCGGTTTCCCGGAACTTCGGGGATATATTCCATTTCCGCGGGCTCTAAACTAACTCCTGATGGCCTTGGTTTTCAGTGAAATGGACAAAGGAAAGCTTTTTGAACACTCTCTTTGTAGCTTCTGGGCCGAAATAGAATCCCACTTCACTATCAGACTGAAATAGTAGCCGAGACCGCCTCACGCGCATCGTGAGTTAGACCAAGTTCAGCTCGATTTCACGACACTTTTGGGATATTTTCCAGTCCGGGGGACTCTAAACTAACTCCGGATGGCCTTGGTTTGCACTGAAATGCGCACAGCATAAATTTTTGAACGCCCACTTTGGAGCTTCTCGGCCGAAATATAGCCCCACTGCACTTTAAGACTGAAAGAGTAGCCGAGATCGCCTTACGCGCATCGTGATTTTGACCATTTTCGGATCGATTTCTCGGAACTTGCGGGATATTTTCCAGTCCCGTGGACTCTAAACTAACTCCTGATCGCCTTGCTTTGCATTGAAATGGACAGAGCAAAACTTTTTGAACGCTCACTTTCGAGCTTGTGGGCTGAAATATAGCCACACTTTACTTTAAGACTGAAACAGTAGCCGAGACCGCATTTGGCGCATCGTGATTTTGAGCAACTTCGGCTCGCTTTCCCGCAACTTGGGGAATATTTTCCAGTCCCGGGGACCCTAAACTAAGTCCTGATGGCCTTGTTTTAAAGTGAAACGGACACAGCAAAACTTTTTGAACTTTCACTTTCGAGCTTCTGGGCCGAAATATAGCCCCAGTTCACTTTAAGAATCAAAGAGTAGCCGAGACCGCCTTACGCGCATCGTGATTTTGACAAAATTCGGCTCGATTTCCCCGAGCTTGGGCGATATTTTCCAGTCCCGAGAAGTCTAAACTAACTCCTGAAGGCCTTGGTTTGCAGTGAAATGAACACAGCAAAACTTTTTGAACTTTCACTTTCTAGCTTCTTGGCCGAAATATAGCCCCAGTTCACTTTAAGAATCAAAGAGTAGCCGAGACCGCCTTACGCGCATCGTGATTTTGACAAAATTCGGCTCGATTTCCCCGAGCTTGGGCGATATTTTCCAGTCCCGAGGAGTCTAAACTAACTCCTGACGGCCTTGGTTTGCAGTGAAATGAACACAGCAAAACTTTTCGAGCTTTCACTTTGTAGCTTCTCGGCCGAAATATAGCCCCAGTTCACTTTAACACTCAAAGAGTCGCCGAGACCGCCTTACGTTCATCGTGATTTTGACAAAATTCGGCTCGATTTCCCCGCACTTTGGCGATATTTTCCAGTCCCGAGCACTCTAAACTAACTCCTGATGGCCTTGGTTTGCAGTGAAATGAACAAGGTAACACTTTTGGAACGCTTATTTTCGAGCTTCTGGGATGAAATATAGCCCCTCTTCACTTTAGGACTAAAAGAGTAGGCGAGACCGCCTTACGCGCATCGTGATTTTGAGCAACTTCGGCTCGATTTTCTAGAATTTTGGCGATATTTTCAAGTCCCGGGCACTCTAAACTAACTCCTGATGGCCTTGGTTTGATGTGAAATGGACGCAGGAAAACTTTTTGAACGCTAAATTTCGAGCTTCTGGGCCGAAATACAACCGTACTTCACTTTAAGACTGAAATAGTAGCCGAGGTCTCCTTACGAGCATCGTGATTTTGACCCAGTTCAGCTCTATTTCCCGGAACTTGGGGGATATTTTCCAGTCCGGGCGACTTTAAACTAACTCCTGATGGCCTTGGTTTGCAGTTAAATGCACAAAGCGTAACTTTTTATAGGTTTACTTTCGAGCTTCTGGGCCCAAATATAGCCCCACTTTACTTTAAGACTGAAAGAGTAGCCGAGACCGTCTTACGCGCATCGTGATTTTGACCAACTTCCGTTGGATTTCCCGGAACTTCGGGGATATATTCCAGTCCCGGGGACTCTAAACTAACATCAGATGGCCTTGGTTTGCAGTGAAATGGACACAGCACATTTCTTTGAACGCCCACTTTCGAGCTTCTCGGCCGAAATATAGACCTACTTCACTTTAAGACTGAAAGAGTAGTTGAGACCGCCTTACGCGCATCGTAATTTTGACCAACTTCGGCTCGATTTCCCGGAAGTTGGCGAATATTTTCAATTCCCGAGGAAGCTAAACTAACTTCCGATGGCCTTAGTTTGCAGTTAAATGGACACAGCAAAACTTTTTGAACGCTCACTTTCGAGCTTATGGCTCGAAATATAGCCCCACTTACCTTTAAGACTGAAAGAGTAGCCGAGACCGCCTTACGCGCATCGTAATTTTGGGATACTTCGGCTCGATTTCCCGGAAATAGGGGGATATTTTCCAGTTCTGGGGACTCTAAACTAACTCCTGATGGCCTTGGTTTCCAGTGAAATGGACACAGGAACACTTTTTGAACGCGCACTTTCGAGCTTGCTGGCCCAAATATAGCCCTACTTCTTTTTAAGACTGAAAGAGTAGGCGGGAGCGCCTTACGCGCATTGTGATTTTGAGGATCTTCGGCTCGATCTGGCGAAACTTGGGAGATATTTTCCAGTCCCAAAGTCTCTAAACTCACTCCTGATTGTCTAAGATGTGAGTGAAATAGACACAAAAATTTTTGAACCCTTTTTTTCGAGCTTCTGGAGTTAAATCTAAGCCCACTTTACCTTAAGACTGAAAGAGTAGCCGAGACCCCCTTAAGCGCATGGTGATTTGGACTAACTTCGGGTGGATTTCCCGTAACTTGGGGGATATTTCCAGTTCCTTTGACGCTAAACTAAGTCGTGATGGCCTTGTTTTGCAGTGAAATGGAGACAGCAAAACTTTTTAAACACTCAGTTTCGAGCTTCTGCGGGGAAATATTGCCCCAGTTCACTTTAAGAATGAAAGAGTAACCGGGACCGCCTTACGCGCATCGTGATTTTGACCAACTTTGGGTCGATTTCCCGGGAAATGGGGGAAATTTTCCGGTACCGGGGACTGTAAACTAACTCCTGATTTCCTCGGTTTGCAGTGAAATGGACGCAGCACAACTTTTTGAACGCTCACTTTTGAGCTTTTGGACCGAGGCATAGGCCTACTTCACTTTAAGACTGAAAGACTAGCCGAGACCGCCTTACGCGCATCGTGGTTTTGGGCTACTTCAGCTCGATTTCCCGGAACTTGGCAGATAATTGCCTGTCCCGGGCACTCTAAACTAATTCCTGATGGCCTTGGTTTTCAGTGAAATGGACACAGCCAAACTTTTTCAACGTTTACTTTCGAGCTTCTGGGCCGAAATATAGCCCCACTTCACTTTAAGACTGAAAGAGTAGCCGGCACCGCCTTACGCGCATGGTAATTTTGTCGAACTTCGGCTTGATTTCCTGGGACTTGGGGGATATTTTCCAGTCCCGGAAGCTCTAAACTAACTCCTGAATGCCTTGGTTTTTAGTGAAATGGACACAGGTAAAGGGAGCGCACGCTCGGTTTCCAGGTTGTAGGCCGAAGTATACCCCCACTTTATTTTAAGACTGAAAGTGTACACGAAACCGCCTTAAGCGCATCGAAATTTTTAGCCACTATGGCTCGATATGCCAAAACTAGGGGGATATTTTCCAGTCCCGGGGACTCTACCCTAGCTCTTGATGGCCTTAGTTTTCAGTAAAATGGTCACAGGTAACAGGAGCGCACGCTCGGTGTCGAGCTTCTGGGCCGAAATGTAGCCCCAGTTCATTTTAAGACTGAAAGAGTAAACGAAACTGCCGTACGCCTATCCTAATTTTAAGAAAGTATGGCTCAATTTGCCGAAACTTGGAGGATAGCGTCCAGTCTTGAGGATTCTAAACTATCTCCTGATGGACTTAGTTCTTAGTGAAATGGACACAGGTAAAAGTAGAGCACGCTCGGTGTCGAGCTTGTAGAACCGAAATATAGCCCCACTTCATTTTCGGAGTAAACAAGTAGCCGAGACCGCCTTACGCGCATCGTGATTTTGAGCATCTTTGGCTCGATTTGCCGGAATTCGGGGAATATTTTCCAGTCCCGAAGACTCTATGTTAACTCCTGATGAACTTAGTTTTCAGTGATATGTACACAGGCAAAAGGAGCGCACGCTCGGTGTTGAGCTTCTCGGCCGAAATATAGCCCCACCTTATTTTAAGACTGAAAGAGTAGCCGAGACCGCCTTACGCGCATCGTTATTTTGAGCAACTTTGGCTCGATCTGCCAGAATTTGGGAAATATTTTCCAGTCCCAAGGACTCTAAACTAACTTCTGATGGCCTAAGACGTCAGTGAAATGGACACAGGTAAAATTAGCGCACGCCCGGTCTCGAGCTTCTAGGTCCAAATATAGCCCCCCTTAATTTTAAGACTGAAAGAGTAGCCGAGACCGCCTTACGCGCATCGTGATTTTGGGCCACTTTTGCTCGATTTCCCGCAAGTTGGCGAATAATTTAAAGTCCCGGGGACGCTAAACTAACTCCCGATGACCTTGGTTTGCAGTTTAATGAACACAGCGAAACATTCTGAACGCTCACCTTCGAGCTTCAGTGCCGCAATATAGCCCTACTTAAATTTAACCCTGAAAGAATAACCGAGAGCCCGTTACGCGCATCGTAATTTTCATCAGCTGCGGCGCCATTTCCTGAAGCTTGGAGAATATTTTCCAGTACCGGGGACTCTAAACTAACTCCAGATTGCCTTGGTTTGCAGTGAAATGGACACAGCAAAACTTTTTGAACGCTCACTTTCGAGCTTGTGGGCCTAAATATCGCCACACTTCACTTTAAGACTGAAACAGTAGCCGAGACCGCGTTACGCGCATCGTGATTTTGAGCAACTTCTGCTCGCTTTCCCAGAACTTGGGGAATATTTTCCAGCCCCGGGGACTCTAAACTAACTCCTGATGGCCATGGTTTGCAGTGAAATTCACACAGCACAAGTTTTTGAACGAACACTTTCGAGCTTTTAGGACAAAATATAGTCCCAGATCACTTACGACTTAAAGAGTAGCCGAGACCGGCGTGCGCGCATCGTGATTTTGACCAACTTCGGGTCGATATTCCGGAACTTGGGAGATATTTTCCAGGCCCAGGGACTCTAAACTAACTCTTGATGGCCTTGGTTTGCAGTGAAATGGAGACAGCAAAACTTTTTGAACGCTCACCTTCAAGCCTCTGGGCCGAAATATAGTCCACTTTACTTTAATACTGAAAAAGTAGCCGAGACCGCCTTACGCGCATGGTCATTTTGAGAAACCTCGGGTGGATTTGCCAGAACTTCGGGGATATTTTCCAGTCCCTTGGACGCTAAACTAGGTGCCGATTGCCTTGTTTTGCAGTGAAATGGACACAGCAAAGCTTTTTGAACGCTCACTTTCGAGCTTGTGGGCCGAAATATAGCCATACTTAACTTTAAGACTGCAACAGTAGCCGAGACCAAGTTTCACGCATCGTGATTTTGATCAACTTGGGCTCGATTTCCCGGAACCTGCGAAATATTTTGCAGTCCCGGGGACTCTAAACTAACTCGTGCTGGTCTTGGTTTGCAGTGAAACGGAAACAGAAAAAGTTTTTGAACGCATACTTTCGAGCTTCTGGACCGAAATAGAACCCCACTTCACTTGAAGACTGAAAGAGTATTCGAGACCGCCTTACGTGCATCGTGATTTTGAGCAACTTCGGCTGGATTTGCCGGAACTAAGGGGATATATTCCAGTTCTGAGGACTCTAAACTAATTCCTGATGGCCTTGGTTTGCAGTAAAATGGAGCCAGCAAAACTTTTTGAACGCTCACTTTCGAGCTTGTGGGCCGAAATATAGGCACACTTTACTTTAAGACTGAAACAGTAGCCGAGACCGCATTTCGCGCATCGTGATTTTGATCAACTTCGGTTCGATTCCCCGGAACTTGGGCAATATTTTTCAGTCCTGCGGACCCTAAACTAACCCCTGATGGCCTTGGTTTGCAGTGAAATGGACACAGCAAAACTTTTTGAATGCTCACTTTCGGGCTTCTGGCCCGAAATATAGCCCCACTTCACTTTAAGACTGAAAGAGTAGGCGAGACCGTCTTGAGCGAATCGTGATTTTGAGCAATTTCGCGTTTATTTCCCGAAACTTGGGGGATATATTCCAGTCAAAGGGACTCTACAGTAACTCCTGATGGCCTTGGTTTTTAGTGAAATGGACAGAGCACAACTTTGGAGCTTCTGAGCAGAAATATAGCCCCACTTTACTTTAAGACTGAAAAAGTAGATGAGACCGCCTTACGCGCATCGTAATTTTGACGAACTTCGAATGGATTTCCCGGAACTTGGGGGATATTTTCCAGTCCCTTTGACGCTAAACTAAGTCCTGATGGCCTTGTTTTGAAGTCAAATGGACACAACAAAACTTTTTGAACGCTCACTTTCTAGCTTGTGGGCCGAAATATAGCCACACTTCACTTTAGGACTGACACAGTAGCCGAGACCACGTTACGCGCATCATGAATTTGATCAACTTCGGCTCGATTTCCCGGGATTTGGGGGATATTCTCCAGTCCCGGGGACTCTAAACTAACTTCTGATGGCCTTGGTTTGCACTGAAAGTGACAGAGCAAAACGTTTTAAACACTCACTTTCGAGCTTCTGGGCCGAAATATAGCCCCACTTCACTTTAAGACTAAAAGAGTAGCCGAGACCACCTTACGCACATCGTGTTTTTGACCAACTTCGGCTCGATTTACCGCAAATTGGGGGATATTTTCCAGTCTCGAAGACTCTTAAGTAACCCCTGATGGCCTTGGTTTGCATTGAAATGGATGCAGCAAAACTTTTTGAACGCTCACTTTTGAGCTTCTGGGCCGAAATATAGCCCCACTTCACTTTAAGACTGAAAGAGTAGCCGAGACCGTCTTACGCGCATCGTGATTTTGACCAACGGTTCTCGATTTTCCGGAACTTGGGAAAAACATTCCTCTCTCGGGGACTCTAAACTAACTACTGATAGCCTTGGTTTGCAGTGAAATAGACACAGTAATTTTTTTTGAGCTTTGAGCTTGTGGGCCGAAATAGAGCCCCACTTCACTTTAAGACTGAAGGAGTAGCCGACACCGCCTTAAGCGCACCGTGATTTTGACCAACTTGGGCTCGATTTGCCGGAACTTGGGGGATATTTTCCAGTCCTGGAGACTCTAAACTAACTTCTGATGGCCTTGGTTTGCACTGAAAGTGACAGAGCAAAACGTTTTAAACACTCACTTTCGAGCTTCTGGGCCGAAATATAGCCCCACTTCACTTTAAGACTAAAAGAGTAGCCGAGACCACCTTACGCACATCGTGATTTTGACCAACTTCGGCTCGATTTACCGCAAATTGGGGGATATTTTCCAGTCTCGAAGACTCTTAAGTAACCCCTGATGGCCTTGGTTTGCATTGAAATGGATGCAGCAAAACTTTTTGAACGCTCACTTTTGAGCTTCTGGGCCGAAATATAGCCCCACTTCACTTTAAGACTGAAAGAGTAGCCGAGACCGTCTTACGCGCATCGTGATTTTGACCAACGGTTCTCGATTTTCCGGAACTTGGGAAAAACATTCCTCTCTCGGGGACTCTAAACTAACTACTGATAGCCTTGGTTTGCAGTGAAATAGACACAGTAATTTTTTTTGAGCTTTGAGCTTGTGGGCCGAAATAGAGCCCCACTTCACTTTAAGACTGAAGGAGTAGCCGACACCGCCTTAAGCGCACCGTGATTTTGACCAACTTGGGCTCGATTTGCCGGAACTTGGGGGATATTTTCCAGTCCTGGGGACTCTAAACTAACTTCTGATGGCCTTGGTTTGCACTGAAAGTGACAGAGCAAAACGTTTTAAACACTCACTTTCGAGCTTCTGGGCCGAAATATAGCCCCACTTCACTTTAAGACTAAAAGAGTAGCCGAGACCACCTTACGCACATCGTGATTTTGACCAACTTCGGCTCGATTTACCGCAAATTGGGGGATATTTTCCAGTCTCGAAGACTCTTAAGTAACCCCTGATGGCCTTGGTTTGCATTGAAATGGATGCAGCAAAACTTTTTGAACGCTCACTTTTGAGCTTCTGGGCCGAAATATAGCCCCACTTCACTTTAAGACTGAAAGAGTAGCCGAGACCGTCTTACGCGCATCGTGATTTTGACCAACGGTTCTCGATTTTCCGGAACTTGGGAAAAACATTCCTCTCTCGGGGACTCTAAACTAACTACTGATAGCCTTGGTTTGCAGTGAAATAGACACAGTAATTTTTTTTGAGCTTTGAGCTTGTGGGCCGAAATAGAGCCCCACTTCACTTTAAGACTGAAGGAGTAGCCGACACCGCCTTAAGCGCACCGTGATTTTGACCAACTTGGGCTCGATTTGCCGGAACTTGGGGGATATTTTCCAGTCCTGGGGACTCTAAACTAACTTCTGATGGCCTTGGTTTGCACTGAAAGTGACAGAGCAAAACGTTTTAAACACTCACTTTCGAGCTTCTGGGCCGAAATATAGCCCCACTTCACTTTAAGACTAAAAGAGTAGCCGAGACCACCTTACGCACATCGTGATTTTGACCAACTTCGGCTCGATTTACCGCAAATTGGGGGATATTTTCCAGTCTCGAAGACTCTTAAGTAACCCCTGATGGCCTTGGTTTGCATTGAAATGGATGCAGCAAAACTTTTTGAACGCTCACTTTTGAGCTTCTGGGCCGAAATATAGCCCCACTTCACTTTAAGACTGAAAGAGTAGCCGAGACCGTCTTACGCGCATCGTGATTTTGACCAACGGTTCTCGATTTTCCGGAACTTGGGAAAAACATTCCTCTCTCGGGGACTCTAAACTAACTACTGATAGCCTTGGTTTGCAGTGAAATAGACACAATAATTTTTTTTGAGCTTTGAGCTTGTGGGCCGAAATAGAGCCCCACTTCACTTTAAGACTGAAGGAGTAGCCGACACCGCCTTAAGCGCACCGTGATTTTGACCAACTTGGGCTCGATTTGCCGGAACTTGGGGGATATTTTCCAGTCCTGGGGACTCTAAACTAACTTCTGATGGCCTTGCTTTGTACTGAAAGTGACAGAGCAAAACTTTTTAAACACTCACTTTAGAGCTTCTGGGCCGAAATATAGGCCCACTTCACTTTAAGACTGAAAGAGTAGCCGAGACCACCCTACGCACATCGTGATTTTGACCAACTTCGGCTCGATTTACTGCAAATTGGGGGATGTTTTCCAGTCCCTAGGACTCTTAAGTAACCCCTGATATGCCTTGGTTTGCATTGAAATGGATACAGCAAAACTTTTTGAACGCTCACTTTTGAGCTTCTGGGCCGAAATATAGCCCCACTTCACTTTAAGACTGAAAGAGTAGCCGAGATCGTCTTACGCGCATCGTGATTTTGACCAACGGCTTCTCGATTTTCCGGACCTTGGTAAATACATTCCACTCCCGAGGACTCTAAACTAACTACTGATAGCCTTGGTTTGCAGTGAAATAGACACAGTAATTTTTTTGAGCTTTGAGCTTGTGGGCCGAAATAGAGCCCCACTTCACTTTAAGACTGAAGGAGTAGCCGACACCGCCTTAAGCGCACCGTGATTTTGACCAACTTGGGCTCGATTTGCCGGAACTCTGGGGATATTTTCCAGTTTCGGGGACTGTAAACTAACTCCTAATTGCCTTGGTTTTCAGTGAAATGGACACAGCGAAACTTTTTGAACGCTCACTCTCGAGCTTCTGGACCGAAATATAGCCCCACTTTACTTTAAGACTGAAAGAGTAGCCGAGACCGTCTTGCGCAAATCGTGATTTTCACCAACTTTGGGTCGGTTCCCCGGAACTTGGGGGATATATTCCATTTCCGCGGGCTCTAAACTAACTCCTGATGGCCTTGGTTTTCAGTGAAATGGACAAAGGAAAGCTTTTTTAACACTTTCTTTGTAGCTTCTGGGCCGAAATAGAATCCCACTTCACTTTCAGACTGAAATAGTAGCCGAGACCGCCTCACGCGCATCGTGAGTTACACCAAGTTCAGCTCGACTTCACGCAACATTTGGGATATTTTCCAGTCCGGGGGACTCTAAACTAACTCCGGATGGCCTTGGCTTCCACTGAAATGCGCACAGCATAAATTTTTGAACACCCACTTTGGAGCTTCTGGGCCGAAATATAGCCCCAATTCACGTTAAGACTGAAAGAGTAGCCGAGATCGCCTTACGCGCATCGGGATTTTGACCATTTTCGGATCGATTTCTCGGAACTTGGGAGATATTTTCCAGTCCCGGGGACTCTAAACTAACTCCTGATCGCCTTGCTTTGCATTGAAATGGACAGAGCAAAACTTTTTGAACGCTCATTTTCGAGCTTGTGGGCCGAAATATACCCGCACTTTACTTTAAGACTGAAACAGTAGCCGAGACCGCATTTCGCGCATCGTGATTTTGATCAACTTCGGCTCGTTTTTTTGGAAGTTGGGGAATATTTTCCAGTCCCGGGGACCCTAAACTAAGTCCTGATGGCCTTGTTTTAAAGTGAAATGGACACAGCAAAACTTTTTGAACGCTCACTTTCTAGCTTGTGGGCCGAAATATAAGGACACGACTTTAAGACTGAAACAGTAGCCGAGACCACGTTACGCGCATCATGAATTTAATCAACTTCGGCTCCGATTCCCGCGACTTGGGGGATATGTTCCAGTCCTGAGGACTCTAAACTAACTCCTGATGTCCTTGGTTTCCATTGAAATGGACACAGCACAATTTTTTGTACGCACACTTTCGAGATTCTGGGCCGAAATATAGCCCCACTTCACTTAAGACTGAAAGAGTACCCGAGAGCGCCTTGCTCGCATCGTGAGTTTCACAAACTTCCGGTCGATATTCCGGAACTTGGGGGATATTTTCCAGTCCCAGGAACTCTAAACTAACTCCTCATGGCCTTGGTTTGCAGTGAAATGGACAGAGCAAAACTTTTTGAACGCTCACCTTCGAGCTTCCTGGCCGAAGTAAAGCCCCACTTTACTTGAAGACTTAAAGAGTAACCGAGACCACCTTACGCGCATTGTGATTTTGACAAACTTCGGGCGGATCTCCCGGAACTTGGGGAACATTTTCCAGTCCCTTGGACGCTAAACTAAGTCCTGATGGCCTTGTTTTGCAGTGAAATGGACACAGCAAAGCTTTTTGAACCCTCACTTTCGAGCTTGTGGGCCGAAATATAGCCACACTTTACTTTAAGACTGAAACAGTAGCCGACACCGCATTTCGCGCATCGTGATTTTGATCAACTTGGGCTCGCTTTCCCGGAACTTGGGGAATATTTTCCAGTCCCGGGGACCCTAAACTAACTTTTGATAGCTTTGGTTTGCAGTGAAATGGACACAGCAAAACTTTTTGAACGCTCACATTCTAGCTTCTGGACAGAAATATAGCCCCATTTTACTTTAAGATTGAAAGGGTAGCCGAGACCGCTTTGGGAGCATCGTGATTTTGACCAACTTCAGCTCGATTTACCGGAACTTGGGAATATTTTCCAGTCCCAAGGACGCTAAACTAACTCGTGATGGCCTTGTTGTTCAGTCAAAGAACACAGCAAAACTTTTTGAACGCTCACTTTCGGGCTTCTCCCCCGAAATATAGCCCCACTTCACTCTAAGACTGAAAGAGTAGCCGACACTACCTTACGCAGATCGTGATTTTTACCAACTTCGGCTCGATTTCCCGGACCTTGGGGCATATTTTCCAGTCCCGGGGACTCTAAACTAAGTCCTGATGGCTTTGGTTTGCAGTCAAATAAACACAGGGAAACTTTTTGAACGCTCACTTTCAAGCTCCTGGGCAGGAATAAAGCCTCACTTCACTTTAAGACTGAAACAGTAAGCGAGACCGCCTAACGCGCACCGTGATTTTGACCAACTTCGGCTAAATTTCCCTGAACTTGAGGGGATATTTTCCAGTCCCGAAGACTCTTAAGTAACCCCTGATGGCCTTCGTTTGCATTGAAATGGATACAGCAAAACATTTTGAACGCTCACTTTTGAGCTTCTGGGCCGAAATATAGCCCCACTTCACTTTAAGACTGAAAGACTAGCCAAGACCGTCTTGCGCGCATCGTGATTTTGAGCAACGTCTTCTCGATTTTTCGGAACTTGGGAAATATATTGCAGTCCCGGGGACTCTAAACTTACTCCTGATGGCCTTGGTTTGCAGTGAAATGGACACAGCACATTTTTTGCAGCCCTCACTTTGGAGCTTCATGGCCGAAATAGAGCCCCACTTCACTTTAAGACTGAAAGAGTAGCCGAGGGCGCCTTAGGCGCATCGTGATTTTGACCGACTTCGGCTTGAGTTGCCAGAACTTAAAAGATATTTTCCAGTCCCGGGGACTCTAAACTAACTCATGATGGCCTTGGTTTTCAGTGAAATTGAGAGAGGAAAACTTTTTGAACGCTCACTTTCGAGCTTCTGGACCGAAATATAGCCCTACTTCACTTTCAGACTGAATGAGTAGCCGAGACCGCCTTACGCGAATCGTTATTTTGACCAACTTCGTCTCGATTTGGCGGAACTTGGAGGATATTTTCCAGTTCCGGGAACTGTAAACTACTTCTTGAGGGCCTTGGTTTGCAGTGAAATGGGCACAGCATAACTTTTTGAACGCTCACTTTCGAGCTTCTGGGCCAAAATATACAGCCGCGTCACTTTAAGACTAAAAGAGTAGCCGAGACTGCTTTACGCGCATCGTGATTTTCATAAACTTCGGCTCGATTTCCCGGAACTCAGGGGATATTTTGATGTCCCGGAGACTGTAAACTATCTCCTGATGTGGCTTGGTTCGCGGTGAAATGGACAGAGCTAAACTTTTCGAACTTTCACTTTAGAGCTTCTGGACCGAAATATAGCCCGAGTTCACTTTAAGAATGAAAGAATAGGCGAGACCGCCTTACGTGCATCGTGTTTTTGACCAACTTTGGCTCGATTTCCCAGGAAATGGGGAATATTTTCCGGTACCGGGGACTCTAGAGTAACACCTGATTGCCTTGGTTTGCATTGAAATGGAGAGAGCAAAACTTTTTCAACGCTCCCCTTCGGGCTTCTGAGCCGAAATATAGCCCACTTCAGTTTAAGACTGAAAGAGTAGCCGAGACCGTCTTACGCGCATCGTGATTTTGACCAACTTCGGCTCGATTTCCCGAAACTTCGGTGATATATTCAAGTTCCAAGGACTCTAAACTAACCCCTGATGGCCTTGGTCTGCAGTGAAATGGACACAGCAAATTTTTTTGAACGCTTACTTTCGAAATTCTGGGCCGAAATATAGCCCCACTTCACTTTAAGACTGAAATAGTAGCCGAGACCGCCTTAGACGCATCGTGATTTTGACCAACTTCGGCTTGAGTTGCCAGAACTTAAGGGATATTTTTTAGTCCCGCGGACTCTAAACTAACTCATGATGGGCTTGGTTTTCAGTTAAATTGAGAGAGCAAAACTTTTTGAACGCTCACTTTCGAGCTTCTAGGCCGAAATATACAGCCACTCACTTTAAGACTAAAAGAATAGCCGAGACTGCTTTACGCGCATCGTGATTTTGACAAACTTCAGTTCGATTTCCCGGGACTTGGGGGATATTTTGATGTCCCGGACACTGTAAACAATCTGCTGATGTGGCTTGGTTTGCGGTGAAATGGACACAGCAAAACTTTTTGAACTTTCACTTTCGAGCTTCTGGGCCGAAATATAGCCCCAGTTCACTTTAAGAATCAAAGAGTAGCCGAGACCGCCTTACGCGCATCGTGATTTTCACAAAATTGGGCTCGATTTCCCCGAACTTGGCCGATATTTTCCAGTCCCGAGGAGTCTAAACTAACTCCTGATGGCCTTGGTTTGCAGTGAAATGAACACAGCAAAACTTTTTGAACTTTCACTTTCTAGCTTCTCGGTCGAAATATAGCCCCAGTTCACTTTACGACTCAAAGAGTAGCCGAGACCGCGTTACGCTCATCGTGATTTTGACAAAATTCGGCTCGATTTCCCCGAACTTGGGCGATATTTTCAAGTCCCGAGCAGTCTAAACTAACTCCTGATGGCCTTGGTTTGCAGTGAAATGAACAAGGTAACACTTTTTGAACGCTCAGTTTCGAGCTTCTGGGCCGAAATACAACCGTACTTCACTTTAAGACTGAAATAGTAGCCAAGACCTCCTTACGAGCATCGTGATTTTGACCCAGTTCAGCTCGATTTCCCGGAACTTGGGGGATATTTTCCAGTCCGGGGGACTTTCAACTAACTCCTGATGGCCTTGATTTGCAGTTAAATGCACAAAGCGTAACTTTTTAAAGGTTCACTTTCGAGCTTCTGGGCCGAAATATAGCCCCACTTTACTTTAAGACTGAAAGAGTAGCCGAGACCGTCTTACGCGCATCGTAATTTTGACCAACTTCCGTTGGATTTCCCGGAACTTCGGGGATATATTCCAGTCCCGGGGACTCTAAACTAACTGCTGAAGGCCTTGGTTTGCAGTGAAATGGACACAGCACATTTTTTTGAACGCTCACTTTCGAGCTTCTCGGCCGAAATATAGCCCTACTTCACTTTAAGACTGAAAGAGTAGCCGAGACCGCCTTACGCGCATCGTAATTTTGACCAACTGCGGCTCGATTTCCCGGAAGTTGGCGAATATTTTCAATTCCCGAGGAAGCTAAACTAACTTCCGATGGCCTTAGTTTGCAGTTAAATGGACACAGCAAAACCTTTTGAGCGCTTACTTTCGAGTTTATGGCTCGAAATATAGCCCCACTTAACTTTAAGACTGAAAGAGTAGCCGAGACCGCCTTACGCGCATCGTGATTTTGGGATACTTCGGCTCGATTTCCCGGAAATAGGGGGATATTTTCCAGTCCCGGGGACTCTAAACTAATTGCTGATGGCCTTGGTTTCCAGTGAAATGGACACAGGAACACTTTTTGAACGCGCACTTTCGAGCTTGCTGGCCGAAATATAGCCCTGCTTCTTTTTAAGACTGAAAGAGTAGGCGGGAGCGCCTTACGCGCATTGTGATTTTGAGGATCTTCGGCTCGATCTGGCGAAACTTGGGAGATATTTTCCAGTCCCAAAGTCTCTAAACTCACTCCTGATTGTCTAAGATGTGAGTGAAATAGACGAAAAAATTTTTGAACCCTTTTTTTCGAGCTTCTGGAATTAAATCTAAGCCCACTTTACCTTAAGACTGAAAGAGTAGCCGAGACCCTCTTAAGCGCATGGTGATTTTGACTAACTTCGGGTGCATTTCCCGTAACTTGGGGGATATTTCCAGTTCCTTTGCCGCTAAACTAAGTCGTGATGGCCTTGTTTTGCAGTGAAATGGACACAGCAAAACTTTTTAAACACTCAGTTTCGAGCTTCTGGGCCGAAATATTGCCCCAATTCACTTTAAGACTGAAAGAGTAGCCGAGAGCGCCGTACGCGCGTCATGATTTTGACCAACTTCGGTTAAATTTCCCGGAACTTGGGGGATATTTTCCAGTCCCCGGGGACTCTAAACTGATCCCCGACGTCCTTGGTCTGCAGTAAAATGGACACAGGAAAACTTTTTGAAGGCTCACTTTTGAGCTTCTGGGCCGAAATAGAGTTCCACTTCACTTTAAGAGTGAAAGAGTAGCCGAGACCGCCTTACGCCCATCGTAATTTTGACCAACTTCGGCTCGATTTCCCGGAACTTGGGGGATATTTTCCAGTCGCGTGGACTCTAAAGTAACTCCTGGTGGCCTTGCTCTGGGGTGAAATGGACACAGCACAACTTTTTGAACGCTCACTTTCGAGCTTCTGGGGGGAAATATTGCCCCAGTTAACTTTAAGAATGAAAGAGTAACCGGGACCGCCTTACGCGCATCGTGATTTTGACCAACTTCGGCTCGATTTCCCGGAACTTGGGAGATAATTGCCTGTCCCGGGCACTCTAAACTAATTCCTGATGGCCTTTGTTTTCAGTGAAATGGACACAGCCAAACTTTTTCAACGTTCACTCTCCAGCTTCTGGGCCGAAAGATAGTCCCACTTCACTTTAAGACTGAAAGAGTAGCCGGGACCGCGTTACGCGCAGGGTAATTTTGTCGAACTTCGGCTTGGTTTACTGGGACTTGGGGGATATTTTCGAGTCCCGGAAGCTCTAAACTAACTCCTGAATGCCTTGGTTTTTAGTGAAATGGACACAGGTAAAAGGAGCGCACGTTCGGTTTCCAGGTTGTAGGCCGAAATATAGCCCCACTTTATTTTAAGACTGAAAGTGTACACGAAACCGCCTTAAGCCCATCGAAAGTTTTAGCCACTATGGCTCGATATGCCAAGACTTGGGGGATATTTTCCAGTCCCAGGGACTCTACCCTAACTCTTGATGGCCTTAGTTTTCAGTAAAAAGGTCACAGGTAACAGGAGCGCACGCTCGGTGTCGAGCTTCTAGGCCGAAATGTAGCCCCAGTTCATTTTAAGACTGAAAGACTAAACGAAACTGCCGTACGCCTATCAAAATTTTAAGAAAGTATGGCTCAATTTGCCGAAACTTGGAGGATAGCTTCCAGTCTCGAGGATTCTAAACTATCTCCTGATGGACTTAGTTCTTAGTGAAATGGACACAGGTAAAAGGAGAGCACGCTCGGTGTCGAGCTTGTAGAACCGAAATATAGCCCCACTTCATTTTCGGAGTAAACGAGTAGCCGAGACCGCCTTAGGCGCATCGTGATTTTGAACATCTTTGGCTCGATTTGCCGGAATTCGGGGAATATTTTCCAGTCCCGAGGACTCTATGTTAACTCCTGATGAACTTAGTTTTCAGTGATATGTACACAGGCAAAAGGAGCGCACGCTCCGTGTTGAGCTTCTCGGCCGAAATATAGCCCCACTTCATTTTAAGACTGAAAGAGTAACCGAGACCGCCTTACGCGCATCGTGATTTTGAGGAACTTTGGCTCGATCTGCCAGAATTTGGGATATATTTTCCAGTCCCAAGGACTCTAAACTAACACCTGATGGCCTAAGATGTCAGTGAAATGGACACAGGTAAAATTAGCGCACGCCCGGTCTCGAGCGTCTAGGTCGAAATATAGCCCCCCTTAATTTTAAGACTGCAATAGTAGCCGAGACCGCCTTACGCGCATCGTGATTTTGGGCCACTTTTGCTCGATTTCCCGCAAGTTGGCGAATAACTTGAAGTCCCGGGGACGCTAAACTAACTCCCGATGACCTTGGTTTGCAGTTTAATGAACACAGCAAAACATTCTGAACGCTCACCTTCGAGCTTCAGTGCCGCAATATAGCCCTACTTAAATTTAAGACTGCAAGAATAACCGAGAGCCCGTTACGCGCATCGTGATTTT
Organism: Orbicella franksi; assembly: GCF_964199315.1. Classification (NCBI taxonomy): domain Eukaryota; kingdom Metazoa; phylum Cnidaria; class Anthozoa; order Scleractinia; family Merulinidae; genus Orbicella; species Orbicella franksi. The sequence continues at coordinate 1,351,348 of NC_138145.1, read as the reverse complement.
CATCAACTTCGGCGCCATTTCCTGGAACTTGGAGAATATTTTCCAGTTCCGGGGACTCTGAACTAACTCCTGATTGCCTTGGTTTGCAGTCAAATGGACACAGCAAAACTTTTTGAACGCTCACTTTCGAGCTTGTGGGCCTAAATATACGCGCACTTCACTTTAAGACTGAAACAATAGCCGAGACCGCGTTACGCGCATCGTGATTTTGAGCAACTTCTGCTCACTTTCCTGGAACTTGGGGAATATTTTCCAGTCCCGGGGACTCTAAACTAACTCCTGATGGCCATGGTTTGCAGTGAAATTCATACAGGACAAGTTTTTGAACGAACACTTTCGAGCTTTTAGGCCGAAATATAGTCCCACATCACTTACGACTTAAAGAGTAGCCGAGACCGGCGTGCGCGCATCGTGATTTTGACCAACTTGGGGTCGATACTCCGGAATTTGGGGGATATTTTCCAGTCCCAGGGACTCTAAACTAACTCTTGATGGCCTTGGTTTGCAGTGAAATGGAGACAGCAAAACTTTTTCAACGCTCACCTTCAAGCTTCTTGGCCCAAATATAGCCCACTTTACTTTAATACTGAAAAAGTAGCCGAGACCGCCTTACGCGCAAAGTGATTTTGACAAACCTCGGGTGGATTTGCCAGAACTTCGGGGATATTTTCCAGTCCCTTGGACGCTAAACTAGGTGCCGATGGCCTGGTTTTGCAGTGAAATGGACACAGCAAAGCTTTTTGAACGCTCACTTTCGAGCTTGTGGGCCGAAATATAGCCATACTTCACTTTAAGACTGCAACAGTAGCCGAGACCAAGTTTCGCGCATCGTGATTTTGATCAACTTCGGCTCGATTTCCTGGAACTTGCGAAATATTTTCCAGTCCCGGTGACTCTAAACTAACTCGTGCTGGTCTTGGTTTGCAGTGAAACGGAAACAGAAAAAGTTTTTGAACGCATACTTTCGAGCTTCTGGACCGAAATAGAACCCCACTTCACTTGAAGACTGAAAGAGTTGCCGAGACCGCCTTACGTGCATCGTGATTTTGAGCAACTTCGGCTGGATTTGCCGGAACTAAGGGGATATATTCCAGTTCTGAGGACTCTAAACTAATTCCTGATGGCCTTGGTTTGCAGTAAAATGGAGCCAGCAAAACGTTTTGAACGCTCAATTTCGAGCTTCTGGGCCAAAATATAGCCCCCCATTACTTTAACACTGAAAGAGTAGCCGAGACCGCTTTACGTGTATGGTGATTTTGACAAACTTCGGGTTGATTTTCCGGAACTTGGGGGATATTTTCCAGTCCCGGGGACTCTCAACTAACTCCTGCTTGTCGTGGTTTGCAGTGAAATGGACACAGCGAAAGTTTTTGAACGCTCACTCTCGAGCTTCTGGGCCGAAATAGAGCCCCATTTTACTTTAAGACTGAAAGAGTAGCCGAGACCGTCTTGAGCGAATCGTGATTCTGAGCAATTTCGCGTTTATTTCCCGAAACTTGGGGGATATATTCCAGTCAAAGGGACTCTACAGTAACTCCTGATGGCCTTGGTTTTCAGTCAAATGGACAGAGCACAACTTTGGAGCTTCTGGGTAGAAATATAGCCCCATTTTACTTTAAGACTGAAAGAGTAGATGAGACCGCCTAACGCGCATCGTAATTTTGACGAACTTCGAATGGATTTCCCGGAACTTGGGGGATATTTTCCAGTCCCTTTGACGCTAAACTAAGTCCTGATGGCCTTGTTTTGAAGTCAAATGGACACAACAAAACTTTTTGAACGCTCACTTTCTAGCTTGTGGGCCGAAATATAGGCACACTTGACTTTAAGACTGAAACAGTAGCCGAAACCACGTTACGCGCATCATGAATTTGATCAACTTCGGCTCCGATTCCCGGGACTTGGGGGATATGTTCCAGTCCCGGGCACTCTAAACTAACTCCTGATGGCCTTGGTTTGCATTGAAATGGACACAGCACAATTTTTTGAACGCACACTTTCGAGATTCTGGGCCGAACTATAGTCCCACTTCACTTAACACTGAAAGAGTAGCCGAGACCGCCTAGCTCGCATCGTGAGTTTGACAAACTTCCGGTCGATATTCCGGAACTTGGGGGATATTTTCCAGTCCCAGGAGCTCTAAACTAACTCCTCATGGCCTTGGTTTGCAGTGAAATGGACAGAGCAAAACTTTTTGAACGCTCACCTTCGAGCTTCCTAGCCGAAATAAAGCCCCACTTCACTTTAAGACTGAAAGAGTAGCCGAGACCGCTTTGGGAGCATCGTAATTTTGACCAACTTCAGCTCAATTTACCGGAACTTGGGGAATATTTTCCAGTCGCAGGGACGCTAAACTAACTCGTGATGCCCTTGTTTTTCAGTCAAAGAACACAGCAAAACTTTTTGAACGCTCACCTTCGAGCTTCCTGGCCGAAATAAAGCCCTACTTTACTTTAAGACTTAAAGAGTAACCGAGACCACCTTACGCGCATTGTGATTTTGACAAACTTCGGGTGGATCTACCGGAACTTGGGGAACATTTTCCAGTCCCTTGGACGCGAAACTAACTCCTGATGGCCTTGTTTTGCAGTGAAACGGACACAGCAAAACCTTTTTGAACGCTCACTTTCGAGCTTGTGGGCCGAAATATAGCCACACTTTACTTTAAGACTGAAACAGTAGCCGAGACCGCACTTCGCGCATCGGGATTTTGATCAACTTCGGCTGGCTTTCCCGGAACTTGGGGAATATTTTCCAGTCCCGGGGACTTTAAACTAACTTTTGATAGCTTTGGTTTGCAGTGAAATGCACACAGCAAAACTTTTTGAACGCTCACTTTCGAGCTTCTGGACAGAAATATAGCCCCACTTCACTTTAAGACTGAAAGGGTAGCCGAGACCGCTTTGGGAGCATCGTGATTTTGACCAACTTCAGCTCGATTTACCGGAACTTGGGGAATATTTTCCAGTCCCAGGGACGCTAAACTGACTCGTGATGGCCTTGTTTTTCAGTCAAAGAACACAGCAAAACTTTTTGAAGGCTCACTTTCGGGCTTCTGGGCCGAAATATAGCCCCACTTCACTTTAAGACAGAAAGAGTAGCCGAGACCACTTTAGGGGCATCGTGATTTTGACCAACCTCGGCTCAATTTCCCGGACCTTGGGGCATATTTTCTTGTCCCGGGGACGCTAAACTAACTCCTGATGGCCTTGGTTTGCAGTGAAATGAACACAGCAAAACTTTTCGAACGCTCACTTTCGGGCTTCTCGCCCGAAATATAGCCCCACTTCACTCTAAGACTGAAAGAGTAGCCGACACTACCTTACGCAAATCGTAATTTTGACCAACTTCCGCTCGATTTACCGGAACTTGGGGAATATTTTCCAGTCCCAGGGACGCGAAACTAACTCGTGATGGCCTTGTTTTTCAGTCAAAGAACACAGCAAAACTTTTTGAACGTTGACTTTCGGGCTTCTTGGCCGAAATATAGCCCCACTTCACTTTAAGACTGAAAGAGTAGCCGATACCGCATTTCGCGCATCGTGATTTTGGTCAACTTCGGTTCGATTCCCCGGAACTTGGGCAATATTTTTCAGTCCCGGGGACTCTAAACTAACCCCTGATGGCCTTGGTTTGCAGTGAAATGGACACAGCAAAACTTTTTGAACGCTCACTTTCGGGCTTCTTGCCCGAAATATAGCCCCACTTCACTTTAAGACAGAAAGAGTAGCCGAGACCACTTTAGGGGCATCGCGATTTTGACCAACCTCGGCTCAATTTCCCGGACCTTGGGGCATATTTTCTTGTCCCGGGGACGCTAAACTAACTCCTCATGACCTTGGTTTTAAGTGAAATGAAGACAGCAAAATTTTTTGAACGCTCACTTTCGGGCTTCTCGCCCGAAATATAGCCCCACTTCACTCTAAGACTGAAAGAGTAGCCGACACTACCTTACGCAAATCGTGATTTTGGCCAACTTCGGCTCGATTTCCCGGAAGTTGGGGGATATTTTCCAGTCCCAGGGACTCTAAACTAGGTCCTGATGGCTTTGGTTTGCAGTCAAATAAACACAGGGAAACTTTTTGAACGCTCACTTTCAAGCTCCTGGACAGGAATAAAGCCTCACTTCACTTTAAGACTGAAACAGTAAGCGAGACCGCCTAACGGGCACCGTGATTTTGACCAACTTCGGCTAAATTTCCCTGAACTTGGGGGGATATTTTCCAGTCCCGAAGACTCTTAAGTAACCCCTGATGGCCTTCGTTTGCATTGAAATGGATACAGCAAAACTTTTTGAACGCTCACTTTTGAGCTTCTGGGCCGAAATATAGCCCCACTTCACTTAATGACTGAAAGACTAGCCAAGACCGTCTTGCGCGCATCGTGATTTTGAGCAACGTCTTCTCGATTTTCCGGAACTTATGAAATATATTGCAGTCCCGGGGACTCTAAACTAACTCCTGATGGCCTTGGTTTGCAGTGAAATGGACAAAGCAAATGTTTTGCAGCGCTCACTTTGGAGCTTCTGGGCCGAAATAGAGCCCCACTTCACTTTAAGACTGAAAGAGTAGCCGAGGCCGCCTTAGGCGCATCGTGATTTTGACCGACTTCGGCTTGAGTTGCCAGAACTTAAAAGATATTTTCCAGTCCCGGGGACTCTAAACTAACTCATGATGGCCTTGGTTTTCAGTGAAATTGAGAGAGGAAAGCTTTTTGAACGCTCACTTTCGAGCTTCTGGACCGAAATATAGCCCTACTTCACTTTCAGACTCAAAGAGTAGCCGAGATGGCCTTACGCGAATCGTTATTTTGACCAACTTCGTCTCGATTTGGCGGAACTTGGAGGATATTTTCCAGTTCCGGGGACTGTAAACTACTTCCTGAGGGCCTTGCTTTGCAGTGAAATGGGCACAGCATAACTTTTCGAACGCTCACTTTCGAGCTTCTGGGCCAAAATATACAGCCACGTCACTTTAAGACTAAACAAGTAGCCGAGACTGCTTTACGCGCATCGTGATTTTCACAACCTTCGGCTCGATTTCCCGGAACTTGGGGGATATTTTGATGTCCCGGAGACTGTAAACTATCTCCTGATGTGGCTTGGTTTGCGGTGAAATGGACACAGCAAAACTTTTTGAACTTTCACTTTCGAGCTTCTGGACCGAAATATAGCCCGAGTTCACTTTAAGAATGAAAGAATAGCCGAGATACCCCTACGCGCATCGTGATTTTGACCAACTTTGGCTCAATTTCCCAGGAAATGGGGAATATTTTCCGGTACCGGGGACTCTAAAGTAACTCCTGATTGCCTTGGTTTGCATTGAAATGGAGAGAGCAAAACTTTTTCAACGCTCCCCTTCGGGCTTCTGAGCCGAAATATAGCCCCACTTCAGTTTAAGACTGAAAGAGTAGCCGAGACCGTCTTACGCGCATAGTGATTTTGACCAACTTCGGCTGGATTTCCAGAAACGTCGGGGATATATTCAAGTTCCAAGGACTCTAAACTAACCCCTGATGGCCTTGGTCTGCAGTGAAATGGACACAGCAAATTTTTTTGAACGCTTACTTTCGAAATTCTGGGCCGAAATATAGCCCCACTTCACTTTAAGACTGAAAGGGTAACCGAGACCGCCTTAGACGCATCGTGATTTTGACCAACTTCGGCTTGAGTTGCCAGAACTTAAGGAATATTTTTTAGTCCCACGGACTCTAAACTAACTCATGATGGGCTTGGTTTTCAGTTAAATTGAGAGAGCACAACTTGTTGAACGCTCACTTTCGAGCTTCTGGGCCGAAATATACAGCCACGTCACTTTAAGACTAAAAGAGTAGCCGAGACTGCTTTACGCGCATCGTGATTTTGACAAACTTCGGCTCGATTTCCAGGGACTTGGGGGATATTTTGATGTCCCGGACACTGTAAACAATCCGCTGATGTGGCTTGGTTTGCGGTGAAATGGACACAGCAAAACTTTTTGAACTTTCACTTTCGAGCTTCTGGGCCGAAATATAGCCCCAGTTCACTTTAAGAATCAAAGAGTAGCCGAGACCGCCTTACGCGCATCGTGATTTTGACAAAATTCGGCTCGATTTCCCCGCACTTGGCCGATATTTTCCAGACCCGAGGAGTCTAAACTAACTCCTGATGGCCTTGGTTTGCAGTGAAATGAACAAGGTAACACTTTTTGAACGCTTATTTTCGAGCTTCTGGGATGAAATATAGCCCCACTTCACTTTAAGACTGAAAGAGTAGGCGAGACCGCCTTACGCGCATCGTGATTTTGAGCAACTTCCGCTCGATTTTCTAGAATTTTGGCGATATTTTCAAGTCCCGGGGACTCTAAACTAACTCCTGATCGCCTTGCTTTGATGTGAAATTGACGCAGGAAAACTTTTTGAACGCTCAGTTTCGAGCTTCTCGGCCGAAATACAACCGTACTTCACTTTAAGACTGAAATAGTAGCCGAGACCTCCTTACGAGCATCGTGATTTTGACCCAGTTCAGCTCCATTTTCCGGAACTTGGGGGATATTTTCCAGTCCGGGGGACTTTAAACTAACTCCTGATGGCCTTGATTTGCAGTTAAATGCACAAAGCGTAACTTTTTAAAGGTTCACTTTCGAGCTTCTGGGCCGAAATATAGCCCCACTTTACTTTAAGACTGAAAGAGTAGCCGAGACCGTCTTACGCGCATCGTGATTTTGACCAACTTCCGTTGGATTTCCCGGAACTTCGGGGATATATTCCACTCCCGGGGACTCTAAACTAACTGCTGAAGGCCTTGGTTTGCAGTGAAATGGACACAGCACATTTTTTTGAACGCTCACTTTCGAGCTTCTCGGCCGAAATATAGCCCTACTTCACTTTAAGACTGAAAGAGTAGCCGAGACCGCCTTACGCGCATCGTAATTTTGACCAACTTCGGCTCGATTTCCCGCAAGTTGGCGATTATTTTCAATTACCGGGGAAGCTAAACTAACTTCCGATGGCCTTAGTTTGCAGTTAAATGGACACAGCAAAACTTTTTGAACGCTCACTTTCGAGCTTATTGCTCGAAATATAGCCCCACTTAACTTTAAGACTGAAAGAGTAGCCGAGACCGCCTTACGCGCATCGTGATTTTGGGATACTTCGGCTCGATTTCCCGGAAATAGGGGGATATTTTGCAGTCCCGGGGACTCTAAACTAACTCCTGATAGCCTTGGTTTCCAGTGAAATGGACACAGGAACACTTTTTGAACGCGCACTTTCGAGCTTGCTGGCCGAAATATAGCTCTACTTCTTTTTAAGACTGAAAGAGTAGGCGGGAGCACCTTACGCGCATTGTGATTTTGAGGATATTCGGCTCGATCTGGCGAAACTTGGGAGATATTTTCCAGTCCCAAAGTCTCTAAACTCACTCCTGATTGTCTAAGATGTGAGTGAAATAGACACAAAATTTTTTCAACCCTTACTTTTGAGCTTCTGGAGTTAAATCTAAGCCCACTTTACCTTAAGACTGAAAGAGTAGCCGAGACCCCCTTAAGCGCATGGTGATTTTGACTAACTTCGGGTGGATTTCCCGTAACTTGGGGGATATTTCCAGTTCCTTAGCCGCTAAACTAAGTCGTGATGGCCTTGTTTTGCAGTGAAATGGACACAGCAAAACTTTTTAAACACTCAGTTTCGAGCTTCTGGGCCGAAATATTGCCCCAATTCACTTTAAGACTGAAAGAGTACCCGAGACCGCCGTAGGCGCCTCGTGATTTTGACCAACTTGGGATTAATTTACCGGAACTTGGGGGATATTTTCCAGTCCCGGGGACTCTAAACTGACCCCCGAGGTCCTTGGTCTGCAGTAAAATGGACACAGCAAAACTTTTTGAAGGCTCACTTTTGAGCTTCTGGGCCGAAATATAGCTCCACTTCACTTTAAGAGTGCAAGAGTAGCCGAAACCACCTTACGCCCGTCGTAACTTTGACCAACTTTGGCTCGATTTCCCGGAACATGGGGGATATTTTCCACTCCCGCGGACTCTAAAGTAACTCCTGGTGGCCTTGCTCTGGAGTGAAATGGACACAGCTCAACTTTTTGAACGCTCACTTTCGAGCTTCTGGGGGGAAATATTGCCCCAGTTCACTTTAAGAATGAAAGAGTAACCGGGACCGCCTTACGCGCATCGTGATTTTGACCAACTTTGGCTCGATTTCCCGGGAAATGGGGGATATTTTCCGGTACCGGGGACTCTAAACTAACTCCTGATTTCCTCGGTTTGCAGTAAAATGGACACAGCACAACGTTTTGAACGCTCACTTTTGAGCTTCTGGGCCGAAGCATAGCCCTACTTCACTTTTAGACTGAAAGACTAGCCGAGACCGCGTTACGCGCATCGTGATTTTGGGCTACTTCGGCTCGATTTCCCGGAACTTGGCAGATAATTGCCAGTCCCGGGCACTCTAAACTAATTCCTGATGGCCTTGGTTTTCAGTGAAATGGACACAGCCAAACTTTTTGAACGTTCACTCTCCAGCTTCTGGGCCGAAATATAGCCCAACTTCACTTTAACACTGAAAGAGTAGCCGGCACCGCCTTACGCGCATGGTAATTTTGTCGAACTTCGGCTTGATTTCCTGGGACTTGGGGGATATTTTCCAGTCCCGGAAGCTCTAAACTAACTCCTGAATGCCTTGGTTTTTAGTGGAATGGACACAGGTAAAAGGAGCGCACGCTCGGTTTCCAGGTTGTAGGCCGAAATATAGCCCCACTTTATTTTAAGTGTACACGGAACCGCCTTAAGCGCATTGAAATTTTTAGCCACCATGGCTCTATATGCCAAAACTTGGGGGATATTTTCCAGTCCCGGGGACTCTACCCTAACTCTTGATGGCCTTAGTTTTCAGTAAAATGGTCACAGGTAACAGGAGCGCACGCTCGGTGTCGAGCTTCTAGGCCGAAATGTAGCCCCAGTTCATTTTAAGACTGAAAGAGTAAACGAAACTGCCGTACGCCTATCGTAATTTTAAGAAAGTATGGCTCAATTTGCCGAAACTTGGAGGATAGGTTCCAGTCTCGAGGATTCTAAACTATCTCCTGATGGACTTAGTTCTTAGTGACATGGACACAGGTAAAAGGAGAGCACGCTCGGTGTCGAGCTTGTAGAACCGAAATATAGCCCCACTTCATTTTCGGAGTAAACGAGTAGCCGAGACCGCCTTAGGCGCATCGTGATTTTGAGCATCTTTGGCTCGATTTGGCGGAATTCGGGGAATATTTTCCAGTCCCGAGGACTCTATGTTAACTCCTGATGAACTTAGTTTTCAGTGATATGTACACAGGCAAAAGGAGCGCACGCTCGGTGTTGAGCTTCTCGGCCGAAATATAGCCCCACCTTATTTTAAGACTGAAAGAGTAGCCGAGACCGCCTTACGCGCATCGTGATTTTGACCAACTTTGGCTCGATCTGCCAGAATTTGGGAAATATTTTCCAGTCCCAAGGACTCTAAACTAACTCCTGATTGCCTTGGTTTCCAGTGAAATGGACACAGCAAAGCTTTTTGAACGCTCACTTTCGAGCTTGTGGGCCGAAATATAGCCACACGTCACTTTAAGGCTCGAACAGTAGCCGAGACCACGTTTCGCGCATCGTGACTTTGATCAACTTCGGCTCGATTTCCCGGAACTTGGGGAATATTTTCCAGTCCCGGGGACTCTAAACTAACTCGTGCTGGTCTTGGTATCCAGTGAAACGGAAACAGAAAAAGTTTTTGAACGCATACTTTCGAGCTTCTGGACCGAGATATAGCCCCACTTCACTTGAAGACTGAAAGAGGAGCGGAGACCGCCTTACGTGCATCGTGATTTTGAGCAACTTCGGCTCGATTTGCCGGAACTAAGGGGATATATTCCAGTTCTGAGGACTCTAAACTAATTCCTGATGGCCTTGGTTTGCAGTAAAATGGAGCCAGCAAAACTTTTTGAACGCTCAATTTCGAGCTTCTGGGCCAAAATATAGCCCCCCATTACTTTAACACTGAAAGAGTAGCCGAGACCGCCTTACGTGCATCGTGATTTTGACAAACTTCGGGTTCATTTTCCGGAACTTGGGGGATATTTTGCAGTCCCGGGGACTCTCAACTAACTCCTGCTTGTCTTGGTTTGCAGTGAAATGGACACAGCGAAAGTTTTTGAACGCTCACTCTTGAGCTTCTGGGCCGAAATAGAGCCCCATTTTACTTTAAGACTGAAAGAGTAGGCGAGACCGTCTTGAGCGAATCGTGATTTTGAGCAATTTCGCGTTTATTTCCCGAAACTTAGGGGATATATTCCAGTCAAAGGGACTCTACAGTAACTCCTGATGGCCTTGGTTTTCAGTGAAATGGACAGAGCACAACTTTGGAGCTTCTGAGCAGAAATATAGCCCCACTTTACTTTAAGACTGAAAGAGGAGATGAGACCGCCTAACGCGCATCGTAATTTTGACGAACTTCGAATGGATTTCCCGGAACTTGGGGGATATTTTCCAGTCCCTTGGACGCTAACCTAAGTCCTGATGGCCTTGTTTTGAAGTCAAATGGACACAACAAAACTTTTTGAACGCTCACTTTCTAGCTTGTGGGCCGAAATATAGCCACACTTCACTTTAGGACTCACACAGTAGCCGAGGCCACGTTACGCGCATCATGAATTTGATCAACTTCGGCTCGATTTCCCTGGACTTGGGGGATATTCTCCAGTCCCGGAGACTCTAAACTAACTTCTGATGGCCTTGCTTTGCACTGAAAGTGACAGAGCAAAACTTTTTAAACACTCACTTTTGAGCTTCTGGGCCGAAATATAGCCCCACTTCACTTTAAGACTGAAAGAGTAGCCAAGACCGTCTTACGCGCATCGTGATTTTGACCACCGTCTTCTCGATTTTCCGGAACTTGGGAAATACATTCCACTCCCGGGGACTCTAAACTAACTACTGATAGCCTTGGTTTGCAGTGAAATAGACACAGTAATTTTTTTGAGCTTTGAGCTTGTGGGCCGAAATAGAGCCCCACTTCACTTTAAGACTGAAGGAGTAGCCGACACCGCCTTAAGCGCACCGTGATTTTCACCAACTTGGGCTCGATTTGCCGGAACTTGGGGGATATTTTCCAGTCCCGGGGACTCTAAACTAACTCCTGATTGTCTTGGTTTTCAGTGAAATGGACACAGCGAAACTTTTTAAACGCTCCCGCTCGAGCTTCTGGACCGAAATATAGCCCCACTTTACTTTAAGACTGAAAGAGTAGCCGAGACCGTCTTGCGCAAATCGTCATTTTGACCAACTTCGGGTTGGTTTCCCGGAACTTGGGGGATATATTCCATTTCCGCGGGCTCTAAACTAACTCCTGATGGCCTTGGTTTTCAGTTAAATGGACAAAGGAAAGCTTTTTGAACACTCTCTTTGTAGCTTCTGGGCCGAAATAGAATCCCACTTCACTTTCAGACTGAAATAGTAGCCGAGACCGTCTCACGCGCATCGTGAGTTAGACCAAGTTCAGCTCGATTTCACGACACTTTTGGGATATTTTCCAGTCCAGGGGACTCTAAACTAACTCCGGATGGCCTTGGTTTGCACTGAAATGCGCACAGCATAAATTTTTGAACGCCCACTTTGGAGCTTCTGGGCCGAAATATAGCCCAACTTCACTTTAAGACTGAAAGAGTAGCCGAGATCGCCTTACGCGCATCGTGATTTTGACCATTTTCGGATCGATTTCTCGGAACTTAAGGGATATTTTCCAGTCCTGCGGACTCAAAACTAACTCCTGATCGCTTTGCTTTCCATTGAAATGGACAGAGCAAAACTTTTTGAACGCTCACTTTCGAGCTTGTGGGCCGAAATATAGCCACACTTTACTTTAAGACTGAAACAGTAGCCGAGACCGCATTTCGCGCATCGTTATTTTGATCAACTTCGGATCGCTTTCCCGGAACTTGGGGAATATTTTCCAGTCGCGGGGATCCTAAACTAACTTTTGATAGCTTTGGTTTGCAGTGAAATGCACACAGCAAAACTTTTTGAACGCTCACTTTCGAGCTTCTGGACAGAAATATAGCCCCACTTCACTTTAAGACTGAAAGGGTAGCCGAGACCGCTTTGGGAGCATCGTGATTTTGACCAACTTCAGCTCGATTTACCGGAGCTTGGGGAATATTTTCCAGTACCAGGGACGCTAAACTAACTCGTGATGGCCTTGTTTTTCAGTCAAAGAACACAGCAAAACTTTTTGAAGGCTCACTTTCGGGCTTCTGGGCCGAAATATAGCCCCACTTCACTTTAAGACTGAAAGAGTAGCCGATACCGCATTTCGCGCATCGTGATTTTGATCAACTTCGGTTCGATTCCCCGGAACTTGGGCAATATTTTTCAGTCCCGGGGACTCTAAACTAACCCCTGATGGCCTCGGTTTGCAGTGAAATGGACACAGCAAAACTTTTTGAACACTCTCTTTCGGGCTTCTGGCCCGAAATATAGCCCCACTTCACTTTAAGACAGAAAGAGTAGCCAAGACCACTTTAGGGGCATCGTGATTTTGACCAACCTCGGCTCAATTTCCCGGACCTTGGGGCATATTTTCTTGTCCCGGGGACGCTAAGCTAACTCCTGATGGCCTTGGTTTGCAGTGAAATGAACACAGCAAAACTTTTTGAACGCTCACTTTCGGACTTCTCGCCCGAAATATAGCCCCACTTCACTCTAAGACTGAAAGAGTAGCCGACACTACCTTACGCAAATCGTGATTTTGACCAACTTTGGCTCGATTTCTCGGAAGTTGGGGGATATTTTCCAGTCCCGGGGACTCTAAACTAGCTCCTGATGGCTTTGGTTTGCAGTCAAATAAACACAGGGAAACTTTTTCAACGCTCACTTTCAAGCTCCTGGCCAGGAATAAAGCCTCACCTCACTTTAAGGCTGAAACAGTAAGCGAGACCGCCTAACGCGCACCGTGATTTTGACCAACTTCGGCTAAATTTCCCTGAACTTGGGGAGATATTTTCCAGTCCCGAAGACTCTTAAGTAACCCCTGATGGCCTTCGTTTGCATTGAAATGGATACAGCAAAACTTTTTGAACGCTCACTTTTGAGCTTCTGGGCCGAAATATAGCCCCACTTCACTTTAAGACTGAAAGACTAGCCAAGACCGTCTTGCGCGCATCGTGATTTTGACCAACGTCTTCTCGATTTTCCGGAACTTATGAAATATATTGCAGTCCCGGGGACTCTAAACTAACTCCTGATGGCCTTGGTTTGCAGTGAAATGGACACAGCACATTTTTTGCAGCGCTCACTTTGGAGCTTCTGGGCCGAAATAGAGCCCCACTTCACTTTAAGACTGAAAGAGTAGCCGAGGCCGCCTTAGGCGCATCGTGATTTTGACCGACTTCGGCTTGAGTTGCCAGAACTTAAAAGATATTTTCCAGTCCCGGGGACTCTAAACTAACTCATGATGGCCTTGGTTTTCAGTGAAATTGAGAGAGGAAAACTTTTTGAACGCTCACTTTCGAGCTTCTGGACCGAAATATAGCCCTACTTCACTTTCAGACTCAAAGAGTAGCCGAGATGGCCTTACGCGAATCGTTATTTTGACCAACTTCGTCTCGATTTGGCGGAACTTGGAGGATATTTTCCAGTTCCGGGGACTGTAAACTACTTCCTGAGGGCCTTGCTTTGCAGTGAAATGGGCACAGCATAACTTTTTGAACGCTCACTTTCGAGCTTCTGGGCCAAAATATACAGCCACGTCACTTTAAGACTAAACAAGTAGCCGAGACTGCTTTACGCGCATCGTGATTTTCACAAACTTCGGCTCGATTTCCCGGAACTTGGGGGATATTTTGATGTCCCGGAGACTGTAAACTATCTCCTGATGTGGCTTGGTTCGCGGTGAAATGGACACAGCAAAACTTTTTGAACTTTCACTTTCGAGCTTCTGGACCGAAATATAGCCCGAGTTCACTTTAAGAATGAAAGAATAGCCGAGACCGCCTTACGCGCATCGTGATTTTGACCAACTTTGGCTCGATTTCCCAGGAAATGGGGAATATTTTCTGGTACTGGGGACTCTAGAGTAACTCCTGATTGCCTTGGTTTGCATTGAAATGGAGAGAGCAAAACTTTTTCAACGCTCCCCTTCGGGCTTCTGAGCCGAAATATAGCCCCACTTCAGTTTAAGACTGAAAGAGTAGCCGAGACCGTCTTACGCGCATCGTGATTTTGACCAACTTTGGGGGGATTTCCCGAAACTTCGGGGATATATTCAAGTTCCAAGGACTCTAAACTAACCCCTGATGGCCTTGGTCTGCAGTGAAATGGACACAGCAAATTTTTTTGAACGCTTACTTTCGAAATTCTGGGCCGAAATATAGCCCCACTTCACTTTAAGACTGAAATAGTAGCCGAGACCGCCTTAGACGCATCGTGATTTTGACCAACTTCGGCTTGAGTTGCCAGAACTTACGGTATATTTTTTAGTCCCGTGGACTCTAAACTAACTCATGATGGCCTTGGTTTTCAGTTAAATTGAGAGAGCAAAACTTTTTGAACGCTAACTTTCGAGCTTCTGGGCCGAAATATACAGCCACGTCACTTTAAGACTAAAAGAGTAGCCGAGACTACTTTAATGCGCATCGTGATTTTGACAAACTTCGGCTCGATTTCCCGGGACTTGGGGGATATTTTGATGTCCCGGACACTGTAAACAATCTGCTGATGTGGCTTGGTTTGCGGTGAAATGGACACAGCAAAACTTTTTGAACTTTCACTTTCGAGCTTCTGGGCCGAAATATAGCCCCAGTTCACTTTAAGAATCAAAGAGTAGCCGAGACCGCCTTACGCGCATCGTGATTTTGACAAAATTCGGCTCGATTTCCCCGAACTTGGGCAATATTTTCCAGTCCCGAGAAGTCTAAACTAACTCCTGATGGCCTTGGTTTGCAGTGAAATGAACACAACAAAACTTTTTGAACTTTCACTTTCTAGCTTCTCGGCCAAAATATAGCCCCAGTTCACTTTAAGAATCAAAGCGTAGCCGAAACCGCCTTACCCGCATCGTGATTTTGACAAAATTCGGCTCGATTTCCCCGAACTTGGCCGATATTTTCCAGTCCCGAGGAGTCTAAACTAACTCCTGATGGCCTTGGTTTGCAGTGAAATGAACACAGGAAAACTTTTTGAACTTTCACTTTCTAGCTTCTCGGCCGAAATATAGCCCCAGTTCACTTTAAGAATCAAAGAGTAGCCGAGACCGCGTTACGCGCATCATGATTTTCTAAAAAAATTCGGCTCGATTTCCCCGAACTTGGGCGATATTTTCCAGTCCCGAGCAGTCTAAACTAACTCCTGATGGCCTTGGTTTGCAGTGAAATGAACAAGGTAACACTTTTTGAACGCTTATTTTCGAGCTTCTAGGAAGAAATATAGCCCTACTTCACTTTAAGACTGAAAGAGTAGGCGAGACCGCCTTACGCGCATCGTGATTTTGAGAAACTTCCGCTCGATTTTCTAGAATTTTGGCGATATTTTCAAGTCCCGGGGACTCTAAACTAACTCCTGATCGCCTTGCTTTGATGTGAAATGGACGCAGGAAAACTTTTTCAACGCTCAGTTTCGAGCTTCTCGGCCGAAATACAACCGTACTTCACTTTAAGACTGAAATAGTAGCCGAGACCTCCTTACGAGCATCGTGATTTTGACCCAGTTCAGCTCGATTTCCCGGAACTTGGAGGATATATTCCAGTCCGGGGGACTTGAAACTAACTCCTGATGGCCTTGGTTTGCAGTTAAATGCACAAAGCGTAACTTTTTAAAGGTTCACTTTCGAGCTTCTGGGCCGAAATATAGCCCCACTTTAATTTAAGACTGAAAGAGTAGCCGAGACCGTCTTACGCGCATCGTGATTTTGACCAATTCCGTTCGATTTCACGGAACTTCGGTGAGATATTCCAGTCCGGGGGACTCTAAACTAACTGCTGATGGCCTTGGTTTGCAGTGAAATGGACACAGCACATTTCTTTGAACGCTCACTTTCGAGCTTCTCGGCCGAAATATAGCCCTACTTCACTTTAAGACTGAAAGAGTAGCCGAGCCCGCCTTACGCGCATGGTAACTTTATCGAACTTCGGCTTGATTTCCTGGGACTTGGGGGATATTTTCTAATCCCGGAAGCTCTAAACTAACTCCTGAATGCCTTGGTTTTTAGTGAAATGGACACAGGTAAAAGGAGCGCACGTTCGGTTTCCAGGTTGTAGGCCGAAATATAGCCCCACTTTATTTTAAGACTGAAAGTGTACACGAAACCGCCTTAAGCCCATCGAAATTTTTAGCCACTATGGCTCGATATGCCAAGACTTGGGGGATATTTTCCAGTCCCAGGGACTCTACCCTAACTCTTGATGGCCTTAGTTTTCAGTAAAAAGGTCCAAGGTAACAGGAGCGCACGCTCGGTGTCGAGCTTCTAGGCCGAAATGTAGCCCCAGTTCATTTTAAGACTGAAAGAGTAAACGAAACTGCCGTACGCCTATCGTAATTTTAAGAAAGTATGGCTCAATTTGCCGAAACTTGGAGGATAGCTTCCAGTCTCGAGGATTCTAAACTATCTCCTGATGGACTTAGTTCTTAGTGAAATGGACACAGGTAAAAGGAGAGCACGCTCGGTGTCGAGCTTGTAGAACCGAAATATAGCCCCACTTCATTTTCGGAGTAAACGAGTAGCCGAGACCGCCTTATGCGCATCGTGATTTTGAGCATCTTTGGCTCGATTTGCCGGAAGTCGGGGAATATTTTCCAGTCCCGAAGACTCTATGTTAACTCCTGATGAACTTAGTTTTCAGTGATATGTACGCAGGCAAAAGGAGCAACCGCTCGGTGTTGAGCTTCTCGGGCGAAATACAGCCCCACTTCATTTTAAGACTGAAAGAGTAGCCAAGACCGCCTTACGCGCATCGTGATTTTGAGCAACTTTGGCTCTATCTGCCAGAATTTGGGAAATATTTTCCAGTGCCAAGGACTCTAAACTAACTCCTGATGGCCTAAGATGTCAGTGAAATGGACACAGGTAAAATTAGCGCACGCCCGGTCTCGAGCTTCTAGGTCGAAATATAGCCCCTCTTAATTTTAAGACTGAAAGAGTAGCCGAGACCGCTTTACGCGCATCGTGATTTTGGGCCACTTTTGCTCGATTTCCCGCAAGTTGGCGAATAATTTAAAGTCCCGGGGACGCTAAACTAACTCCCGATGACCTTGGTTTGCAGTTTAATGAACACAGCAAAACATTCTGAACGCTCACCTTCGAGCTTCAGTGCCGCAATATAGCCCTACTTAAATTTAAGACTGAAAGAATAACCGAGAGCCCGTTAGGCGCATCGTAATTTTCATCAACTTCGGCGCCATTTCCTGGAACTTGGAGAATATTTTCCAGTTCCGGGGACTCTAAACTAACTCCTGATTGCCTTGGTTTGCAGTCAAATGGACACAGCAAAACTTTTTGAACGCTCACTTTCGAGCTTGTGGGCCTAAATATAGCCACACTTCACTTTAAGACTGAAACAGTAGCCGAGACCGCGTTACGCGCATCGTGATTTTGAGCAACTTCTCCTCGCTTTCCTGGAACTTGGGGAATATTTTCCAGTCCCGGGGACTCTAAACTAACTGCTGATGGCCAGGGTTTGCAGTGAAATTCACACAGCACAAGTTTTTGTACGACACTTTCGAGCTTTTAGGCCGAAATATAGTCCCACATCACTTACGACTTAAAGAGTAGCCGAGACCGGCGCGCGCGCATCGTGATTTTGACCAACTTCGGGTCGATATTCCGGAACTTGGGGGATATTTTCCAGTCCCAGGGACTCTAAACTAACTCTTGATGGCCTTGGTTTGCAGTGAAATGGAGACAGCAAAACTTTTTGAACGCTCACCTTCAAGCTTCTGGGCCGAAATATAGACCACTTTACTTTAATACTGAAAAAGTAGCCGAGACCGCCTTACGCGCATCGTGATTTGGACAAACTTCGGGTGGATTTCCCGGAACTTGGGGGATATTTTCCAGTCCCTTGGACGCTAAACTAGGTGCCGATTGCCTTGTTTTGCAGTGAAATGGACACAGCAAAGCTTTTTGAACGCTCACTTTCGAGCTTGTGGGCCGAAATATAGCCATACTTCACTTTAAGACTCAAACAGTAGCCGAGACCACGTTTCGCGCATCGTGATTTTGATCAACTTGGGCCCGATTTCCCGGAACTTGCGAAATATTTTGCAGTCCCGGGGACTCTAAACTAACTCGTGCTGGTCTTGGTTTGCAGTGAAACGGAAACAGAAAAAGTTTTTGAACGCATACTTTCGAGCTTCTGGACCGAAATAGAACCCCACTTCACTTGAAGACTGAAAGAGTAGCCGAGACCGCCTTACGTGCATCGTGATTTTGAGCAACTTCGGCTGGATTTGCCGGAACTAAGGGGATATATTCCAGTTCTGAGGACTCTAAACTAATTCCTGATGGCCTTGGTTTGCAGTAAAATGGAGCCAGCAAAACTTTTTGAACGCTCAATTTCGAGCTTCTGGGCCGAAATATAGCCCCCCATTACTTTAACACTGCAAGAGTAGGCGAGCCCGCCTTACGTGCATCGTGATTTTGAGCAACTTCGGCTCGATTTGCCGAAATTAAGGGGATATATTCCAGTTCTGAGGACTCTAAACTAATTCCTGATGGCCTTGGTTTGCAGTAAAATGGACCCAGCAAAACTTTTTGAACGCTCAATTTCGAGCTTCTGGGCCAAAATATAGCCCCCCATTACTTTAACACTGAAAGAGTAGCCGAGACCGCCTTACGTGCATCGTGATTTTGACAAACTTCGGGTTGATTTCCCGGAACTTGAAGGATATTTTCCAATCCCGGGGGCTCTAAACTAACTCCTGCTTGTCTTGGTTTGCAGTGAAATGGACACAGCGAAAGTTTTTGAACGCTCACTCTCGAGCTTCTGGGTCGAAATAGAGCCCCATTTTACTTTAAGACTGAAAGAGTAGGCGAGACCGTCTTGAGCGAATCGTGATTTTGAGCAATTTCTCGTTTATTTCCCGAAACTTGGGGGATATATTCCAGTCAAAGGGACTCTACAGTAACTCCTGATGGCCTTGGTTTTCAGTGAAATGGACAGAGCATAACTTTGGAGCTTCTGGGTAGAAATATAGCCCCACTTTACTTTAAGACTGAAAGAGTAGATGAGACCGCCTTACGCGCATCGTAATTTTCACGATGTTCTAATGGATTTCCCGGAACTTGGGGGATATTTTGCAGTCCCTTGGACGCTAAAATAAGTCCTGATGGCCTTGTTTTGAAGTCAAATGGACACAACAAAACTTTTTGAACGCTCACTTTCTAGCTTGTGGGCCGAAATATAGCCACACTACACTTTAGGACTGACACAGTAGCCGAGACCATGTTACGCGCATCGTGAATTTGATCAACTTCGGCTCAATTTCCCGGGACTTGGGGGATATTCTCCTGTCCCGGGGACTCTAAACTAACTTCTGATGGCCTTGGTTTGCACTGAAAGTGACAGAGCAAAACTTTTTAAACACTCACTTTCGAGCTTCTGGGCCGAAATATCGCCCCACTTCACTTTAAGACTGAAAGAGTAGCCGAGACCACCCTACGCACATCGTGATTTTGACCAACTTCGGCTGGATTTACCGGAATTTGGGGGATATTTTCCAGTCCCGGGGACTCTTAAGTAACCCCTGATGGCCTTGGTTTGCACTGAAATGGATACAGCAAAACTTTTTGAACGCTCACTTTTGAGCTTCTGGGCCGAAATATAGCCCCACTTCACTTTAAGACTGAAAGAGTAGCCGAGACCGTCTTACGCGCATCGTGATTTTGACCAACGTCTTCTCGATTTTCCGGAACTTGGAAAATACATTCTACTCCCGGGGACTCTAAACTAACTACTGATAGCCTTGGTTTGCAGTGAAATAGACACAGTAATTTTTTTTGAGTTTTGAGCTTGTGGGCCGAAATAGAGCCCCACTTCACTTTAAGACTGAAGGAGTAGCCGACACCGCCTTAAGCGCACCGTGATTTTGACCAACTTGGGCTCGATTTGCCGGAACTTGGGGGATATTTTCCAGTCCCGGGGACCCTAAACTAACTCCTGATTGTGTTGGTTTTCAGTGAAATGGACACAGCGAAACTTTTTGAACGCTCACTCTCGAGCTTCTGGACCGAAATATAGCCCCACTTTACTTTAAGACTGAAAGAGTAGCCGAGACCGTCTTGCGCAAATCGTGATTTTGACCAACTTCGGGTCGGTTTCCCGGAACTTGGGGGATATATTCCATTTCCGCGGGCTCTAAACTAACTCCTGATGGCCTTGGTTTTCAGTCAAATGGACAAAGGAAAGCTTTTTGAACACTCTCTTTGCAGCTTCTGGGCCGAAATAGAATCCCACTTCACTTTCAGACTGAAATAGTAGCCGAGACCGCCTCACGCGCATCGAGAGTTAGATCAAGTTCAGCTCGACTTCACGCAACTTTTGGGATATTTTCCAGTCCGGGGGAGTCTAAACTAACTCCGGATGGCCTTGGCTTGCACTGAAATGCGCACAGCATAAATTTTTGAACGCCCACTTTGCGGCTTCTGGGCCGAAATATAGTCCCACTTCACTTTAAGACTGAAAGAGTAGCCGAGATCGCCTTACGCGCATCGTGATTTTGACCATTTTCGGATCGATTTCTCGGAACTTGGGGGATATTTTCCAGTCCCGGGGACTCTAAACTAACTCCTGATCGCCTTGCTTTGCATTGAAATGAACAGAGCAAAACTTTTTGAACGCTCACTTTCGAGCTTGTGGGCCGAAATATAGCCACACTTTACTTTAAGACTGAAACAGTAGCCGAGACCGCATTTCGCGCATCGTGATTTTGATCAACTTCGGCTCGCTTTCCCGGAACTTCGGGAATATTTTCCAGTCCCGGGGACCCTAAACTAAGTCCTGATGGCCTTGTTTTGAAGTGAAATGGACACAGCAAAACTTTTTGAACGCTCACTTTCTAGCTTGTGGGCCGAAATATAGGCACACTTGACTTTAAGACTGAAACAGTAGCCGACACCACGTTACGCGCATCATGAATTTCATCAACTTCGGTTCCTATTCCCGCGACTTGGCGGATATGTTCCAGTCCCGGGGACTCTAAACTAACTCCTGATGGTCTTGGTTTGCATTGAAATGGACACAACACAATTTTTTGAACGCACACTTTCGAGATTCTGGGCCGAAATATAGCCCCACTTCACTTAAGACTGAAAGAGTAGCCGAGACCGCCTTGCTCGCATCGTGAGTTTGACAAACTTCCGGTCGATATTCCGGAACTTGGGGGATATTTTCCAGTCCCAGGAGCTCTAAACTAACTCCTCGTTGCCTTGGTTTGCAGTGAAATGGACAGAGCAAAACTTTTTGAACGCTCACCTTCGAGCTTCCTGGCCGAAATAAAGCCCCACTTTACTTTAAGACTTAAAGAGTAACCGAGACCACCTTACGCGCATTGTGATTTTGACAAACTTCGGGTGGACCTCCCGGAACTTGGGGAACATTTTCCAGTCCCTTGGACGCGAAACTAAGTCCTGATGGCCTTGTTTTGAAGTGAAATGGACACAGCAAAACTTTTTGAACGCTCACTTTCGAGCGTGTGGGCCGAAATATAGCCACACTTTCCTTTAAGACTGAAACAGTAGCCGATTCCGCATTTCGCGCATAGTGATTTTGATCAACTTCGGTTCGATTCCCCGGAAATTGGGCAATATTTTTCAGTCCCGGGGACTCTGAACTAACCCCTGATGGCCTTGATTTGTAGTGAAATGGACACAGCAAAACTTTTTGAACGCTCACTTTCGGGCTTCTGGCCCGAAATATAGCCCCACTTCACTTTAAGACAGAAAGAGTAGCCAAGACCACTTTAGGGGCATCGCGATTTTGACCAACCTCGGCTCAATTTCCCGGACCTTGGGGCATATTTTCTTGTCCCGGGGACGCTAAACTAACTCCTGATGGCCTTGCTTTGCAGTGAAATGATCACAGCAAAACTTTTCGAACGCTCACTTTCGGGCTTCTCGCCCGAAATATAGCCCCACTTCACTCTAAGACTGAAAGAGTAGCCGACACTACCTTACGCAAATCGTGATTTTTACCAACTTCGGCTCGATTTCCCGGAAGTTGGGGGATATTTTCCAGTCCCGGGGACTCTAAACTAGCTCCTGATGGCTTTGGTTTGCAGTCAAATAAACACAGGGAAACTTTTTCAACGCTCACTTTCAAGCTCCGGGGAGGGAATAAAGCCTCACTTCACTTTAAGACTGAAACAGTAAGCGAGACCGCCTAACGCGCACCGTGATTTTGACCAACTTCGGCTAAATTTCCCTGAACTTGGGGGGATATTTTCCAGTCCCGAAGACTCTTAAGTAACCCCTGATGGCCTTCGTTTGCATTGAAATGGATACAGCAAAACTTTTTGAAGCTCACTTTTGAGCTTCTGGGCCGAAATATAGCCCCACTTCACTTTAAGACTGAAAGACTAGCCAAGACCGTCTTGCGCGCATCGTGATTTTGAGCAACGTCTTCTCGATTTTCCGGAACTTGGGAAATATATTGCAGTCCCGGGGACTCTAAACTAACTCCTGATGGCCTTGGTTTGCAGTGAAATGGACACAGCACATTTTTTGCAGCGCTCACTTTGGAGCTTCTGGGCCGAAATAGAGCCCCACTTCACTTTAAGACTGAAAGAGTAGCCGAGGCCGCCTTAGGCGCATCGTGATTTTGACCGACTTCGGCTTGAGTTGCCAGAACTTAAAAGATATTTTCCACTCCCGAGGACTCTAAACTAACTCATGATGGCCTTGGTTTTCAGTGAAATTGAGAGAGGAAAGCTTTTTGAACGCTCACTTTCGAGCTTCTGGACCGAAATATAGCCCTACTTCACTTTCAGACTCAAAGAGTAGCCGAGACCGCCTTACGCGAATCGTTATTTTGACCAACTTCGTCTCGATTTGGCGGAACTTGGAGGATATTTTCCAGTTCCGGGGACTGTAAACTACTTCCTGAGGGCCTTGCTTTGCAGTGAAATGGGCACAGCATAACTTTTTGAACGCTCACTTTCGAGCTTCTGGGCCAAAATATACAGCCACGTCACTTTAAGACTAAAAGAGTAGCCGAGACTGCTTTACGCGCATCGTGATTTTCAGAAACTTCGGCTCGATTTCCCGGAACTTGGGGGATATTTTGATGTCCCGGAGACTGTAAACTATCTCCTGATGTGGCTTGGTTCGCGGTGAAATGGACACAGCAAAACTTTTTGAACTTTCACTTTCGAGCTTCTGGGCCGAAATATAGCCCGAGTTCACTTTAAGAATGAAAGAATAGCCGAGACCGCCTTACGCGCATCGTGATTTTGACCAACTTTGGCTCGATTTCCCAGGAAATGGGGAATATTTTCTGGTACTGGGGACTCTAAAGTAACTCCTGATTGCCTTGGTTTGCATTGAAATGGAGAGAGCGAGACTTTTTCAACGCTCCCCTTCGGGCTTCTGAGCCGAAATATAGCCCCACTTCAGTTTAAGACTGAAAGAGTAGCCGAGACCGTCTTCCGCGCATCGTGATTTTGACCAACTTTGGGTGGATTTCCCGAAACTTCGGGGATATATTCAAGTTCCAAGGACTCTAAACTAACCCCTGATGGCCTTGGTCTGCAGTGAAATGGACACAGCAATTTTTTTTGAACGCTTACTTTCGAAATTCTGGGCCGAAATATAGCCCCACTTCACTTTAAGAATCAAAGAGTAGCCGAGACCGCCTTACGCGCATCGTGATTTTGACAAAATGCGGCTCGATTTCCCCGAACTTGGCCGATATTTTCCATTCCCGAGCAGTCTAAACTAACTCCTGATGGCCTTGGTTTGCAGTGAAATGAACACAGCAAAACTTTTTGAACTTTCACTTTCTAGCTTTTCGGCCGAAATATAGCCCCAGTTCACTTTAAGAATCAAAGAGTAGCCGAGACCGCCTTACGCGCATTGTGATTTTGACAAAATTCGGCTCGATTTCCCCGAACTTGGCCGATATTTTCCAGTCCCGAGCAGTCTAAACTAACTCCTGATGGCCTTGGTTTGCAGTGAAATGAACAAGGTAACAGTTTTTCAACGCTTATTTTCGAGCTTCTGGGATGAAATATAGCCCCACTTCACTTTAAGACTGAAAGAGTAGGCGAGACCGCCTTACGCGCATCGTGATTTTGAGCAACTTCCGCTCGATTTTCTAGAATTTTGGCGATATTTTCAAGTCCCGGGGACTCTAAACTAACTGCTGATGGCCTTGGTTTGCAGTGAAATGGACACAGCACATTTTTTTGAACGCTCATTTTCCAGCTTCTCGGCCGAATTATAGCCCTACTTCACTTTAAGACTGAAAGAGTAGCCGAAACCGCCTTACGTGCATCGTAATTTTGACCAACTTCGGCTCGATTTCCCGGAAGTTGGCGAATATTTTCAATTCTCGGGGAAGCTAAACTAACTTCCGATGGCCTTAGTTTGCAGTTAAATGGACACAGCAAAACTTTTTGAACGCTGACTTTCGAGCTTATGGCTCGAAATATAGCCTCACTTAATTTTAAGACTGAAAGAGTAGCCGAGACCGCCTTACGCGCATCGTGATTTTGGGATACTTCGGCTCGATTTCCCGGAAATAGGGGGATATTTTCCAGTCCCGGGGACTCTAAACTAACTCCTGATGGCCTTGGTTTCTAGTGAAATGGACACAGGAACACCTTTTGAACGCACACTTTCGAGGTTGCTGGCCGAAATATAGCCCTACTTCTTTTTAAGACTGAAAGAGTAGGCGGGAGCGCCTTACGCGCATTATTATTTTGAGGATCTTCGGCTCGATCTGGCGAAACTTGGGAGATATTTTCCAGTCCCAAAGTCTCTAAACTCACTCCTGATTGTCTAAGATGTAAGTGAAATAGACACAAAAATTTTTGAACCCTTACTTTCGAGCTTCTGGAGTTAAATCTAAGCCCACTTTACCTTAAGACTGAAAGAGTAGCCGAGACCCCCTTAAGCGCATGGTGATTTTGACTAACTTCGGGTGGATTTCCCGTAACTTGGGGGATATTTCCAGTTCCTATGACGCTAAACTCAGTCGTGATGGCCTTGTTTTGCAGTGAAATGGACACAGCAAAACTTTTTAAACACTCAGTTTCGAGCTTCTGGGGGAAAATATTGCCCCAGTTCACTTTAAGAATGAAAGAGTAACCGGGAACGCCTTACGCGCATCGTGATTTTGACCAACTTTTGCTCGATTTCTCGGGAAATGGGAGATATTTTCCGGTACGGGAAGCTCTAAACTAACTCCTGAATGCCTTGGTTTTTAGGTAAAAGGAGCGCACGCTCGGTTTCCAGGTTGTAGGCCGAAATATAGCCCCACTTTATTTTAAGACTGAAAGTGTACACGAAACCACCTTAAGCGCATCGAAATTTTTAGCCACTATGGCTCGATATGCCAAAACTTGGGGGATATTTTCCAGTCCCGGGGACTCTACCCTAACTCCTGATGGCCTTAGTTTTCAGTAAAATGGTCACAGGTAACAGGAGCGCACGCTCGGTGTCGAGCTTCTAGGCCGAAATGTAGCCCCAGTTCATTTTAAGACTGAAAGAGTAAACGAAACTGCCGTACGCCTATCGTAATTTTAAGAAAGTATGGCTCAATTTGCCGAAACTTGGAGGATAGCTTCCAGTCTCGAGGATTCTAAACTATCTCCTGATGGACTTAGTTCTCTGTGAAATGGACACAGGTAAAAGGAGAACACGCTCGGTGTCGAGCTTGTAGAACCGAAATATAGCCCCACTTCATTTTCGGAGTAAACGATTAGTCGAGACCGCCTTACGCGCATCGTGATTTTGACCATTTTTGGATCGATTTCTCGGAACTTGGGGGATATTTTCCAGTCCCGGGGACTCTAAACTAACTCCTGATCGCCTTGCGTTGCAATGAAATGGACAGAGCAAAACTTTTTGAACGCTCACTTTCGAGCTTGTAAGCCGAAATATAGCCACACTTTACTTTAAGACTGAAACAGTAGCCGAGACCGCATTTCGCGCATCGTGATTTTGATCAACTTCGGCTCGCTTTCCTGGAACTTGGGGATTATTTTCCAGTCCCGGGGACCCTAAACTAAGTCCTGATGGCCTTGTTTTGAAGTGAAATGGACACAGCAAAACTTTTTGAACGCTCACTTTCGAGCTTGTGGGCCGAAATATAGCCACACTTTACTTTAAGACTGAAACAGTAGCCGAGACCGCATTTCGCGCATCGTGACTTTGATCAAGTTCGGCTCGCTTTCCTGGAACTTGGGGAATATTTTCCAGTCCCGGGGACCCTAAACTAACTTTTGATAGCTTTGGTTTGCAGTGAAATGCACACAGCAAAACTTTTTGAACGCTCACTTTCGAGCTTCTGGACAGAAATATAGCCCCATTTCAGTTTAAGACGGAAAGGGTAGCCGAGACCGCTTTGGGAGCATCGTGATTTTGACCAACTTCAGCTCGATTTACCGGAACTTGGGGAATATTTTCCAGTCCCAGGGACGCTAAACTAACTCGTGATGGCCTTGTGTTTCAGTCAAAGAACAGAGCAAAACTTTTTGAAGGCTCACTTTCGGGCTTCTGGGCCGAAATATAGCCACACTACACTTTAAGACTGAAAGAGTAGCCGATACCGCATTTCGCGCATCGTGATTTTGATCAACTTCGGTTCGATTCCCCGGAAATTGGGCAATATTTTTCAGTCCCGGGGACTCTAAACTAACCCCTGATGGCCTTGATTTGCAGTGAAATGGAGACAGCAAAACTTTTTGAACGCTCACTTTCGGGCTTCTCGCCCGAAATATAGCCCCACTTCACTTTAAGACAGAAAGAGTAGCCGAGAGCACTTTAGGGGCATCGTGATTTTGACCAACCTCGGCTCAATTTCCCGGACCTTGGGGCATATTTTCTTGTCCCGGGGACGCTAAACTAACTCCTGATGGCCTTGGTTTGCAGTGAAATGAAGACAGCAAAACTTTTTAAACGCTCACTTTCGGGCTTCTCGCCCGAAATATAGCCCCACTTCACTTTAAGACAGAAAGAGTAGCCGAGAGCACTTTAGGGGCATCGTGATTTTGGCCAACCTCGGCTCAATTTCTCGGACCTTGGGGCATATTTTCTTGTCCCGGGGACGCTAAACTAACTCCTGATGGCCTTGGTTTGCAGTGAAATGAAGACAGCAAAACTTTTTGAACGCTCACTTTCGGGCTTCTGGCCCGAAATATAGCCCCACTTCACTCTAAGACTGAAAGAGTAGCCGACACTACCTTACGCAAATCGTGATTTTGACCAACTTCGGCTCGATTTCCCGTAAGTTGGGGGATATTTTCCAGTCCCAGGGACTCTAAACTAGCTCCTGATGGCTTTGGTTTGCAGTCAAATAAACACAGGGAAACTTTTTCAACGCTCACTTTCAAGCTCCTGGGCAGGAATAAAGCCTCACCTCACTTTAAGACTGAAACAGTAAGCGAGACCGCCTAACGCGCACCGTGATTTTGACCAACTTCGGCTAAATTTCCCTGAACTTGGGGGGATATATTCCAGTCCCGAAGACTCTTAAGTAACCCCTGATGGCCTTCGTTTGCATTGAAATGGATACAGCAAAACTTTTTGAACGCTCACGTTTGAGCTTCTGGGCCGAAATATAGCCCCACTTCACTTTAAGACTGAAAGACTAGCCAAGACCGTCTTGCGTGCATCGTGATTTTGACCAACGTCTTCTCGATTTTCCGGAACTTGGGAAATATATTGCAGTCCCGGGCACTCTAAACTAACTCCTGATGGCCTTGGTTTGCAGTGAAATGGACACAGCAAATTTTTTGCAGCGCTCACTTTGGAGCTTCTGGGCCGAAATAGAGCCCCACGTCACTTTAAGACTGAAGGGGTAGCCGAGGCCGCCTTAGGCGCATCGTGATTTTGACAAACTTCGGCTGCATTTCCCGGAACTTGGGGGATATTTTCCAGACCCTTGGACGCTAAACTAGGTGCCGATGGCCTTGTTTTGCAGTGAAATGGACACAGCAAAGCTTTTTGAACGCTCACTTTCGAGCTTGTGGGCCGAAATATAGCCATACTTCACTTTAAGACTCAAACAGTAGCCGAGACCACGTTTCGCGCATCATGATTTTGATCAACTTGGGCTCGATTTCCCGGAACTTGCGAAATATTTTGCAGTCCCGGGGACTCTAAACTAACTCGTGCTCGTCTTGGTTTGCAGTGAAACGGAAACAGAAAAAGTTTTTGAACGCATACTTTCGAGCTTCTGGACCGAAATAGAACCCCACTTCACTTGAAGACTGAAAGAGTAGCCGAGACCGCCTTGCGTGCATCGTGATTTTGAGCAACTTCGGCTGGATTTGCCGGAACTAAGGGGATATATTCCAGTTCTGAGGACTCTAAACTAATTCCTGATGGCCTTGGTTTGCAGTAAAATGTACCCAGCAAAACTTTTTGAACGCTCAATTTCGAGCTTCTGGGCCAAAATATAGCCCCCCCATTACTTTAACACTGAAAGAGTAGCCGAGACCGCCTTACGTGCATCGTGATTTTGACAAACTTCGGGTTGATTTACCGGAACTTGGGGGATATTTTCCAGTCTCGAAGACTCTTAAGTAACCCCTGATGGCCTTGGTTTGCATTGAAATGGATACAGTAAAACTTTTTGAACGCTCACTTTTGAGCTTCTGGGCCAAAATATAGCCCCACTTCACTTTAAGACTGAAAGAGTAGCCGAGACCGTCGTACGCGCATCGTGATTTTGACCAACGTCTTCTCGATTTTCCGGAACTTGGGGAATACTTTCCACTCCCGGGGACTCTAAACTAACTACTGATAGCCTTGGTTTGCAGTGAAATAGACACAGTAATTTTTTTTGAGCTTTGAGCTTGTGGGCCTAAATAGAGCCCCACCTCACTTTAAGACTGAAGGAGTAGCCGACACCGCCTTAAGCGCACCGTGATTTTGACCAACTTGGGCTCGATTTGCCGGCACTTGGGGGATATTTTTCAGTCCCGGGGATTCTAAACTAACTTCTGATGGCCTTGCTTTGCACTGAAAGTGACAGAGCAAATTTTTTTAAACACTCACTTTTGAGCTTCTGGGCCGAAATATCGCCCCACTTCACTTTAAGACTGAAAGAGTAGCCGAGACCACCTTACGCACATCGTGATTTTGACCAACTTCGGCTGGATTTACCGGAACTTGGGGGATATTTTCCAGTCCCGAGGACTCTTAAGTAACCCCTGATGGCCTTGGTTTGCATTGAAATGGATACAGCAAAACTTTTTGAACGCTCACTTTTGAGCTTCTGGGCCGAAATATAGCCCCACTTCACTTTA
This sequence comes from Orbicella franksi, assembly GCF_964199315.1. Classification (NCBI taxonomy): domain Eukaryota; kingdom Metazoa; phylum Cnidaria; class Anthozoa; order Scleractinia; family Merulinidae; genus Orbicella; species Orbicella franksi. Next base: position 1,321,877 of record NC_138145.1, on the reverse strand, counting down.
AGACTGAAAGAGTAGCCGAGACCGTCTTAGGCGCATCGTGATTTTGACCAACGGCTTCTCGATTTTCCGGACGTTGAGAAATACATTCCACTCCCGTGGACTCTAAACAAACTACTGATAGCCTTGGTTTGCAATGAAATAGACACAGTAATTTTTTTTGAGCTTTGAGCTTGTGGGCCGAAATAGAGCCCCACTTCACTTTAAGACTGAAGGAGTAGCCGACACCGCCTTAAGCGCACCGTGATTTTGACCAACTTGGGCTCGATTTGCCGCCACTTGGGGGATATTTTTCAGTCCCGGTGACTCTAAACTAGCTCCTGATTGCCTTGGTTTTCAGTGAAATGGACACAGCGAAACTTTTTGAACGCTCACTCTCGAGCTTCTGGACCGAAATATAGCCCCACTTTACTTTAAGACTAAAAGAGTAGCCGAGAACGTCTTGCGCAAATCGTGATTTTGACCAACTTCGGGTCGGTTTCCCGGAACTTGGGGGATATATTCCATTTCCGCGGGCTCTAAACTAACTCCTGATGGCCTTGGTTTGCAGTGAAATGGACAAAGGAAAGCTTTTTGGACACTCTCTTTGTAGCTTCTGGGCCGAAATAGAATCCCACTTCACTTTCAGACTGAAATAGTAGCCGAGACCGCCTCACGCGCATCGTGAGTTAGACCAAGTTCAGCTCGATTTCACGACACTTTTGGGATATTTTCCAGTCCCGGGGCCTCTAAACTAACTCCTGATCGCCTTGCGTTGCAATGAAATGGACAGAGCAAAACTTTTTGAACGCTCACTTTCGAGCTTGTAAGCCGAAATATAGCCACACTTTACTTTAAGACTGAAACAGTAGCCGAGACCGCATTTCGCGTATCGTGATTTTGATCAACTTCGGCTCGCTTTCCCGGAACTTGGGGAATATTTTCCAGTCCCGGGGACCCTAAACTAAGTCCTGATGGCCTTGTTTTGAAGTGAAATGGACACAGCAAAACTTTTTGAACGCTCACTTTCTAGCTTGTGGGCCGAAATATAGCCACACTTGACTTTAAGACTGAAACAGTAGCCGACACCACGTTACGCGCATCAATTTGATCAACTTTGGGTCCAATTCCCGGGACTTGGGGGATATGGTCCAGTCCCGGGGACTCTAAACTAACTCCTGATGGCCTTGGTTTGCATTGAAATGGACACACCACAATTTTTTGAACGCATACTTTCGAGATTCTCGGCCGAAATAAAGCCCCACTTCACTTAAGACTGAAAGAGTAGCCGAGACCGCCTTGCTCGCATCGTGAGTTTGACAAACTTCCGGTCGATATTCCGGAACTTGGGGGATATTTTCCAGTCCCAGGAGCTCTAAACTAACTCCTCGTGGCCTTGGTTTGCAGTGAAATGAACAGAGCAAAACTTTTTGAACGCTCACCTTCGAGCTTCCTGGCCGAAATAAACCCCCACTTTACTTTAAGACTTAAAGAGTAACCGAGACCACCTTACGCGCATTGTGATTTTGACAAACTTTGGGCGGATCTCCCGGAACTTGGGGAACATTTTCCAGTCCCCTGGACGCTAAACTAAGTCCTGATGGCCTTGTTTTGCAGTGAAATGGACACAGCAAAACGTTTTGAACGCTCACTTTCGAGCTTGTGGGCCGAAATATAGCCACACTTTACTTTAAGACTGAAACAGTAGCCGAGACCGCATTTCGCGCATCGTGACTTTGATCAAGTTCGGCTCGCTTTCCTGGAACTTGGGGAATATTTTCCAGTCCCGGGGACCCTAAACTAACTTTTGATAGCTTTGGTTTGCAGTGAAATGCACACAGCAAAACTTTTTGAACGCTCACTTTCGAGCTTCTGGACAGAAATATAGCCCCATTTCAGTTTAAGACGGAAAGGGTAGCCGAGACCGCTTTGGGAGCATCGTGATTTTGACCAACTTCAGCTCGATTTACCGGAACTTGGGGAATATTTTCCAGTCCCAGGGACGCTAAACTAACTTGTGATGGCCTTGTGTTTCAGTCAAAGAACACAGCAAAACATTTTGAAGGCTCACTTTCGGGCTTCTGGGCCGAAATATAGCCACACTACACTTTAAGACTGAAAGAGTAGCCGATACCGCATTTCGCGCATCGTGATTTTGATCAACTTCGGTTCGATTCCCCGGAAATTGGGCAATATTTTTCAGTCCCGGGGACTCTAAACTAACCCCTGATGGCGTTGATTTGCAGTGAAATGGACACAGCAAAACTTTTTGAACGCTCACTTTCGGGCTTCTCGCCCGAAATATAGCCCCACTTCACTTTAAGACAGAAAGAGTAGCCGAGAGCACTTTAGGGGCATCGTGATTTTGACCAACCTCGGCTCAATTTCCCGGACCTTGGGGCATATTTTCTTGTCCCGGGGACGCTAAACTAACTCCTGATGGCCTTGGTTTGCAGTGAAATGAAGACAGCAAAACTTTTTGAACGCTCACTTTCGGGCTTCTCGCCCGAAATATAGCCCCACTTCACTCTAAGACTGAAAGACTAGCCAAGACCGTCTTGCGCGCATCGTGATTTTGACCAACGTCTTCTCGATTTTCCGGAACTTGGGAAATATATTGCAGTCCCGGGGACTCTAAACTAACTCCTGATGGCCTTGGTTTGCAGTGAAATGGACACAGCAAATTTTTTGCAGCGCTCACTTTGGAGCTTCTGGGCCGAAATAGAGCCCCACCTCACTTTAAGACTGAAGGGGTAGCCGAGGCCGCCTTAGGCGCATCGTGATTTTGACCGACTTCGGCTTGAGTTGCCAGAACTTAAAAGATATTTTCCACTCCCGAGGACTCTAAACTAACTCATGATGGCCTTGGTTTTCAGTGAAATTGAGAGAGGAAAACTTTTTGAACGCTCACTCTCGGGCTTCTGGACCGAAATATAGCCCTACTTCACTTTCAGACTGAAAGAGTAGCCGAGACGGCCTTACGCGAATCGTTATTTTGACCAACTTCGTCTCGATCTCGCGGAACTTGGAGGATATTTTCCAGTTCCGGGGACTGTAAACTACTTTTTGAGGGCCTTGCTTTGCAGTGAAATGGGCACGGCATAACTTTTTGAACGCTCACTTTCGAGCTTCTGGGCCAAAATATACAGCCGCGTCACTTTAAGACTAAAAGAGTAGCCGAGACTGCTTTACGCGCATCGTGATTTTCATAAACTTCGGCTCGATTTCCCGGAACTTGGGGGATATTTTGATGTCCCGGAGACTGTAAACTATCTCCTGATGTGGCTTGGTTCGCGGTGAAATGGACACAGCAAAACTTTTCGAACTTTCACTTTCGAGCTTCTGGGCCGAAATATAGCCCGAGTTCACTTTAAGAATGAAAGAGTAGCCGAGACCGCCTTACGCGCATCGTGATTTTGACCAACTTTGGCTCGATTTCCCAGGAAATGGGGAATATTTTCCGGTACCGGGGACTCTCATGTAACTCCTGATTGCCTTGGTTTGCATTGAAATGGAGAGAGCAAAACTTTTTCAACGCTCCCCTTCGAGCTTTTGAGCCGAAATATAGCCCCACTTCAGTTTAAGACTGAAAGAGTAGCCGAGACCGTCTTACGCGCATCGTGATTTTGACCAACTTTGGGTGGATTTCCCGAAACTTCGGGGATATATTCAAGTTCCAAGGACTCTAAACTAACCCCTGATGGCCTTGGTCTGCAGTGAAATGGACACAGCAAATTTTTTTGAACGCTTACTTTCGAAATTCTGGGCCGAAATATAGCCCCACTTCACTTTAAGACTGAAATAGTAGCCGAGACCGCCTTAGACGCATCGTGATTTTGACCAACTTCGGCTTGAGTTACCAGAACTTAAGAGATATTTTTTAGTCCCGCGGACTCTAAACTAACTCATGATGGCCTTGGTTTTCAGTTAAATTGAGAGAGCACAACTTTTTGAACGCTCACTTTCGAGCTTCTAGGCCGAAATATACAGCCACGTCACTTTAAGACTAAAAGAGTAGCCGAGACTGCTTTACGCGCATCGTGATTTTGACAAACTTCGGCTCGATTTCCCGGGACTTGGGGGATATTTTGATGTCCCGGACACTGTAAACAATCTGCTGATGTGGCTTGGTTCGCGGTGAAATGGACACAGCAAAACTTTTTGAACTTTTACTTTCATGTCAGTGCAGTTTCAGTTCACTTTAAGAATCAAAGTAGCCGAGACCGCCTTACGCGCATCGTGATTTTGACACAATTCGGCTCGATTTCCCCGAACTTGGGCGATATTTTCCAGTCCCGAGTAGTCTAAACTAACTCCTGATGGCCTTGGTTTGCAGTGAAATGAACACAGCAAAACTTTTTGAACTTTCACTTTCTAGCTTTTCGGCCGAAATATAGCCCCAGTTCACTTTAAGAATCAGAGTAGCCGAGACCGCCTTACGCGCATCGTGATTTTGACAAAATTCGGCTCGATTTCCCCGAGCTTGGGCGATATTTTCCAGTCCCTAGCAGTCTAAACTAACTCGTGATGGCCTTGGTTTGATGTGAAATGAACAAGGTAACACTTTTTGAAAGCTTAGTTTCGAGCTTCTGGGCCGAAATACAACCGTACTTCACTTTGAGACTGAAATAGTAGCCAAGACCTCCTTACGAGCATTGTGATTTTGACCCAGTTCAGCTCAATTTCCCGGAACTTGGGGGATATTTTCCAGTCCGGGGGACTTGAAACTAACTCCTGATGGCCTTGGTTTGCAGTTAAATGCACAAAGCGTAACTTTTTAAAGGTTCACTTTCGAGCTTCTGGGCCAAAATATAGCCCCACTTTACTTTAAGACTGAAAGAGTAGCCGAGACCGCCGTACGCGCGTAGTAATTTTGACCAACTTCGGTTAACTTACCCGGAACTTGGTGGATATTTTCCAGTCCCGGGGACTCTAAACTGACCCCCGACGTCCTTGGTCTGCAGTAAAATAGACACAGCAAAACTTTTTGAACGTTCACTTTTGAGCTTCTGGGCCGAAATATAGCTCCACTTCACTTTAAGAGTGCAAGAGTAGCCGAGACCGCCTTACGCCCATCGTAATTTTGACCAACTTCGGCTCGATTTCCCGGAAGTTGGGGATATTTTCCAGTCACGCGGACTCTAAAGTAACTCCTGATGGCCTTGCTCTGGAGTGAAATGGACACAGCACAACTTTTTGAACGCTCACTTTCGAGCTTCTGGGGGGAAATATTGCCCCAGTTCACTTTAAGAATGAAAGAGTAACCGGGACCGCCTTACGCGCATCGTGACTTTGACCAACTTTGGCTCGATTTCCCGGGAAATGGGGGATATATTCCGGTACCGGGGACTCTAAACTAACTCCTGACTTCCTCGGTTTGCAGTGAAATGGACACAGCACAACTTTTTGAACGCTCACTTTTGAGCTTCTGGGCCGAAGCATAGCCTTACTTCACTTTAAGACTGAAAGACTAGCCGAGACCGCCTTACGCGCATCGTGATTTTGGGCTACTTGGGCTCGATTTCCCGGAACTTGGGAGATAATTGCCAGTCCCGGGCACTCTAAACTAATTCCTGATGGCCTTGGTTTTCAGTGAAATGGACACAGCCAAACTTTTTGAACGTTCACTTTCGAGCTTCTGGGCCGAAATATAGCCCCACTTCACTTTAAGACTGAAAGAGTAGCCGAGACCGCCTTACATGCATGGTAATTTTGTCGACTTTCGGCTTGATTTCCTGGGACTTGGGGGATATTTTCCAGTCCCGGAAGCTCTAAACTAACTCCTGAATGCCTTGGTTTTTAGTGAAATGGACACAGGTAAAAGGAGCGCACGCTCGGTTTCCAGGTTGTAGGCCGAAATATAGCCCCACTTTATTTTAAGACTGAAAGTGTACACGAAACCGCCTTAAGCCCATCGAAATTTTTAGCCACTATGGCTCGATATGCCAAAACTTGGGGGATATTTTCCAGTCCCGGGGACTCTACCCTAACTCTTGATGGCCTTAGTTTTCAGTAAAATGGTCACAGGTAACAGGAGCGCACGCTCGGTGTCGAGCTTCTAGGCCGAAATGTAGCCCCAGTTCATTTTAAGACTGAAAGACTAAACGAAACTGCCGTACGCCTATCGTAATTTTAAGAAAGTATGGCTCAATTTGCCGAAACTTGGAGGATAGCTTCCAGTCTCGAGGATTCTAAACTATCTTCTGATGGACTTAGTTCTTAGTGAAATGGACACAGGTAAAAGGAGAACACGCTCGGTGTCGAGCTTGTAGAACCGAAATATAGCCCCACTTCATTTTCGGAGTAAACGAGTAGCCGAGACCGCCTTAGGCGCATCGTGATTTTGAGCATCTTTGGCTCGATTTACCGGAATTCGAAGAATATTTTCCAGTCCCGAGGACTCTATGTTAACTCCTGATGAACTTAGTTTTCAGTGATATGTACACAGGCAAAAGGAGCGCACGCTCGGTGTCGAGCTTGTCGGCCGAAATATAGCCCCACTTCATTTTAAGACTGAAAGAGTAGCCGAGACGGCCTTACGCACATCGTGATTTTGAGCAACTTTGGCTCGATCTGCCAGAATTTGGGAAATATTTTCCAGTCCCAAGGACTCTAAACTAACTCCTGATGGCCTAAGATGTCAGTGAAATGGACACAGGTAAAATTAGCGCACGCCCGGTCTCGAGCTTCTAGGTCGAAATATAGCCCCCCTTAATTTTAAGACTGAAAGAGTAGCCGAGACCGCCTTACGCGCATCGTGATTTTGGGCCACTTTTGCTCGATTTCCCGCAAGTTGGCGAATAATTTAAAGTCCCGGGGACACTAAACTAACTCCCGATGACCTTGGTTTGCAGTTTAATGAACACAGCAAAACATTCTGAACGCTCACCTTCGAGCTTCAGTGCCGCAATATAGCCCTACTTAAATTTAAGACTGAAAGAATAACCGAGAGCCCGTAACGCGCATCGTAATTTTCATCAACTTCGGCGCCATTTCCTGGAACTTGAGAATATTTTCCAGTTCCGCGGACTCTAAACTAACTCCTGATATCCTTGGTTTGCAGTGAAATGGACACAGCAAAACTTTTTGAACGCTCACTTTCGAGCTTGTGGGCCTAAGTATAGCCACACTTCACTTTAAGACTGAAACAGTAGCCGAGACCGCGTTACGCGCATCGTGATTTTGATCAACTTCTGCTCGCTTTCCTGGAACTTGGGGAATATTTTCCAGTCCCCGGGACTCTAAACTCAATCCTGATGGCCATGGTTTGCAATGAAATTGACACAGGACAAGTTTTTGAACGAACGCTTTCGAGCTTTTAGGCCGAAATATAGTCCCACATCACTTACGACTTAAAGAGTAGCCGAGACCGGCGTGCGCGCATCGTGATTTTGACCAACTTCGGGTCGATATTCCGGAACTTGGGGGATATTTTCCAGTCCCAGGGACTCTAAACTAACTCTTGATGGCCTTGGTTTGCAGTGAAATGGAGACAGCAAAACTTTTTGAACGCTCACCTTCAAGCTTCTGGGCGGAAATATAATCCACTTTACTTTAATACTGAAAAAGTAGCCGAGACCGCCTTACGCGCATCGTGATTTTGACAAACTTCGGGTGGATTTCCCGGAACTTGGGGGATATTTTCCAGTCCCTTGGACGCTAAACTAGGTGCCGATGGCCTTGTTTTGCAGTGAAATGGACACAGCAAAGCTGTTTGAACGCTCACTTTCGAGCTTGTGGGCCGAAATATAGCCATACTTCACTTTAAGACTCAAACAGTAGCCGAGACCACGTTTCGCGCATCGTGATTTTGATCAACTTCGGCTCGATTTCCCGGAACTTGCGAAATATTTTGCAGTCCCGGGGACTCTAAACTAACTCGTGCTCGTCTTGGTTTGCAGTGAAACGGAAACAGAAAAAGTTTTTGAACGCATACTTTCGAGCTTCTGGACCGAAATAGAACCCCACTTCACTTGAAGACTGAAAGAGTTGCCGAGACCGCCTTACGTGCATCGTGATTTTGAGCAACTTCGGCTGGATTTGCCGGAACTAAGGGGATATATTCCAGTTCTGAGGACTCTAAACTAATTCCTGATGGCCTTGGTTTGCAGTAAAATGGAGCCAGCAAAACGTTTTGAACGCTCAATTTCGAGCTTCTGGGCCAAAATATAGCCCCCCATTACTTTAACACTGCAAGAGTAGCCGAGACCGCTTTACGTGTATGGTGATTTTGACAAACTTCGGGTTGATTTTCCGGAGCTTGGGGGATATTTTCCAGTCCCGGGGACTCTCAACTAACTCCTGCTATCGTGGTTTGCAGTGAAATGGACACAGCGAAAGTTTTTGAACGCTCACTCTCGAGCTTCTGGGCCGAAATAGAGCCCCATTTTACTTTAAGACTGAAAGAGTAGGCGAGACCGTCTTGAGCGAATCGTGATTTTGAGCAATTTCGCGTTTATTTCCCGAATCTTGGGGGATATATTCCAGTCAAAGGGACTCTACAGTAACTCCTGATGGCCTTGGTTTTCAGTGAAATTGACAGAGCACAACTTTGGAGCTTCTGAGCAGAAATATAACCCCACTTTACTTTAAGACTGAAAGAGTAGATGAAACCGCCTTACTCGCATCGTAATTTTGACGAATTTCGAATGGATTTCCCGGAACTTGGGGGATATTTTGCAGTCCCTTGGACGCTAAACTAAGTCCTGATGGCCTTGTTTTGAAGTAAAAAGGACACAACAAAACTTTTTGAACGCTCACTTTCTAGCTTGTGGGCCGAGATATAGCCACACTTCACTTTAGGACTGACACAGTAGCCGAGACCACGTTACGCGCATCATGAATTTGATCAAGTTCGGCTGGATTTCCCGGGACTTGGGGGATATTGTCCAGTCCCGGGGACTCTAAACTAACTTCTGATGGCCTTGGTTTCCACTGAAAGTGACAGAGCAAAACTTTTTAAACACTCACTTTCGAGCTTCTGGGCCGAAATATAGCCCCACTTCACTTTAAGACTGAAAGAGTAGCCGAGACCACCTTACGCACATCGTGATTTTGACCAACTTCGACTGGATTTACCGGAACTTTGGGGGATATTTTCCAGTCCCGAGGACTCTTAAGTAACCCTTGATATGCCTTGGTTTGCATTGAAATGGATACAGCAAAACTTTTTGAACTCTCACTTTTGAGTTTCTGGGCCGAAATATAGCCCCACTTCACTTTAAGACTGAAAGAGTAGCCGAGACCGCTTTGGGAGCATCGTGATTTTGACCAACGTGTTCTCGATTTTCCGGAACTTGGGAAATACATTCCACTGCCGGGGACTCTAAACTAACTACTGATAGCCTTGGTTTGCAATGAAATAGACACAGTAATTTTTTTTTGAGCTTTGACCTTGTGGGCCGAAATAGAGCCCCACTTCACTTTAAGACTGAAAGAGTAGCCGACAACGCCTTAAGCGCACCGTGATTTTGACCAACTTGGGCTCAATTTGCAGGAACTTGGGGGATATTTTCCAGTCCCGGGGACTCTAAACTAACTCCTGATTGTCTTGGTTTTCAGTGAAATGGAAACAGCGAAACTTTTTGAACGCTCACTCTCGAGCTTCTGGACCGAAATATAGCCCCACTTTACTTTAAGACTGAAAGAGTAGCCGAGACCGTATTGCGCAAATCGTGATTTTGACCAACTTCGGGTCGGTTTCCCGGAACTTGGGGGATATATTCCATTTCCACGGGCTCTAAACTAACTCCTGATGGCCTTGGTTTTCAGTGAAATGGACAAAAGAAAGCTTTTTGAACACTCTCTTTGTAGCTTCTGGGCCGAAATAAAATCCCACTTCACTTTCAGACTGAAATAGTAGCCGAACCGCCTCACGCGCATCGTGAGTTAGACCAAGTTCAGCTCGATTTCACGCAACTTTTGGGATATTTTCCAGTCCGGGGGACTCTACACTAACTCCTGATCGCCTTGCTTTGCATTGAAATGGACAGAGCAAAACTTTTTGAACGCTCAATTTCGAGCTTGTGGGCCGAAATATAGCCACACTTTACTTTAAGACTGAAACAGTAGCCGAGACCGCATTTCGCGCATCGTGATTTTGATCAACTTCGGCTCGCTTTCCCGGAACTTGGGGAATATTTTCCAGTCCCGGGGACCCTAAACTAAGTCCTGATGGCCTTGTTTTGAAGTGAAATGGACACAGCAAAACTTTTTGAACGCTCACTTTCTAGCTTGTGGGCCGAAATATAGGCACACTTGACTTTAAGACTGAAACAGTAGCCGAAACCACGTTACGCGCATCATGAATTTCATCAACTTCGGCTCCGATTCCAGGGACTTGGGGGATATGTTCCAGTCCGGGGGACTCTAAACTAACTCCTGATGGCTTTGGTTTGCATTTAAATGGACACAGCACAATTTTTTAAACGCACACTTTCGAGATTCTGGGCCGAAATATAGCCCCACTTCACTTAAGACTGAAAGAGTAGCCGAGACCGCCTTGCTCGCATCGTGAGTTTAACAAACTTCCGGTCGATATTTCGGAACTTGGGGGATATTTTCCAGTCCCAGGAACTCTAAACTAACGCCTCATGGCCTTGGTTTGCAGTGAAATGGACAGAGCAAAACTTTTTGAACGCTCACCTTCGAGCTTCCTAGCCGAATTAAAGCCCCACTTCGCTTTAAGACTGAAAGAGTAGCCGAGACCGCTTTGGGAGCATCGTGATTTTGACCAACTTCAGCTCGATTTACTGGAACTTGGGGAATATTTTCCAGTCCAGGGGACGCAAAACTAACTCGTGATGACCTTGTTTTTCAGTCAAAGAACACAGCCAAACTTTTTGAAGGCTCACTTTCGGGCTTCTGGGCCGAAATATAGCCCCACTTCACTTTAAGACTGAAAGAGTAGCCGATACCGCATTTCGCGCATCGTGATTTTGATCAACTTCGGTTCGATTCCCCGGAAATTGGGCAATATTTTTCAGTCCCGGGGACTCTAAACTAACCCCTGATGGCCTTGGTTTGGAGTGAAATGGAGACAGCAAAACTTTTTGAACGCTCACTTTCGCGCTTCTGACCCGAAATATAGCCCCACTTCACTTTAAGACAGAAAGAGTAGCCGAGAGCACTTTAGGGGCATCGTGATTTTGACCAACCTCGGCTCAATTTCCCGGACCTTGGGGCATATTTTCTTGTCCCGGGGACGCTAAACTAACTCCTGATGGCCTTGGTTTGCAGTGAAATAAAGACAGCAAAACTTTTTGAACGCTCACTTTCGGGCTTCTCGCCCGAAATATAGCCCCACTTCACTATAAGACTGAAAGAGTAGCCGACACTACCTTACGCAAATCGTGATTTTGACCAACTTCGGCTCGATTTCCCGGAAGTTGGGGGATATTTTCCAGTCCGGGGGACTCTAAACTAGCTCCTGATGGCTTTGGTTTGCAGTCAAATAAACACAGGGAAACTTTTTGAACTCTCACTTTCAAGCTCCTGGGCAGGAATAAAGCCCCACTTTATTTTAAGACTGAAAGAGTAGCCGAGACCGTCTTACGCGCATCGTGATTTTGACCAACTTCCGTTGGATTTCCCGGAACTTCGGGGAAATATTCCAGTCCCCGGGACTCTAAACTAACTGCTGATGGCCTTGGTTTGCAGTGAAATGGACACAGCACATTTTTTTGAACGCTCACTTTCGAGCTTCTCGGCCGAAATATAGCCCTACTTCACTTTAAGACTGAAAGAGTAGCCGAGACCGCCTTACGCGCATCGTAATTTTGACCAACTTCGGCTCGATTTCCTGGAAGTTGGCGATTGTTTTCACTTCCCGGGGAAGCTCAACTAACTTCCGATGGCCTTAGTTTGCAGTTAAATGGACACAGCAAAACTTTTTGAACGCTGACTTTCGAGCTTATTGCTCGAAATATAGCCCCACTTGACTTGAAGACTGAAAGAGTAACCGAGACCGCCTTACGCGCAAAGTGATTTTGGGATACTTCGATTCGATTTCCCGGAAATAGGGGCATATTTTCCAGTCCCGGGGACTCTAAACTAACTCCTGATGGCCTTGGTTTCCAGTGAAATGGACACAGGAACACTTTTTGAACGCGCACTTTCGAGCTTGCTGGCCGAAATATAGCCCTACTTCTTTTTAAGACTGAAAGAGTAGGCGGGAGCGCCTTACGCGCATTGTGATTTTGAGGATATTCGGCTCGATCTGGCGAAACTTGGCAGATATTTTCCAGTCCCAAAGTCTCTAAACTCACTCCTGATTGTCTAAGATGTGAGTGAAATAGACACAAAAATTTTTGAACTCTTATTTTCGAGCTTCTGGAGTTAAATCTAAGCCCACTTTACCTTAAGACTGAAAGAGTAGCCGAGACCCCATTAAGCGTATGGTGATTTTGACTAACTTCGGGTGGATTTCCCGTAACTTGGGGGATATTTCCAGTTCCTTTGACGCTAAACTAAGTCGTGATGGCCTTGTTTTGCAGTGAAATGGACACAGCAAAACTTTTTAAACACTCGTTTTCGAGCTTCTAGGCCGAAATATTGCCCCAATTCACTTTACGACTGAAAGAGTAGCCGAGACCGCCCTACGCGCGTCGTGATTTTGACCAACTTCGGTTAACTTACCCGGAACTTGGGGGATATTTTCCAGTCCCGGGGACTCTAGACTGACCCCCGACGTCCTTGGTCTGCAGTAAAATGGACACAGCAAAACTTTTTGAACGCTCACTTTTGAGCTTCTGAACCGAAATATAGCTCCACTTCACTTTAAGAGTGCAAGAGTAGCCGAGACCGCCTTACGCCCATCGTAATTTTGACCAACTTCGGCTCGATTTCCCGGAACTTGGGGGATATTTTCCAGTCCCGCGGACTCTAAAGTAACTCCTGATGGCCTTGCTCTGGAGTGAAATGGACACAGCATAACTTTTTGAACGCTCACTTTCGAGCTTCTGGGGGGAAATATTGCCCCAGTTCACCTAAAGAATGAAAGAGTAACCGGGACCGCCTTACGCGCATCGTGATTTTGACCAACTTTGGCACGATTTCCCGGGAAATGGGGGATATTTTCCGGTACCGGGGACTCTAAACTAACTCCTGATTTCCTCGGTTTGCAGTGAAATGGACAAAGCACAACTTTTTGAACGCTCACTTTTGAGCTTCTGGGCCAAAGCATAGCCCTACTTCACTTTAAGACTCAAAGACTAGCCGAGACCGCCTTACGCGTATCGTGATTTTGGGCTACTTGGGCTCGATTTCCCGGAACTTGGGAGATAATTGCCAGTCCCGGGCACTCTAAACTAATTCCTGATGGCCTTGGTTTTCAGTGAAATGGACACAGCCAAACTTTTTGAACGCTCACTTTCGAGCTTCTGGGCCGAAATATAGCCCCACTTCACTTTAAGACTGAAAGAGTAGCCGAGACCGCCTTACGCGCATGGTAATTTTGTCGACTTTCGGCTTGATTTCCTGGGACTTGGGGGATATTTTCCAGTCCCGGAAGCTCTAAACTAACTCCTGAATGCCTTGGTTTTTAGTGAAATGGACACAGGTAAAAGGAGCGCACGCTCGGTTTTCAGGTTGTAGGCCGAAATATAGCCCCACTTTATTTTAAGGCTGAAAGTGTACACGAAACCGCCTTAAGCCCATCGAAATTTTTAGCCACTATGGCTCGATATGCCAAAACTTGGGGGATATTTTCCAGTCCCGGGGACTCTACCCTAACTCTTGATGGCCTTAGTTTTCAGTAAAATGGTCACAGGTAACAGGAGCGCACGCTCGGTGTCGAGCTTCTAGGCCGAAATGTAGCCCCAGTTCAATTTAAGACTGAAAGACTAAACGAAACTGCCGTACGCCTATCGTAATTTTAAGAAAGTATGGCTCAATTTGCCGAAACTTGGAGGATAGCTTCCAGTCTCGAGGATTCTAAACTATCTCCTGATGGACTTAGTTCTTAGTGAAATGGACACAGGTAAACGGAGAGTACGCTCGGTGTCGAGCTTGTAGAACCGAAATATAGCCCCACTTCATTTTCGGAGTAAACGAGTAGCCGAGACCGCCTTAGGCGCATCGTGATTTTGAGCATCTTTGGCTCGATTTGCCGGAATTCGGGGAATATTTTCCAGTCCCGAGGCCTCTATGTAAACTCCTGATGAACTTAGTTTTCAGTGATATGTACGCAGGCAAAAGGAGCGCACGCTCGGTGTGGAGCTTCTCGGCCGAAATATAGCCCCACCTTATTTTAAGACTGAAAGAGTAGCCGAGACCGCCTTACGCGCATCGTAATTTTGAGCAACTTTGGCTCGATCTGTTAGAATTTGGGAAATATTTTCCAGTCCCAAGGACTCTAAACTAACTGCTGATGGCCTAAGATGTCAGTGAAATGGACACAGGTAAAATTAGCGCACCCCCGGTCTCGAGCTTCTATTTCGAAATATAGCCCCTCTTAATTTTCAGACTGAAAGAGTAGCCGAGACCGCCTTACGCGCATCGTGATTTTGGGCCACTTTTGCTCGATTTCCCGCAAGTTGGCGAATAATTTAAAGTCCCGGGGACGCTAAACTAAGTCCCGATGACCTTGGTTTGCAGTTCAATGAACACAGCAAAACATTCCGAACGCTCACCTTCGAGCTTCAGTGCCGCAATATAGCCCTACTTAAATTTAAGACTGAAAGAATAACCGAGAGCCCGTTACGCGCATCGTAATTTTCATCAACTTCAGCGCCATTTCCTGGAACTTGGAGAATATTTTCCAGTTCCGGAGACTCTAAACTAACTCCTGATTGCCTTGGTTTGCAGTGAAATGGACACAGCAAAGCTTTTTGAACGCTCACTTTCGAGCTTGTGGGCCGAAATATAGCCATACTTCACTTTAAGACTCAAACAGTAGCCGAGACCACGTTTAGCGCGTCGTGATTTTGATCAACTTCGGCTCGATTTCCCGGAACTTGCGAAATATTTTCCAGTCCCGGGGACTCTGAACTAACTCGTGCTGGTCTTGGTTTGCAGTGAAACGGAAACAGAAAAAGTTTTTGAACGCATACTTTCGAGCTTCTGGACTGAAATAGAACCCCACTTCACTTGAAGTCTGAAAGAGTAGCCGAGACCGCCTTACGTGCATCGTGATTTTGAGCAACTTCGGCTCGATTTGCCGGAACTAAGGGGATATATTCCAGTTCTGAGGACTCTAAACTAATTCCTGATGGCCTTGGTTTGCAGTAAAATGGAGCCAGCAAAACTTTTTGACCGCTCAATTTCGAGCTTCTAGGCCAAAATATAGCCCCCCATTACTTTAACACTGAAAGAGTAGCCGAGAGTGCCTTACGTGCATCGTGATTTTGACAAACTTCGGGTTGATTTCCCGGAACTTGGGGGATATTTTCCAGTCCCGGGGACTCTCAACTAACTCCTGCTTGTCTTGGTTTGCAGGGAAATGGACACAGCGAAAGTTTTTGAACGCTCACTCTCGAGCTTCTGGGCCGAAATACAGCCCCATTTTACTTTAAGACTGAAAGAGTAGGCGAGACCGTCTTGAGGGAATCGTGATTTTGAGCAATTTCGCGTTTATTTCCCGAAACTTGGGGCATATATTCCAGTCAAAGGGACTCTACAGTAACTCCTGATGGCCTTGGTTTTCAGTGAAATGGACAGAGCACAACTTTGGAGCTTCTGAGCAGAAATATAGCTCCACTTTACTTTAACACTGAAAGAGTAGATGAGACCGCCTTACGCGCATCGTAATTTTGACGAACTTCGAATGGATTTCCCGGAACTTGGGGGATATTTTGCAGTCCCTTGGACGCTAAACTAAGTCCTGATGGCCTTGTTTTGAAGTCAAATGGACACAACAAAACTTTTTGAACGCTCACTTTCCATCTTGTGGGCCGAAATATAGCCACACTACACTTTAGGACTGAAAAAATAGCCGAGACCACGTTACGCGCATCATGAATTTGATCAAGTTCGGCTGGATTTCCCGGGACTTGGGGGATATTTTCCAGTCCCGAGGACTCTAAACTAACTTTTGATGGCCTTGGTTTACACTGAAAGTGACAGAGGAAAACTTTTTAAACACTCACTTTCGAGCTTCTGGGCCGAAATATCGCCCCATTTCACTTGAAGACTGAAAGAGTAGCCGAGACCACCCTACGCACATCGTGATTTTGACCAACTTCGGCTGGATTTACCGGAACTTGGGGTTTATTTTCCAGTCCCAAGGACTCTTACGTAACCCCTGATGGCCTTGGTTTGCATTGAAATGGATACAGCAAAACTTTTTGAACGCTCACTTTTGAGCTTCTGGGCCGAAATATAGCCCCACTTCACTTTAAGACTGAAAGAGTAGCCGAGACCATCTTACGCGAATCGTGATTTTGACCAACGTCTTCTCGATTTTCGGGAACTTGGGAAATACATTCCACTCCCGGGGACTCTAAACTAACTACTGATAGCCTTGGTTTGCAGTGAAATAGACACAGTAATTGTTTTGAGCTTTGAGTTTGTGGGCCGAAATAGATCCCCACTTCACTTTAAGACTGAAGGAGTAGCCGAGACCGCCTTAAGCGCACCGTGATTTTGACCAACTTCGGCTCCATTTGCCGGAACTTGGGGGATATTTTCCAGTCCCGGGGACTCTAAACTAACTCCTGATTGTCTTGGTTTTCAGTGAAATAGACACATGGAAACTTTTTGAACGCTCAATGTCGAGCTTCTGGGCCAAAATATAGCCCCCCATTACTTTAACACTGAAAGAGTAGCCGAGACCGCCTTACGTGCATCGTGATTTTGAGCAACTTCGGTTGGATTTGCCGAGACTAAGGAAACATATTCCAGTTGTAAGGACTCTAAACTAATTCCTGATGGCCTTGGTTTGCAGTAAAATAGACCCAGCAAAAGTTTTTGAACGCTCAATGTCGAGCTTCTGGGCCAAAATATAGCCCCCCATTACTTTAACACTGAAAGAGTAGCCGAGACCGCCTTACGTGCATCGTGATTTTGACAAACTTCGGGTTGATTTCCCGGAACTTGGGGGATATTTTCCAGTCCCGGGGACTCTCAACTAACTCCTGCTTGTCTTGGTTTGCAGTGAAATGGACACAGCGAAAGTTTTTGAACGCTCACTCTCGAGCTTCTGGGCCGAAATACAGCCCCATTTTACTTTAAGACTGAAAGAGTAGGCGAGACCGTCTTGAGGGAATCGTGATTTTGAGCAATTTCGCGTTTATTTCCCGAAACTTGGGGGATATATTCCAGTCAAAGGGACTCTATAGACACTCCTGATGGCCTTGGTTTTCAGTGAAATGGACAGAGCATAACTTTGGAGCTTCTGGGCAGAAATATAGCCCCACTTTACTTTAACACTGAAAGAGTAGATGAGACCGCCTTACGCGCATCGTAATTTTGACGAACTTCGAAGGGATTTCCCGGAACTTGGGGGATATTTTGCAGTCCCTTGGACGCTAAACTAAGTCCTGATGGCCTTGTTTTGAAGTCAAATGGACACAACAAAACTTTTTGAACGCTCACTTTCTAGCTTGTGAGCCGAAATATAGCCACACTACACTTTAGGACTGACACAGTAGCCGAGACCATGTTACGCGCATCGTGAATTTGATCAAGTTCGGCTGGATTTCCCGGGACTTGGGGGATATTCTCCAGTCCCGGGGACTCTAAACTAACTTCTGATGGCCTTGGTTTGCACTGAAAGTGACAGAGCAAAACATTTTAAACACTCACTTTCGAGCTTCTGGGCCGAAATATAGCCCCACTTCACTTGAAGACCGAAAGAGTAGCCGAGACCACCTTACGCGCATCGTGATTTTGACCAACGTCTTCTCGATTTTCCGGAACTTGGGAAATACATTCCACTCCCGGGGACTCTAAACTAACTACTGATAGCCTTGGTTTGCAGTGAAATAGACACAGTAATTTTTTTGAGCTTTGAGCTTGTGGGCCGAAATAAAGCCCCACTTCACTTTAAGACTGAAGCAGTAGCCGACACCGCCTTAAGCGCACCGTGATTTTCACCAACTTCGGCTCGATTTGCCTGAACTTGGGGGATATTTTCCAGTCTCGGGGACTCTAAACTAACTCCTGATTGTCTTGGTTTTCAGTGAAATGGAAACAGCGAAACTTTTTGAACGCTCACTCTCGAGCTTCTGGACCGAAATATAGCCCCACTTTACTTTATGACTGAAAGAGTAGCCGAGACCGTCTTGCGCAAATCGTGATTTTGACCAACTTCAGGTCGATTTCCCGGAACTTTGGGGATATATTCCATTTCCGCGGGCTCTAAGCTAACTCCTGATGGCCTTGGTTTTCAGTGAAATGGACAAAGGAACGCTTTTTGAACACTCTCTTTGTAGCTTCTGGGCCGAAATAGAATCCCACTTCACTTTGAGACTGAAATAGTAGCCGAGGCCGCCTCACGCGTATCGTGAGTTAGACCAAGTTCAGCTCGATTTCACGCAACTTTTGGGATACTTTCCAGTCCGGGAGACTCTAAACTAACTACGGATGGCCTTGGTTTGCCCTGAAATGCGCACAGCATAAATTTTTGAACGCCCACTTTGGAGCTTCTGGGCCGAAATATAGCCCCACTTCACTTTAAGACTGAAAGAGTAGCCGAGATCGCCTTACGCGCATCGTGATTTTGACCATTTTCGGATCGATTTCTCGGAACGTAGGGGATATTTTCCACTCTCGGGGACTCTAAACTAACTCCTGATCGCCTTGCTTTGCATTGAAATGGACACAGCAAAACTTTTTGAACGCTCACTTTGTAGCTTGTGGGCCGAAATATAGCCACACTTTACTTTAAGACTGAAACATTAGCCGAGACCGCATTTCGCGCATCGTGATTTTGATCAACTTCGGCTCGCTTTCCCGGAACTTGGGGAATATTTTCCAGTCCCGGGGACCCTAAACTAAGTCCTGATAGCCTTGTTTTGAAGTGAAACGGACACAGCAAAAGTTTTTGAACGCTCACTTTCTAGCTTGTTGGCCGAAATATAGGCACACTTGACTTTAAGACTGAAACAGTAGCCGACACCACGTTACGCGCATCATGAATTTTATCAACTTCGGCTCCAATTCCCGGGACTTGGGGGATATGTTCCAGTCCCGGGGACTCTAAACTAACTCCTGATGGCCTTGGTTTGCGTTGAAATGGACACAGCACAACTTTTTGAACGCACACTTTCGAGATTCTGGGCCGAAATATAGCCCCACTTCACTTAAGACTGAAAGAGTAGCCGAGACCGCCTTGCTCGCATCGTGAGTTTGACAAACTTCCGGTCGATATTCCGGAACTTGGGGATATTTTCCAGTCCCAGGAGCTCTAAACTAACTCCTCATGGCCTTGGTTTGCAGTGAAATGGACAGAGCAAAACTTTTTGAACGCTCACCTTCAAGCTTCCTGGCCGAAATAAAGCCCCACTTTACTTTAAGACTTAAAGAGTAACCGAGACCACCTTACGCGCATTGTGATTTTGACAAACCTCGGGTGGATCTCCCGGAACTTGGGGAACATTTTCCAGTCCCTTGGACGCTAAACTAAGTCCTGATGGCCTTGTTTTGCAGTGAAATGGACACAGCAAAACTTTTTTAACGCTCACTTTCGAGCTTGTGGGCCGAAATATAGCCACACTTTACTTTAAGACTGAAACAGTAGTCGAGACCGCATTTCGCGCATCATGATTTTGATGAACTTCGGCTCGCTTTCCCGGAACTTAGGGAATATTTTCCAGTCCCGGGGATCCTAAACTAACTTTTGATAGCTTTGGTTTGCAGTGAAATGCACACAGCAAAACTTTTTGAACGCTCACTTTTGAGCTTCTGGAAAGAAATATAGCCCCACTTCACTTTAAGACTGAAAGGGTAGCCGAGACCGCTTTGGGAGCATCGTGATTTTGACCAACTTCAGCTCGATTTACCGGAACTTGGGGAATATTTTCCAGTCCCAGGGACGCTAAACTAACTCGTGATGGCCTTGTTTTTCAGTCAAAGAACACAGCAAAACTTTTTGAAGGCTCACTTTCGGGCTTCTGGCCCGAAATATAGCCCCACTTCACTCTAAGACTGAAAGAGTAGCCGACACTACCTTACGCAAATCGTGATTTTGACCAACTTCGGCTCGATTTCCCGGAAGTTGGGGGATATTTTCCAGTCCCGGGGACTCTAAACTAGCTCCTGATGGCTTTGGTTTGCAGTCAAATAAACACAGGGAAACTTTTTGAACTCTCACTTTCAAGCTCCTGGGCAGGAATAAAGCCTCACTTCACTTATAAACTAAAACAGTAAGCGAGACCGCCTAACGCGCACCATGATTTTGACCAACTTCGACTAAATTTCCCTGAACTTGGGGGGATATATTCCAGTCCCGAAGACTCTTAAGTAACCCCTGATGGCCTTCGTTTGCATTGAAATGGATACAGCAAAACTTTTTGAAGCTCACTTTTGAGCTTCTGGGCCGAAATATAGCCCCACTTCACTTAAAGACTGAAAGACTAGCCAAGACCGTCTTGCGCGCATCGTGATTTTGACCAACGTCTTCTCGATTTTGCAGAACTTGGGAAATATAATGCTAACTCATGATGACCTTGGTTTTCAGTTAAATTGAGAGAGCACAACTTTTTGAACGCTCACTTTCGAGCTTTTGGGCCGAAATATACAGCCACGTCACTTTAAGACTAAAAGAGTAGCCGAGACTGCTTTACGCGCATCGTGATTTTGACAAACTTCGGCTGGATTTCCCAGGATTTGGGGGATATTTTGATGTCCCGGACACTGTAAACAATCTGCTGATGTGGCTTGGTTTGCGGTGAAATGGACACAGCAAAACTTTTTGAACTTTCACTTTCGAGCTTCTGGGCCGAAATATAGCCCCAGTTCACTTTAAGAATCAAAGAGTAGCCGAGACCGCCTTACGCGCATCGTGATTTTGAAAAAATTCGGCTGGATTTCCCCGAACTTGGCCGATATTTTCCAGTCCCGAGGAGCCTAAACTAACTCCTGATGGCCTTGGTTTGCAGTGAAATGAACACAGCAAAACTTGTTGAACTTTCACTTTCTACCTTCTCGGCCGAAATATAGCCCCAGTTCACTTTAAGAATCAAAGAGTAGCCGAGACCGCCTTACGCGCATTGTGATTTTGACAAACTTCGGCTCGATTTCCCCGAACTTGGCCGATATTTTCCAGTCGCGAGCAGTCTAAACTAACTCCTGATGGCCTTGGTTTGCAATGAAATGAACAAGATAACAGGTTTTGAACGCTTATTTTCGAGCTTCTGGGATGAAATATAGCCCCACTTCACTTTAAGACTGAAAGAATAGGCGAGACCGCCTTACGCCCATCGTGATTTTGAGCAACTTTCGCTCAATTTTCTAGAATTTTGGCGATATTTTCAAGTCCCGGGCACTCTAAACTAACTCCTGATGGCCTTGGTTTGATGTGAAATGGACGCAGGAAAACTTTTTGAACGTTCAGTTTCGAGCTTCTGGGCCGAAATACAACCGTACTTCACTTTAAGACTGAAATAGTAGCCGAGACCTCCTTACGAGCATCGTGATTTTGACCCAGTTCAGCTCGATTTCCCCGAACTTGGGGGATGTTTTCCAGTCCGGGGGACTTTAAACTAACTCCTGATGGCCTTGGTTTGCAGTTAAATGCACAAAGCGTAACTTTTAAAAGGTTCACTTTCGAGCTTCGGGGCCGAAATATAGCCCCACTTTACTTTAAGACTGAAAGAGTAGCCGAGACCGTCTTACGCGCATCGTGATTTTGACCAACTTCCGTTAAATTTCCCGGAACTTCGGGCGTATATTCCAGTCCCGGGGACTCTAAACTAACTGCTGAAGGCCTTGGTTTGCAGTGAAATGGACACAGCACATTTTTTTGAACGCTCACTTTCGAGCTTCTTGGCCGAAATATAGCCCCACATAATTTTAAGACTGAAAGAGTAGCCGAGACCGCCTTACGCGCATCGTAATTTTTACCAACTTCGGCTCGATTTCCGGAACTTGGCGAATATTTTCAATTCCCAGGGAAGCTAAACTAACTTCCAATGGCCTTAGTATGCAGTTAAATGGAGACAGCAAAACTCTTTGCACGCTCACTTTCGAGCTTATGGCTCGAAATATAGCCCCACATAATTTTAAGACTGAAAGAGTAGCCGAGACCGCCTTACGCGCATCGTGATTTTGGGATACTTCGGCTCGATTTCCCGGAAATAGGGGCATCTTTTCCAGTCCCAGGGACTCTAAACTAACTGCTGATGGCCTTGGTTTTCAGTGAAATGGACACAGCCAAACTTTTTGAACGTTCACTTTCGAGCTTCTGGGCCGAAATATAACCCCACTTCACTTTAACACTGAAAGAGTAGCCGGCACCGCCTTACGCGCATGGTAATTTTGTCGAACTTCGGCTTGATTTCCTGGGACTTGGGGGATATTTTTCAGTTCCGGAAGCTCTAAACTAACTCCTGAATGCCTTGGTTTTTAGTGAAATGGACACAGGTAAAAGGAGCGCAAGCTCGGTTTCCAGGTTGTAGGCCGATATATAGCCCCACTTTATTTTAAGACTGAAAGTGTACACGAAACCGCCTTAAGCCCATCGAAATTTTTAGCCACTATGGCTCGATATGCCAAAACTTGGGGGATATTTTCCAGTCCCGGGGACTCTACCCTAACTCTTGATGGCCTTAGTTTTCAGTAAAATGGTCACAGGTAACAGGAGCGCACGCTCGGTGTCAAGCTTCTAGGCCGAAATGTAGCCCCAGTTCAATTTAAGACTGAAAGAGTAAACGAAACTGCCGTACGCCTATCGTAATTTTAAGAAAGTATGGTTCAATTTGCCGAAACTTGGAGGATAGCTTCCAGTCTCGAGGATTCTAAACTATCTCCTGATGGACTTAGTTCTTAGTGAAACGGACACAGGTAAAAGGAGACCACGCTCGGTGTGGAGCTTGTAGAACCGAAATATAGCCCCACTTCATTTTCGGAGTAAACGAGTAGCCGAGATCGCATTACGCGCATCGTGATTTTGAGCATCTTTGTCTCGATTTGCTGGAATTCGGGGAATATTTTCCAGTCCCGAGGCCTCTATGTAAACTCCTGATGAACTTAGTTTTCAGTGATATGTACGCAGGCAAAAGGAGCGCACGCTCGGTGTGGAGCTTGTCGGCCGAAATATAGCCCCACTTCATTTTAAGACTGAAAGAGTAGCCGAGACCGGCTTACGAGCATCGTGATTTTGAGCAACTTTGGCTCGATCTGCCAGAATTTCGGAAATATTTTCCAGTCCCAAGGACTCTAAACTAACTGCTGATGGCCTAAGATGTCAGTGAAATGGACACAGGTAAAATTAGCGCACACCCGGTCTCCAGCTTCTAGGTCGAAATATAGCCCCCCTTAATTTTAAGACTGAAAGAGTAGCCGAGACCGCCTTACGCGCATCGTGATTTTGGGCCACTTTTGTTCGATTTTCCGCAAGTTGGCGAATAATTTAAAGTCCCGGGGACGCTAAACTAACTCCCGATGACCTTGGTTTGCAGTTTAATGAACACAGCAAAACATTCTGAACGCTCACCTTCGAGCTTCAGTGCCGCAATATAGCCCTACTTAAATTTAAGACTGAAAGAATAACCGAGAGCCCGTTACGCGCATCGTAATTTTCATCAACTTCGGCGCCATTTCCTGGAGCTTGGAGAATATTTTCCAGTTCCGGGGACTCTAAACTAGCTCCTG
The DNA here is from genome assembly GCF_964199315.1 of Orbicella franksi. NCBI lineage: Eukaryota > Metazoa > Cnidaria > Anthozoa > Scleractinia > Merulinidae > Orbicella > Orbicella franksi. The sequence goes on along the minus strand of NC_138145.1, from coordinate 1,298,150 downwards.
ATTGCCTTGGTTTGCAGTGAAATGGACACAGCAAAACTTTTTGAACGCTCACTTTGGAGCTTGTGGGCCTAAATATAGCCACACTTCACTTTAAGACTGAAACAGTAGCCGAGACCGCGTTACGCGCATCGTGATTTTGAGAACTTCTGCTCGCTTTCCCGGAAGTTGGGGAATATTTTCCAGTCCCGGGGACTCTAAACTAACTCCTGATGGCCATGGTTTTCAGTGAAATTCAAACAGCACAAGTTTTTGAACGAACACTTTCGAGCTTTTAGGACAAAATATAGTCCCACATCACTTACGACTCACAAAGTAGGCGAGGCCGGCGTGCGCGCATCGTGATTTTGACCAACGTCGGGTCGATATTCCGGAACTTGGGGGATATTTTCCAGTCCCAGGGACTCTAAACTAACTCTTGATGGCCTTGGTTTGCAGTGAAATGGAGACAGCAAAACTTTTTGAACGCTCACCTTCAAGTTTCTGGGCCGAAATATAGCCCACTTTACTTTAGTTTTGAAAAAGTAGCCGAGACCGCCTTACGCGCATCGTGATTTTGACAAACCTCGGGTGGATTTCACGGAACTTGGGGGATATTTTCCAGTCCCTTGGACGCTAAACTAGGTGCCGATGGCCTTGTTTTGCAGTGAAATGGACACAGCAAAGCTTTTTGAACGCTCACTTTCGAGCTTGTGGGCCGAAATATAGCCATACTTCACTTTAAGACTCAAACAGTAGCCGAGACCACGTTTCGCGCATCGTGATTTTGATCAACTTCGGCTCGATTTCCCGGAACTTGCGAAATATTTTCCAGTCCCGGGGACTCTGAACTAACTCGTGCTGGTCTTGGTTTGCAGTGAAACGGAAACAGAAAAAGTTTTTGAACGCATACTTTCGAGCTTCTGGACCGAAATAGAACCCCACTTCACTTGAAGACTGAAAGAGTAGCAGAGACCACCTTACGTGCATCGTGATTTTGAGCAACTTCGGCTCGATTTGCAGGAACTAAGGGGATATATTCCAGTTCTGAGGACTCTAAACTAATTCCTGATGGCCTTGGTTTGCAGTAAAATAGACCCAGCAAAACGTTTTGAACGCTCAATGTCGAGCTTCTGGGCCAAAATATAGCCACCCATTACTTTAACACTGAAAGAGTAGCCGAGACCGCCTTACGTGCATCGTGATTTTGACAAACTTCGGGTTGATTTCCCGGAACTTGGGGGATATTTTCCAGTCCCGGGGACTCTCAACTAACTCCTGCTTGTCTTGGTTTGCAGTGAAATGGACACAGCGAAAGTTTTTGAACGCTCACTCTCGAGCTTCTGGGCCGAAATACAGCCCCATTTTACTTTAAGACTGAAAGAGTAGGCGAGACCGTCTTGAGCGAATCGTGATTTTGAGCAATTTCGCGTTTATTTCCCGAAACTTGGGGCATATATTCCAGTCAAAGGGACTCTACAGTAACTCCTGATGGCCTTGGTTTTCAGTGAAATGGACAGAGCACAACTTTGGAGATTCTGGGCAGAAATATAGCCCCACTTTACTTTAACACTGAAAGAGTAGATGAGACCGCCTTACGCGCATCGTAATTTTGGCGAACTTCCAATGGATTTCCCGGAACTTGGGGGATATTTTGCAGTCCCTTGGACGCTAAACTAAGTCCTGATGGCCTTGTTTTGAAGTCAAATGGACACAACAAAACTTTTTGAACGCTCACTTTCTAGCTTCTTGGCCGAAATATAGCCACACTTGACTTTAGGACTCACACAGTAGCCGAGACCACGTTACGCGCATAATGAATTTGATCAACTTCGGCTCGATTTCCCGGGACTTGGGGGATATTTTCCAGTCCCACGGACTCTAAACTAACTTCTGATGGCCTTGGTTTGCACTGAAAGTGACAGAGCAAAACTTTTTAAACACTCACTTTCGAGCTTCTGGGCCGAAATATAGCCCCACTTAACTTTAAGACTGAAAGAGTAGCCAAGACCACCTTACGCACATCGTGATTTTGACCAACTTTGGCTGGATTTACCGAAACTTGGGGGATATTTTCTAGTCCCTAGGACTCTTAACTAACCCCTGATGGCCTTGGTTTGCATTGAAATGGATACAGCAAAACTTTTTGAACGCTCACTTTTGAGCTTCTGGACCGAAATATAGCCCCACTTCACTTTAAGACTGAAAGAGTAGCCGAGACCGTCTTGCACGCATCGTGATTTTGACCAACGTCTTCTCGATTTTCCGGAACTTGGGAAATATATTGCAGTCTTGGGGACTCTAAACTAACTCCCGATGGCCTTGGTTTGCAGTGAAATGGACACAGCAAATTTTTTGCTGCGCTCACTTTGGAGCTTCTGGGCCGAAATAGAGCCCCACTTAACTTTAAGACTGAAAGAGGAGCCGAGGCCGCCTTAGGCGCATCGTGATTTTGACCAACTTCGGCTTGAGTTGCCAGAACTTAAAAGATATTTTCCACTCCCGGGGACTCTAAACTAACTCATGATGGCCTTGGTTTTCAGTGAAATTGAGAGAGCAAAACTTTTTGAACGCTCACTTTCGAGCTTCTGGACCGAAATATAGCCCTACTTCACTTTCAGACTCAAAGAGTAGCCGAGATGGCCTTACGCGAATCGTTATTTTGACCAACTTCGTCTCGATTTGGCGGAACTTGGAGGATATTTTCCAGTTCCGGGGACTGTAAACTACTTCCTGAGGGCCTTGCTTTGCAGTGAAATGGGCACAGCATAACTTTTTGAACGCTCACTTTCGAGCTTCTGGGCCAAAATATACAGCCACGTCATTTTAAGACTAAAAGAGTAGCCGAGACTGCTTTACGCGCATCGTGATTTTCACAAACTTCGGCTCGATTTTTCGGAACTTGGGGGATATTTTGATTTCCCGGAGACTGTAAACTATCTCCTGATGTGGCTTGGTTCGCGGTGAAATGGACACAGCAAAACTTTTTGAACTTTCACTTTCGAGCTTCTGGGCCGAAATATAGCCCGAGTTCACTTTAAGAATGAAAAAATAGCCGAGACCGCCTTACGCGCATGGTGATTTTGACCAACTTTGGCTCGATTTCCCAGGAAATGGGGAATATTTTCCGGTACTGGGGACTCTAAAGTAACTCCTGATTGCCTTGGTTTGCATTGAAATGGAGAGAGCAAAACTTTTTCAACGCTCCCCTTCGGGCTTCTGAGCCGAAATATAGCCCCACTTCAGTTTAAGACTGAAAGAGTAGCCGAGACCGTCTTACGCGCATCGTGATTTTGACCAACTTTGGGTGGATTTCCCGAAACTTCGGGGATATATTCAAGTTCCAAGGACTCTAAACTAACCCCTGATGGCCTTGGTCTGCAGTGAAATGGACACAGCAAATTTTTTTGAACGCTTACTTTCGAAATTCTGGGCCGAAATATAGCCCCACTTCACTTTAAGACTGAAATAGTAGCCGAGACCGCCTTAGACGCATCGTGATTTTGACCAACTTCGGCTTGAGTTGCCAGAACTTAAGGGATATTTTTTCGTCCCGCGGACTCTAAACTAACTCATTATGGCCTTGGTTTTCAGTTCAATTGAGAGAGCAAAATTTTTTGAACGCTCACTTTCGAGCTTCTGGGCCGAAATATAGCCCCAGTTCACTTTAAGAATCAAAGAGTAGCCGAGACCGCCTTACGCGCATCGTGATTTTGACAAAATTCTGCTCGATTTCCCCGACCTAGGCCGATATTTTCCAGTCCCGAGCAGTCTAAACTAACTCCTGATGGCCTTGGTTTGCAGTGAAATGAACAAGGTAACAGTTTTTGAACGCTTATTTTCGAGCTTCTGGGATGAAATATAGCCCCACTTCACTTTAAGACTGAAAGAGTAGGCGAGACCGCCTTACGCGCATCGTGATTTTGAGCAACTTCCGCTCGATTTTCTAGAATTTTGGCGATATTTTCAAGTCCCGGGGACTCTAAACTAACTGCTGATGGCCTTGGTTTGCAGTGAAATGGACACAGCACATTTTTTTGAACGCTCATTTTCCAACTTCTCGGCCGAAATATAGCCCTACTTCACTTTAAGACTGAAAGAGTAGCCGAAACCGCCTTACGCGCGTCGTAATTTTGACCAGCTTCGGCTCGATTTCCCGGAAGTTGGCGAATATTTTCAATTCCCAGGGAAGCTAAACTAACTTCCGATGGCCTTAGTTTGCAGTTAAATGGACACAGCAAAACTTTTTGAACGCTCACTTATGAGCTTATTGCTCGAAATATAGCCCGACTTAACTTTAAGACTGAAAGAGTAGCCGAGACCGCCTTACGCGCATCGTGATTTTGGGATACTTCGGCTCGATTTCCCGGAAATAGGGGGATATTTTCCAGTCCCGGGGACTCTAAACTAACTGCTGATGGCCTTGGTTTCTAGTGAAATGGACAGAGGAACACTTTTTGAACGCACACTTTTCAGCTTGCTAGCCGAAATATAGCCCTACTTCTTTTTAAGACTGAAAGAGTAGGCGGGAGCGCCTTACGCGCATTGTGATTTTGAGGATCTTTGGCTCGATCTGGCGAAACTTGGGAGATATTTTCCAGTCCCAAAGTCTCTAAACTCACTCCTGATTGTCTAAGATGTGAGTGAAATAGACACAAAAATTTTTGAACCCTTTTTTTGGAGCTTCTGGAGTTAAATCTAAGCCCACTTTACCTTAAGACTGAAAGAGTAGCCGAGACCCCCTTAAGCGCATGGTGATTTTGACTAACTTCGGGTGGATTTCCTGTAACTTGGGGGATATTTCCAGTTCCTTTGACGCTAAACTAAGTCGTGATGGCCTTGTTTTGCAGTGAAATGGACACAGCAAAACTTTTTAAACACTCAGTTTCGAGCTTCTGGGCCGAAATATTGCCCCAATTCACTTTAAGACTGAAAGAGTAGCCAAGACCGCCGTACGCGCGTCGTGATTTGACCAACTTCGGTTAAATTTCCCGGAACTTGGGGGATATTTTCCAGTCCCGGGGACTCTAAACTGACCCCCGACGTCCTTGGCCTGCAGTAAAATGGACAGAGCAAGACTTTTTGAACGCTCACTTTGAGCTTCTGAGCCGAAATATAGCTCCACTTACCTTAAAGAGTCAAAGAGTAGCCGAGACCGCCTTACGCCCATCGTAATTTTGACCAACTTCGGCTCGATTTCCCGGAACTTGGGGGATATTTTCCAGTCCCGCGGACTCTAAAGTAACTCCTGATAGCCTTGCTCTGGAGTCAAATGGACACAGCACAACTTTTTGAACGCTCACTTTCGAGCTTCTGGGGCGAAATATTGCCCCAGTTCACTTTAAGAATGAAAGAGTAACCGGGACCGCCTTACGCGCATCGTGATTTGGGGCTACTTCGGCTCGATTTCCCGGAACTTGGGAGATAATTGCCAGTCCCGGGCACTCTAAACTAATTCCTGATGGCCTTGGTTTTCAGTGAAATGGACACAGCCAAACTTTTTGAACGCTCACTTTCGAGCTTGTGGGCCGAAATATAGCCCCACTTCACTTTAAGACTGAAAGAGTAGCCGGCACCGCCTTACGCGCATGGTAATTTTGTCGAACTTCGGCTTGATTTCCTGGGACTTGGGGGATAGTTTTTAGCCCCGGAAGCTCTAAACTAACTCCTGAATGCCTTGGTTTTTAGTGAAATGGACACAGGTAAAAGGAGCGCAAGCTCGGTTTCCAGGTTGTAGGCCGAAATATAGCCCCACTTTATTTTAAGACTGAAAGTGTACACGAAACCGCCTTAAGCCCATCGAAATTTTTAGCCACTATGGCTCAATATGCCAAAACTTTGGGGATATTTTCCAGTCCCGGGGACTCTACCCTAACTCTTGATGGCCTTAGTTTTCAGTAAAATGGTCACAGGTAACAGGAGCGCACGCTCGGTGTCGAGCTTCTAGGCCGAAATGTAGCCCCAGTTCATTTTAAGACTGAAAGACTAAACGAAACTGCCGTACGCCTATCGTAATTTTAAGAAAGTATGGCTCAATTTGCCGAAACTTGGAGGATAGCTTCCAGTCTCGAGGATTCTAAACTATCTCCTGATGGACTTAGTTCTTAGTGAAATGGACACAGGTAAAAGGAGAGCACGCTCGGTGTCGAGCTTGTAGAACCGAAATATAGCCCCACTTCATTTTCGCAGTAAACGAGTAGCCGAGACCGCCTTAGGCGCATCGTGATTTTGAGCATCTTTGGCTCGATTTGCTGGAATTCGGGGAATATTTTCCAGTCCCGAGGCCTCTATGTTAACTCCTGATGAACTTAGTTTTCAGTGATATGTACGCAGGCAAAAGGAGCGCACGCTCGGTGTGGAGCTTGTCGGCCGAAATATAGCCCCACTTCATTTTAAGACTGAAAGAGTAGCCGAGACCGCCTTACGAGCATCGTGATTTTGAGCAACTTTGGCTCGATCTGCCAGAATTTCGGAAATATTTTCCAGTCCCAAGGACTCTAAACTAACTGCTGATGGCCTAAGATGTCAGTGAAATGGACACAGGTAAAATTAGCGCACACCCGGTCTCCAGCTTCTAGGTCGAAATATAGCCCCCCTTAATTTTAAGACTGAAAGAGTAGCCGAGACCGCCTTACGCGCATCGTGATTTTGGGCCACTTTTGTTCGATTTTCCGCAAGTTGGCGAATAATTTAAAGTCCCGGGGACGCTAAACTAACTCCCGATGACCTTGGTTTGCAGTTCAATGAACACAGCAAAACATTCTGAACGCTCACCTTCGAGCTTCAGTGCCGCAATATAGCCCTACTTAAATTTAAGACTGAAAGAATAGCCGAGAGCCCGTTACGCGCATCGTAATTTTCATCAACTTCAGCGCCATTTCCTGAAACTTGGAGAATATTTTCCAGTTCCGGGGACTCTAAAATAACTCCTGATTGCCTTGGTTTGCAGTGAAATGGACACAGCAAAGCTTTTTGAACGCTCACTTTCGAGCTTGTGGGCCTAAATAGCCACACTTCACCTTAAGACTAAAACAGTAGCCGAGACCGCGTTACGCGCATCGTGATTTTGAGCAACTTCTGCTCGCTTTCCTGGAACTTGGGGAATATTTTCCAGTCCCGGGGACTCTAAACTAACTGCTGATGGCCATGGTTTGCAGTGAAATTCACACAGCACAAGTTTTTGAACGAACACTTTCGAGCTTTTAGGACAAAATATAGTCCCACAGCACTTACGACTTAAAGAGTAGCCGAGACCGGCGTGCGCGCATCGTGATTTTGAGCAACTTCGGGTCGATATTCCGGACTTGGGGGATATTTTCCAGTCCCAGAGACTCTAAACTAACTCTTGATGGTCTTGGTTTGCAGTGAAATGGAGACAGCAAAGCTTTTTGAACGCTCACTTTCGAGCTTTTGGGCCGAAATATAGCCATACTTCACTTTAAGACTCAAACAGTAGCCGAGACCACGTTTCGCGCATCGTGATTTTGATCAACTTCGGCTCGATTTCCCGGAACTTGCGAAATATTTTCCAGTCCCGGGGACTCTAAACTAACTCGTGCTGGTCTTGGTTTGCAGTGAAAGGGAAACAGAAAAAGTTTTTGAACGCATACTTTCGAGCTTCTGGACCGAAATAGAACCCCACTTCACTTGAAGACTGAAAGAGTAGCCGAGACCGCCTTACGTGCATGGTGATTTTGAGCAACTTCGGCTCGATTTGCCGGAACTAAGGGGATATATTCCAGTTCTGAGGACTCTAAACTAATTCCTGATGGCCTTGGTTTGCAGTAAAATAGACCCAGCAAAACGTTTTGAACGCTCAATGTCGAGCTTCTGGGCCAAAATATAGCCACCCATTACTTTAACACTGAAAGAGTAGCCGAGACCGCCTTACGTGCACCGTGATTTTGACAAACTTCGGGTTGATTTCCCGGAACTTGGGGGATATTTTCTAGTCCCGGGGACTCTCAACTAACTCCTGCTTGTCTTGGTTTGCAGTGAAATGGACACAGCGAAAGTTTTTGAACGCTCACTCTCGAGCTTCTGGGCCGAAATACAGCCCCATTTTACTTTAAGACTGAAAGAGTAGGCGAGACCGTCTTGAGGGAATCGTGATTTTCGGCAATTTCGCGTTTATTTCCCGAATCTTGGGGGATATATTCCAGTCAAAGAGACTCTACAGTCACTCCTGATGGCCTTGGTTTTCAGTGAAATGGACAGAGCACAACTTTGGAGCTTCTGGGCACAAATATAGCTCCACTTTACTTTAAGACTGAAAGAGTAGATGAGACCGCCTTACGCGCATCGTAATTTTGACGAACTTCGAATGGATTTCCCGCAGCTTGGGGGATATTTTGCAGTCCCTTGGACGCTAAACTAGGTGTCGATGGCCTTGTTTTCCAGTGAAATGGTTACAGCAAAGCTTTTTGAACGCTCACTTTCGAGGTTGTGGCCCAAATATAGCCATACTTCACTTTAAGACTCAAAAAGTAGCCGAGACCACGTTTCGCGCATCGTGATTTTGATCAACTTCGGCTTGATTTCCCGGGACTTGCGAAATATTTTGCAGTCCCGGGGACTCTAAACTAACTCGTGCTGGTCTTGGTTTGCAGTGAAACGGAAACAGAAAAAGTTTTTGAACGCATACTTTCGAGCTTCTGGACCGAAATAGAACCCCACTTCACTTGAAGTCTGAAAGAGTAGCCGAGACCGCCTTACGTGCATGGTGATTTTGAGCAACTTCGGCTCGATTTGCCGGAACTAAGGGGATATATTCCAGTTCTGAGGACTCTAAACTAATACGTGATGGCCTTGGTTTGCAGTAAAATAGACCCAGCAAAACTTTTTGAACGCTCAATGTCGAGCTTCTGGGCCAAAATATAGCCCCCCATTACTTTAACACTGAAAGAGTAGCCGAGACCGCCTTACGTGCATCGTGATTTTGACAAACTTCGGGTTGATTTCCCGGACCTTGGGGCATATTTTCCAGTCCCGGGGACTCTCAAATAACTCCTGCTTGTCTTGGTTCGCAGTGAAATGAACAGAGCAAAACTTGTTGAACGCTCACTTTCGCGCTTCTCGCCCGAAATATAGCCTCAGTTCACTCTAAGACTGAAAGAGTAGCCGACACTACCTTACGCAAATCGTGATTTTGACCAACTTCGGCTCGATTTCCCGGAAGTTGGGGGATATTTTCCAGTCCCAGGGACTCTAAACTAGCTTCTGATGGCTTTGGTTTGCAGTCAAATAAACACAGGGAAACTTTTTGAACGCTCACTTTCAAGCTCCTGGGCAGGAATAAAGCCTCACTTCACTTTAAGACTGAAACGGTAAGCGAGACCGCCTAACGCGCACCGTGATTTTGACCAACTTCGGCTAAATTTCCCTGAACTTGGGGGGATATTTTCCAGTACCGAAGACTCTTAAGTAACCCCTGATGGCCTTCGTTTGCATTGAAATGGATACAGCAAAACTTTTTGAAGCTCACTTTTGAGCTTCTGGGCCGAAATATAGCCCCACTTCACTTTAAGACTGAAAGACTAGCCAAGACCGTCTTGCGCGCATCGTGATTTTGAGCAACGTCTTGTCGATTTTCCGGAACTTGGGAAATATATTGCAGTCCCGGGGACTCTAAACTAACTCCTGATAGCCTTGGTTTGCAGTGAAATGGACACAGCAAATTTTCTCCAGCGCTCACTTTGGAGCTTCTGGGCCGAAATAGAGCCCCACTTCACTTTAAGACTGAAAGAGTAGCCGAGGCCGCCTTAGACGCATCGTGATTTTGACCAACTTCGGCTTGAGTTGCCAGAACTTAAAAGATATTTTCCACTCCCGGGGACTCTAAACTAACTCATGATGGCCTTGGTTTTCAGTGAAATTGAGAGAGCAAAACTTTTTGAACGCTCACTTTCGAGCTTCTGGACCGAAATATAGCCCTACTTCACTTTCAGACTCAAAGAGTAGCCGAGACCGCCTTACGCGAATCGTTATTTTGACCAACTTCGTCTCGATTTGGCGGAACTTGGAGGATATTTTCCAGTTCCGGGGACTGTAAACTACTTCCTGAGGGCCTTGCTTTGCAGTGAAATGGGCACAGCATAACTTTTTGAAGGCTCACTTTCGAGCTTCTGGGCCAAAATATACAGCCACGTCACTTTAAGACTAAAAGAGTAGCCGAGACTGCTTTACGCGAATCGTGATTTTCACAAACTTCGGCTCGATTTCCCGGAACTTGGGGGATATTTTGATGTCCCGGAGACTGTAAACTATCTCCTGATGTGGCTTGGTTCGCGGTGAAATGGACACAGCAAAACTTTTTGAACTTTCACTTTCGAGCTTCTGGGCCGAAATATAGCCCGAGTTCACTTTAAGAATCAAAGAATAGCCGAGACCGCCTTACGCGCATCGTGATTTTGACCAACTTTGGCTCGATTTCCCAGGAAATGGGGAATATTTTCCGGTACGGGGACTCTAAAGTAACTCCTGATTGCCTTGGTTTCCGTTGAAATGGAGAGAGCAAAACTTTTTCAACGCTCCCCTTCGGGCTTCTGAGCCGAAATATAGCCCCACTTCAGTTTAAGACTGAAAGAGTAGCCGAGACCGTCTTACGCGCATCGTGATTTTGACCAACTTCGGCTGGATTTCCCGAAACTTCGGGGATATATTCAAGTTCCAAGGACTCTAAACTAACCCCTACTGGCCTTGGTCTGCAGTGAAATGGACACAGCAAATTATTTTGAACGCTTACTTTCGAAATTCTGGGCCGAAATATAGCCCCACTTCACTTTAAGACTGAAATAGTAGCCGAGACCGCCTTAGACGCATCGTGATTTTGACCAACTTCGGCTTGAGTTGCCAGAACTTAAGGGATATTTTTTAGTCCCGCGGACTCTAAACTAACTCATGATGGCCTTGGTTTTCAGTTAAATTGAGAGAGCAAAACTCTTTCAACGCTCACTTTCGAGATTCTTGGCCGAAATATACAGCCACGTCACTTTAAGACTAAAAGAGTAGCCGAGACTGCTTAACGCGCATCGTGATTTTGACAAACTTCGGCTCGATTTCCAGGGACTTGGGGGATATTTTGATGTCCCGGACACTCTAAACAATCTGCTCATGTGGCTTGGTTTGCAGTGAAATGGACACAGCAAAACTTTTTGAACTTTCACTTTCGAGCTTCTGGGCCGAAATATAGCCCCAGTTCACTTTAAGAATCAAAGAGTAGCCGAGACCGCCTTACGCGCATCGTGATTTTGACAAACTTCGGCTCGATTTCCCCGAACTTGGGCCATATTTTCCAGTCCCGAGGAGTCTAAACTAACTCATGATGGCCTTGGTTTGCAGTTAAATTGAGAGAGCAAAACTTTTGAATTTTCACTTTCGAGCTTCTGGGCCGAAATATAGCCCCAGTTCACTTTAAGAATCAAAGAGTAGCCGAGACCGCCTTACGCGCATCGTGATTTTGACAAACTTCGGCTCGATTTCCCCGAACTTGGGCGATATTTTCCAGTCCCGAGCAGTCTAAACTAACTCCTGATGGCCTTGGTTTGCAGTGAAATGAACAAGGTAACAGTTTTTGAACGCTTATTTTCGAGCTTCTGGGATGAAATATAGCCCCACTTCACTTTAAGACTGAAAGAGTAGGCGAGACCGCCTTACGCGAATCGTGATTTTAAGCAACTTCCGCTCGATTTTCTAGAATTTTGGCGATATTTTCAAGTCCCTGGGACTCTAAACTAACTCCTGATGGCCTTGGTTTGATGTGAAATTGACGCAGGAAAACTTTTTGAACGCTCAGTTTCGAGCTTCTGGGCCGAAATACAACCGTACTTCACTTTAAGACTGAAATAGTAGCCGAGACCTCCTTACGAGCATCGTGATTTTGACCCAGTTCAGCTCGATTTCCCGGAACTTGGGGGATATTTTCCAGTCCGGGGGACTTGAAACTAACTCCTGATGGCCTTGGTTTGCAGTTAAATGCACAAAGCGTAACTTTTTAAAGGTTCACTTTCGAGCTTCTGGGCCGAAATATAGCCCCACTTTACTTTAAGACTGAAAGAGTAGCCGAGACCGTCTTACGCGCATCGTGATTTTGACCAACTTCCGTTGGATTTCCCGGAACTTCGCGGATATATTCCAGTCCCGGGGACTCTAAACTAACTGCTGAAGGCCTTGGTTTGCAGTGAAATGGACACAGCACATTTTTTTGAACGCTCACTTTCGAGCTTCTCGGCCGAAATATAGCCCTACTTCACTTTAAGACTGAAAGAGTAGCCGAGACCGCCTTACGCGCATCGTGATTTTGGGATACTTCGGCTCGATTTCCCGGAAGTTGGCGAATATTTTCAATTCTCGGGGAAGATAAACTAACTTCCGATGGCCTTAGTTTGCAGTTAAATGGACACAGCAAAATTTTTTGAACGCTCACTTTCGAGCTTATTGCTCGAAATATAGCCCCACTTAACTTTAAGACTGAAAGAGTAGCCGAGACCGCCTTACGCGCATCGTGATTTTGCGATACTTCCGCTCGATTTCCCGGAAATAGGGGCATATTTTCTACTACGGGAGACTCTAAACTAACTCCTGATGGCTTTGGTTTCCAGTTAAATGGACACAGGAACACTTTTGGAACGCGCACTTTCGAGCTTGCTGGCCGAAATATAGCCCTACTTCTTTTTAAGACTGAAAGAGTAGGCGGGAGCGCCTTACTCGCATTGTGATTTTGAGGATCTTCGGCTCGATCTGGCGAAACTTGGGAGATATTTTCCAGTCCCAAAGTCTCTAAACTCACTCCTGATTGTCTAAGATGTGAGTGAAATAGACACAAAAATTTTTCAACCCTTACTTTTGAGCTTCTGGAGTTAAATCTAAGCCCACTTTACCTGAAGACTGAAAGAGTAGCCGAGACCCCCTTAAGCGCATCGTGATTTTGACTAACTTCGGGTGGATTTCCCGTAACTTGGGGGATATTTCCAGTTCCTTTGACGCTAAACTAAGTCGTGATGGCCTTGTTTTGCAGTGAAATGCACACAGCAAAACGTTTTAAACACTCGGTTTCGACCTTCTGGGCCGAAATATTGCCCCTATTCACTTTAAGAATGAAAGAGTAGCCGAGACCGCACTACGCGCGTCGTGATTTTGACCAACTTCGGTTAAATTTCCCGGAACTTGGGGGATATTTTCCAGTCCCGGGGACTCTAAACTCAGCCCCGACGTCCTTGGTCTGCAGTAAAATGGACACAGCAAAACTTTTTGAACCCTCACTTTTGAGCTTCTGGGCCGAAATATAGCCCCACTTAACTTTAAGACTGAAAGAGTAGCCGAGACCGCCTTACGCCCATCGTAATTTTGACCAACTTCGGCTCGATTTCCCGGAACTTGGGGGATATTTTCCACTCCCGCGGACTCTAAAGTAACTCCTGATGGCCTTGCTCTGGAGTGAAATGGACACAGCACAACTTTTTGAAGGCTCACTTTCGAGCTTCTGGGGCGAAATATTGCCCCAGTTCACTTTAAGAATGAAAGAGTAGCCGGGACCGCCTTACGCAAATCGTGATTTTGACCGACTTTGGCTCGATTTCCCGGGAAATGGCGGATATTTTCCGGTACCGGGGACTCTAAACTAACTCCTGATTTCCTCAGTTTGCAGTGAAATGGAGACAGCACAACTTTTTGAACGCTCACTTTTGAGCTTCTGGGCCGAAGCATAGCCCTACTTCACTTTAACACTGAAAGAGTAGCCGACACCGCCTTACGCGCATGGTAATTTTGTCGAACTTCGGCTTGATTTCCTGGGACTTGGGGGATAGTTTTCAGTCCCGGAAGCTCTAAACTAACTCCTGAATGCCTTGGTTTTTAGTGAAATGGACACAGGTAAAAGGAGCGCACGCTCGGTTTCCATGTTGTAGGCCGAAATATAGCCCCACCTTATTTTAAGACTGAAAGTGTACACGAAACCGCCTTAAGCGCATCGAAATTTTTAGCCACTATGGCTCGATATGCCAAAACTTGGGGGATATTCTCCAGTCCCGGGGACTCTACCCTAACTCTTGATTGCCTTAGTTTTCAGTAAAATGGTCACAGGTAACAGGAGCGCACGCTCGGTGTCGAGCTTCTAGGCCGAAATGTAGCCCCAGTTCAATTTTAAGACTGAAAGAGTAAACGAAACTGCCGTACGCCTATCGTAATTTTAAGAAAGTATGGCTCAATTTGCCGAAACTTGGAGGATAGCTTCCAGTCTCGAGGATTCTAAACTATCTCCTGATGGACTTAGTTCTTAGTGAAATGGACACAGGTAAAAGGAGAGCACGCTCGGTGTCGAGCTTGTAGAACCGAAATATAGCCCCACTTCATTTTCGGAGTAAACGAGTAGCCGAGACCGCCTTAGGCGCATCGTGATTTTGAGCATCTTTGGCTCGATTTGGCGGAATTCGGGGAATATTTTCCCGTCCCGAGGACTCTATGTTAACTCCTGATGAACTTAGTTTTCAGTGATATGTACACAGGCAAAAGGAGCGCACGCTCGGTGTTGAGCTTGTCGGCCGAAGTATAGCCCCACTTCATTTTAAGACTGAAAGAGTAGCCGAGACCGCCTTACGCGCAATGTTATTTTGAGGAACTTTCGCTCGATCTGCCAGAATTTGGGAAATATTTTCCAGTCCCAAGGACTCTAAACTAACTCCTGATGGTCTAGGATGTCAGTGAAATGGACACAGGTAAAATTAGCCCACGTCCGGTCTCGACCTTCTAAGTCGAAATATAGCCCCCCTTAATTTTAAGACTGAAAGAGTAGCCGAGACCGCCTTACGCGCATCGTGATTTTGGGCCACTTTTGCTCGATTTCCCGCAAGTTGGCGAATAATTTAAAGTCCCGGGGACGCTAAACTAACTCCCGATGACCTTGGTTTGCAGTTCAATGAACACAGCAAAACATTCTGAACGCTCACCTTCGAGCTTCAGTGCCGCAATATAGCCCTACTTAAATTTAAGACTGAAAGAATAACCGAGAGCCCGTTACGCGCATCGTAATTTTCATCAACTTCGGCGCCATTTCCTGGAGCTTGGAGAATATTTTCCAGTTCTGGGGACTCTAAACTAACTCCTGATTGCCTTGGTTTGCAGTGAAATGGACACAGCAAAGCTTTTTGAACGCTCACTTTCGAGCTTGTGGGCCTAAATATAGCCACACTTCACTTTAAGACTGAAACAGTAGCCGAGACCGCGTTACGCGCATCGTGATTTTCGGCAACTTCTGCTCGCTTTCCTGGAACTTGGGGAATATGTTCCAGTCCCGGGGACTCTAAACTAACTGCTGATGGCCATGGTTTGCAGTGAAATTCACACAGCACAAGTTTTTGAACGAACACTTTCGAGCTTTTAGGCCGAAATATAGTCCCACATCACTTACGACTTAAAGAGTAGCCGAGACCGGCGTGCGCGCATCGTGATTTTGACCAACTTCGGGTCGATATTCCGGAACTTGGGGGATATTTTTCAGTCCCAGGGACTCTACACTAACTCTTGATGGCCTTGGTTTGCAGTGAAATGGAGACAGCAAAACTTTTTGAACGCTCACCTTCAAGCTTCTGGGCCGAAATATAGCCCACTTTACTTTAATACTGAAAAAGTAGCCGAGACCGCCTTACGCGCATCGTGATTTTGACAAACTTCGGGTGGATTTCCCGGAACCTGGGGGATATTTTCCAGTCCCTTGGACGCTAAACTAGGTGCCGATGGCCTTGTTTTGCAGTGAAATGGACACAGCAAAGCTTTTTGAACGTTAACTTTCGAGGTTGTGGGCCGAAATATAGCCATACTTCACTTTAAGACTCATACAGTAGCCGAGACCACGTTTCGCGCATCGTGATTTTGATCAACTTGGGCTCAATTTCCCGGAACTTGCGAAATATTTTGCAGTTCCGGGGACTCTAAACTAACTCGTGCTGGTCTTGGTTTGCAGTGAAACGGAAACAGAAAGAGTTTTTGAACGCATACTTTCCAGCTTCTGGACCGAAATAGAACCCCACTTCACTTGAAGACTGAAAGAGTAGCCGAGACCGCCTTACGTGCATGGTGATTTTAAAGCAACTTCGGCTCGATTTGCCGGAACTAAGGGGATATATTCCAGTTCTGAGGACTCTAAACTAATTCCTGATGGCCTTGGTTTGCAGTAAAATAGACCCAGCAAAACTTTTTGAACGCTCAATCTCGAGCTTCTGGGCCAAAATATAGCCCCCCATTACTTTAACACTGAAAGAGTAGCCGAGACCGCGTTACGTGCATTGTGATTTTGACAAACTTCGGGTTGATTTCCCGGAACTTGGGGGATATTTTCCAGTCCCGGGGACTCCCAACTAACTCCTGCTTGTCTTGGTTTGCAGTGAAATGGACACAGCGAAAGTTTTTGAACGCTCACTCTCGAGCTTCTGGGCCGAAATACAGCCCCATTTTACTTTAAGACTGAAAGAGTAGGCGAGACCGTCTTGAGCGAATCGTGATCTTGAGCAATTTCGCGTTTATTTCCCGAAACTTGGGGCATATATTCCAGTCAAAGGGACTCTACAGAACTGCTGATGGCCTTGGTTTTCAGTGAAATGGACAGAGCACAACTTAGGAGCTTCTGGGCAGAAATATAGCCCCACTTTACTTTAAGACTGAAAGAGTAGATGAGCCGCCTTGCGCGCATCGTAATTTTGACGAACTTCCAATGGATTTCCCGGAACTTGGGGGATATTTTGCAGTCCCTTGGACGCTAAACTAAGTCCTGATGGCCTTGTTTTGAAGTCAAATGGACACAACAAAACTTTTTGAACGCTCACTTTCTAGCTTGTGGGCCGAAATATAGCCACACTTCACTTTAGGAATGACACAGTAGCCGAGACCACGTTACGCGCATCATGAATTTGATCAACTTCGGCTGGATTTCCCGGGACTTGGGGGACATTCTCCAGTCCCAGGAACTCTAAACTAACTTCTGATGGCCTTGGTTTGCACTGAAAGTGAGAGAGCAAAACTTTTTAAACATTCACTTTCGAGCTTCTGGGCCGAAATATAGCCCCACTTCACTTTAAGACTGAAAGACCAGCCGAGACCACCTTACGCACATCGTGATTTTGACCAACTTCGGCTGGATTTACCGGAACTTGGGGGATATTTTCCAGTCCCTAGGACTCTTAAGTAACCCCTGATGGCCTTGGTTTGCATTGAAATGGATACAGCAAAACTTTTTGAATGCTCACTTTTGAGCTTCTGGGCCGAAATATAGCCCCACTTCACTTTAAGACTGAAAGAGTAGCCGAGACCGTCTTACGCGCATCGTGATTTTGACCAACGTCTTCTCGATTTTCCGGAACTTGGGAAATACATTCCACTCCCGGGGACTCTAAACTAACTACTGATAGCCTTGGTTTGCAGTGAAATAGACACAGTAATTTTTTTTGAGCTTTGAGCTTGTGGGCCGAAATAGAGCCCCACTTCACTTTAAGACTGAAGGAGTAGCCGATACCGCATTTCGCGCATCGTGATTTTGATCAACTTCGGTTCGATTCCCCGGAACTTGGGCAATATTTTTCAGTCCCGGGGACTCTAAACTAACCCCTGATTGTCTTGGTTTGCAGGGAAATGGACACAGCAAAACTTTTTGAACGCTCACTTTCGGGCTTCTGGCCCGAAATATAGCCCCACTTCACTTTAAGACAGAAAGAGTAGCCGAGACCACTTTAGGGGCATCGTGATCTTGACCAACCTCGGCTCAATTTCCCGGACCTTGGGGCATATTTTCTTGTCCCGGGGACGCTAAACTAACTCCTGATGGCCTAGGTTTGCAGTGAAATGAAGACGCAAAACTTTTTGAACGCTCACTTTCGGGCTTCTCGCGCGAAATATAGCCCCACTTCACTCTAAGACTGAAAGAGTAGCCGACACTACCTTACGCAAATCGGTATTTTGACCAAATTCGGCTCGATTTCCCGGAAGTTGGGGGATATTTTCCAGTCCCGGGGACTCTAAACTAGCTCCTGATGGCTTTGGTTTGCAGTGAAATAAACACAGGGAATCTTTTTGAACGCTCACTTTCAAGCTCCTGGGCAGGAATAAAGCCTCACTTCACTTTAAGACTGAAACAGTAAGCGAGACCGCCTAACGCGCACCGTGATTTTGACCAACTTCGACTAAATTTCCCTGAACTTGGGGGGATATTTTCCAGTACCGAAGACTCTTAAGTAACCCCTGATGGCCTTCGTTTGCATTGAAATGGATACAGCAAAACTTTTTGAAGCTCACTTTTGAGCTTCTGGGCCGAAATATAGTCCCACTTCACTTTAAGACTGAAAGACTAGCCAAGACCGTCTTGCGCGCATCGTGATTTTGACCAACGTCTTGTCGATTTTCCGGAACTTGGGAAATATATTGCAGTCCCGGGGACTCTAAACTAACTCCTGATGGCCTTGGTTTGCAGTGAAATGTACACAGCAAATTTTCTGCAGCGCTCACTTTGGAGCTTCTGGGCCGAAATAGAGCCCCACTTCACTTTAAGACTGAAAGAGTAGCCGAGGCCGCCTTAGGCGCATCGTGATTTTGATCAACTTCAGCTTGAGTTGCCAGAACTAAAGAGATATTTTCCACTCCCGGGGACTCTAAACTAACTCATGATGGCCTTGGTTTTCAGTGAAATTGAGAGAGCAAAACTTTTTGAACGCTCACTTTCGAGCTTCTGGACCAAAATATAGCCCTACTTCACTTTCAGACTCAAAGAGTAGCCGAGACCGCCTTACGCGAATCGTTATTTTGACCAACTTCGTCTCGATTTGGCGGAACTTGGAGGATATTTTCCAGTTCCCGGGACTGTAAACTACTTCCTGAGGGCCTTGCTTTGCATTGAAATGGATACGGCAAAACTTTTTGAACGCTCACTTTTGAGCTTCTGGGCCGAAATATAGCCCCACTTCACTTTAAGACTGAAAGAGTAGCCGAGACCGTCTTACGCGCATCGTGATTTTGACCAACGTCTTCTCGATTTTCCGGAACTTGGGAAATACATTCCACTCCCGGGAACTCTAAACTAACTACTGATAGCCTTGGTTTGCAGTGAAAGAGACACAGTAATTTTTTTTTGAGCTTTGAGCTTGTGGGCCGAAATAGAGCCCCACTTCACTTTAAGACTGAAGGAGTAGCCGACCCGGCCTTAAGCGCACCGTGATTTTGACCAACTTTGATCGATTTGCCGGAACTTGGGGGATATTTTCCAGTCCCGGGGACTCTAAACTAACTCGTGATTGTCTTGGTTTTCAGTGAAATGGACACAGCGAAACTTTTTGAACGTTCACTCTCGAGCTTCTGGACCGAAATATAGCCCCACTTTACTTGAAGACTGAAAGAGTAGCCGAGACCGTCCTGCGCAAAACGTGATTTTGATCAACTTCGGCTCGCTTTCCCGGAACTTGGGGAATATTTTCCAGTCCCGGGGACCCTAAACTAAGTCCTGATGGCCTTGTTTTGAAGTGAAATGGACACAGCAAAACTTTTTGAAGCTCACTTTCTAGCTTGTGGGCCGAAATATAGGCACACTTGACTTTAAGACTGAAACAGTAGCCGACATCACGTTACGCGCATCATGAATTTGATCAACTTCGGCTCCAATTCCCGGGACTTGGGGGATATGTTCCAGTCCCGGGGACTCTAAAATAACTCCTGATGGGCTTGGTTTGCATTGAAATGGACACAGCACAATTTTTTGAACGTACACTTTCGAGATTCTGGGCCGAAATATAGCCCCACTTCACTTAAGACTGAAAGAGTAGCCGAGACCGCCTTGCTCGCATCGTGAGTTTGACAAACTTTCGGTCGATATTCCGGAACTTGGGGGATATTTTCAAGTCCCAGGAACTCTAAACTAACTCCGCATGGCCTTAGTTTGCAGTGAAATGGACAGAGCAAAACTTTTTGAACGCTCACCTTCGAGCTTCCTGGCCGAAATAAAGCCCCACCTTACTTTAAGACTTAAAGAGTAACCGAGACCACCTTACGCGCATTGTGATTTTGACAAACCTCGGCCGGATCTCCCGGAACTTGGGGAACATTTTCCAGTCCCTTGGAGGCGAAACTAAGTCCTGATGGCCTTGTTTTGCAGTGAAATGGACACAGCAAAACTTTTTGAACGCTCACTTTCGAGCTTGTGGGCCGAAATATAGCCACACTTTACTTTAAGACTGAAACAGTAGCCGAGACCGCATTTCGCGCATCGTGATTTTGATCAACTTGGGCTCGCTTTCCCGGAACTTGGGGAATATTTTCTAGTCCCGGGGACCCTAAACTATCTTTTGATAGCTTTGGTTTGCAGTGAAATGCACACACCAAAACTTTTTGAACGCTCACTTTCGAGCTTCTGGACAGAAATATAGCCCCACTTCACTTTAAGACTGAAAGGGTAGCCGAGACCGCTTTGGGAGCATCGTGATTTCGACCAACTTCAGCTCGATTTACCGGAACTTGGGGAATATTTTCCAGTCCCAGGGACGCTAAACTAACTGGTGATGGCCTTGTTTTTAAGTCAAAGAACACAGCAAAACTTTTTGAAGGCTCACTTTCGGACTTCTGGGCCGAAATATAGCCCCACTTCACTTTAAGACTGAAAGAGTAGCCGATACCGCATTTCGCCCATTGTGATTTTGATCAACTTCGGTTCGAATCCGCGGAACTTGGGCAATATTTTCCAGTCCCAGGGACTCTAAACTAACCCGTGATGGCCTTGGTTTGCAGTGAAATGGACACAGCAAAGCTTTTTGAACGCTCCCTTTCGGGCTTCTGGCCCCAAATATAGCCCCACTTCACTTTAAGACAGAAAGAGTAGCCGAGACCACTTTAGGGGCATCGTGATCTTGACCAACCTCGGCTCAATTTCCCGGACCTTGGGGCATATTTTCTTGGCCCGGGGTCACTAAACTAACTCCTGATGGCCTTGGTTTGCGGTGAAATGAACACAGGAAAACTTTTTGAACTTTCACTTTCTAGCTTCTCGGCCGAAATATAGCCCCAGTTCACTTTAAGAATCAAAGAGTAGCCGAGACCGTCGTACGCGCATTGTGATTTTGACAAAATTCGGCTCGATTTCCCCGAACTTGGCCGATATTTTCCAGGCCCGAGCAGTCTAAACTAACTCCTGATGGCCTTGGTTTGCAGTGAAATGAACAAGGTAACACTTTTTGAACGCTTATTTTCGAGTTTCTGGGATGAAATATAGCCCCACTTCACTTTAAGACTGAAAGAGTAGGCGACACCGCCTTACGCGCGTCATGATTTTGAGGAACTTCCGCTCGATTTTCTAGAACTTTGGCGATATTTTCAAGTCCCGGGGACTCTAAACTAACTCCTGATGGCCTTGGTTTGATGTGAAATGGACGCATGAAAACGTTTTTAACGCTCAGTTTCGAGCTTCTGGGCCGAAATACAACCGTACTTCACTTTAAGACTGAAATAGTAGCCGAGTCCTCCCTAGGAGGATCGTGATTTTGACCAACCTCAGCTCGATTTCCCGGAACTTGGCCGATATTTTCCAGTCCGGGGGACTTTAAACTAACTCCTGATGGCCTTGGTTTGCAGTTAAATGCACAAAGCGTAACTTTTTAAAGGTTCACTTTCGAGTTTCTGGGCCGAAATATAGCCCCACTTTACTTTAAGACTGAAAGAGTAGCCGAGACCGTCTTACGCGCATCGTGATTTTGACCAACTTCCGTTGGATTTCCCGGAACTTCGGGGATATATTCCAGTTCCGGGCACTCTAAACTAACTGCTGATGGTCTTGGTTTCCAGTGAAATGGACACAGCACATTTCTTTGAACGCTCACTTTCGAGCTTCTCGTCCGAAATATAGCCCTACTTCACTTTAAGACTGAAAGAGTAGCCGAGACCGCCTTACGCGCATCGTCATTTGGACCAACTTCGGCTCGATTTCCCGGAAGTTGGCGAATATTTTCAATTCCCAGGGAACCTAAACTAACTTCCGATGGCCTTAGTTTGCAGTTAAATGGACACAGCAAAACTTTTTGAACGCTCACTTTCGAGCTTATTGCTCGAAGTATAGCCCCACTTAACTTTAAGACTGAGAGAGTAGCCGAGACAGCCTTACGCGCATCGTGATTTTGGGATACTTCGGCTCGATTTCCCGGAAATAGGGAAATATTTTCCAGTCTTGGGGACTCTAAACTAACTCCTCATGGACTTGGTTTTCAGTGAAATGGACACAGGAACACTTTTTGAACGCACACTTTCGAGCTTGCTGGCCGAAATATAGCCCTACTTCTTTTTGAGACTGAAAGAGTAGGCGGGAGCGCCTTACGCGCATTGTGATTTTGAGGATCTTCGGCTCGATCTGGCGAAACTTGGGAGATATTTTCCAGTCCCAAAGTCTCTAAACTCACTCCTGATTGTCTAAGATGTAAGTGAAATAGACACAAAAATTTTTCAACCCTTACTTTCGAGCTTCTGGAGTTAAATCTAAGCCCACTTCACCTTAAGACTGAAAGAGTAGCCGAGACCCCCTTAAGCGCATGGTGATTTTGACTAACTTCGGGTGGATTTCCCGTAACTTGGGGGATATTTCCAGTTTCTTTGACGCTAAACTAAGTCGTGATGGCCTGTGAAATGGACACAGGAAAACTTTTTAAACACTCAGTTTCGAGCTTCTGGGCCGAAATATTGCCCCTATTCACTTTAAGACTGAGAGAGTAGCCGAGACCGCCCTACGCGCGTCCTGATTTGACCAACTTCGGTTAAATTTCCCGGAACTTGGGGGATATTTTCCAGTACCGGGGACTCTAAACTGAGCCCCGATATCCTTGGTCTGCAGTAAAATGGACACAGCAAAACTTTTTGAACGCTCACTTTGAGCTTCTGAGCCGAAATATAGCTCCACTTCACTTTAAGAGTGAAAGACTAGCCGAGACCGCCTTACGCCCATCGTAATTTTGACCAACTTCGGCTCGATTTCCCGGAACTTGGGGGATATTTTCCAGTCCCGCGGACTCTAAAGTAACTCCTGATGGCCTTGCTCTGGAGTGAAATGGACACAGCACAACTTTTTGAAGGCTCACTTTCGAGCTTCTGGGGCGAAATATTGCCCCAGTTCACTTTAAGAATGAAAGAGTAACCGGGACCGCCTTACGCGCATCGTGATTTTGACCAACTTTGACTCGATTTCCCGGGGAATGGGGGATATTTTCCGGTACCGCGGACTCTAAACTAACTCCTGATATCCTTGGTTTGCAGTGAAAGGGACACAGCACAACTTTTTGAACGCTCACTTTTGAGCTTCTGGGCCGAAGCATAGCCCTACTTCACTTTAAGACTGAAAGACTAGCCGAGACCGCCTTACGCGCATCGTGATTTTGGGCTACTTGGGCTCGATTTCCCGGAACTTGGGAGATAATTGCCAGTCCCGGGCACTCTAAACTAATTCCTGATGGCCTTGGTTTTCAGTGAAATGCACACAGCCAAACTTTTTGAACGTTCACTTTCCAGCTTCCTGGCCGAAATATAGCCCCACTTCACTTTAAGACTGAAAGAGTACCCGACACCGCCTTACGCGCATGGTAATTTTGTCGAACTTCGGCTTGATTTCCTGGGACTTGGGGGATAGTTTTCAGTCCCGGAAGCTCTAAACTAACTCCTGAATGCCTTGGTTTTAAGTGAAATGGACACAGGTAAAAGGAGCGCACGCTCGGTTTCCAGGTTGTAGGCCGAAATATAGCCCCACTTTATTTTAAGACTGAAAGTGTACACGAAACCGCCTTAAGCGCATTGAAATTTTTAGCCACTATGGCTCGATATACCAAAACTTGGGGGATATTTTCCAGTCCCGGGGACTCTACCCTAACTCTTGATGGCCTTAGTTTTCAGTAAAATGGTCACAGGTAACAGGAGCGCATGCTCGGTGTCGAGCTTCTAGGTCGAAATGTAGCCCCAGTTCATTTTAAGACTGAAAGAGTAAACGAAACTGCCGTACGCCTATCGTAATTTTAAGAAAGTATGGCTCAATTTGCCGAAACTTGGAGGATAGCTTCCAGTCTCGAGGATTCTAAACTATCTCCTGATGGACATAGTTCTTAGTGAAACGGACACAGGTAAAAGGAGAGCACGCTCGGTGTCGAGCTTGTAGAACCGAAATATAGCCCCACTTCATTTTCGGAGTAAACGAGTAGCCGAGACCGCCTTAGGCGCATCGTGATTTTGAGCATCTTTGGCTCGATTTGCCAGAATTCCGGGAATATTTTCCAGTCCCGAGGACTCTATGTTAACTGCTGATGAACTTAGTTTTCAGTGATATGTACACAGGCAAAAGGAGCGCACGCTCGGTGTTGAGCTTGTCGGCCGAAATATAGCCCCACTTCATTTTAAGACTGAAAGAGTAGCCGGGACCGCCTTACGCGCATGGTAATTTTGTCGAACTTCGGCTTGATTTCCTGGGACTTGGGAAATATTTTTCAGTCCCGGAAGCTCTAAACTAACTCCTGAATGCCTTGGTTTTTAGTGAAATGGACACAGGTAAAAGGAGCGCACGCTCGGTTTCCAGGTTCTAGGCCGAAATATAGCCCCACTTTATTTTAAGACTGAAACTGTACACGAAACCGCCTTAAGCGTATCGAAATTTTTAGCCACTCTGGCTCGATATGCCAAAACTTGGGGGATATTTTCCAGTCCCAAGGACTCTAAACTAACTCCTGATGGCCTAAGATGTCAGTGAAATGGACACAGGTAAAATTAGCGCACGTCCGGTCTCGAGCTTCTAGGTCGAAATATAGCCCCCCTTAATTTTAAGACTGAAAGAGTAGCCGAGACCGCCTTACGCGCATCGTGATTTTGGGCCACTTTTGCTCGATTTCCCGCAAGTTGGCGAATAATTTAAAGTCCCGGGGACGCTAAACTAACTCCCGATGACCTTGGTTTGCAGTTTAATGAACATAGCAAAACATTCTGAACGCTCACCTTCGAGCTTCAGTGCCGCAATATAGCCCTACTTAAATTTAAGACTGAAAGAATAACCGAGAGCCCGTTACGCGCATCGTAATTTTCATCAACTTCGGCGCCATTTCCTGGAGCTTGGAGAATATTTTCCAGTTCCGGGGACTCTAAACTAACTCCTGATTGCCTTGGTTTGCAGTGAAATGGACACAGGAAAGCTTTTTGAACCCTCACTTTCGAGCTTGTGGGCCTAAATATAGCCACACTTCACTTTAAGACTGAAACAGTAGCCGAGACCGCGTTACGCGCATCGTGATTTTGAGCAACTTGGGCTCGCTTTCCCGGAACTTGGGGAATATTTTCCAGTCCCGGGGACCCTAAACTAACTTTTGATAGCTTTGGTTTGCAGTGAAATGCACACAGCAAAACTTTTTGAACGCTCACTTTCGAGCTTCTGGACAGAAATATAGCCCCACTTCACTTTAAGACTGAAAGGGTATTCGAGACCGCTTTGGGAGCATCGTGATTTTGACCAACTTCAGCTCGATTTACGGGAACTTGGGGAATATTTTCCAGTCCCAGGGACGCTAAACTAACTCGTGATGGCCTCGTTTTTCAGTCAAAGAACACAGCAAAACTTTCTGAAGGCTCACTTTCGGGCTTCTGGGCCGAAATATAGCCCCACTTCACTTTAAGACTGAAAGAGTAGCCGATACCGCATTTCGCGCATCGTGATTTTGATTAACTTCGGTTCGATTCTCCGGAACTTGGGCAATATTTTTCAGTCCCGGGGACTCTAAACTAACCCGTGATGGCGTTGGTTTGCAGTGAAATGGACACAGCAAAACTTTTTGAACGCTCACTTTCGGGCTTCTGGCCCGAAATATAGCCCCACTTCACTTTAAGACAGAAAGAGTAGCCGAGACCACTTTAGGGGCATCGTGATCTTCACCAACCTCGGCTCAATTTCCCGGACCTTGGGGCATATTTTCTTGTCCCGGGGACGCTAAAATAACTCCTGATGGCCTTGGTTTGCAGTGAAATAAAGACAGCAAAACTTTTTGAACGCTCACTTTCGGGCTTCTCGCCCGAAATATAGCCCGACTTCACTCTAAGACTGACAGAGTAGCCGACACTACCTTACGCAAATCGTGATTTTGACCAACTTCGGCTCGATTTCCCGGAAGTTGAGGGATATTTTCCAGTCCCGGGGACTCTAAACTAGCTCCTGATGGCTTTGGTTTGCAGTCAAATAAACACAGGCAAACTTTTTGAACGCTCACTTTCAAGCTCCTGGGCAGGAATAAAGCCTCACTTCACTTTAAGACTGAAACAGTAAGCGAGACCGCCTAACGCGCACCGTGATTTTGACCAACTTCGGCTAAACTTCCCTGAACTTGGGGGATATTTTCCAGTCCCGAAGACTCTTAAGTAACCCCTGATGGCCTTCGTTTGCATTGAAATGGATACAGAAAAACTTTTTGAAGCTCACTTTTGAGCTTCTGGGCCGAAATATAGCCCCACTTCACTTTAAGACTGAAAGACTAGCCAAGACCGTCTTGCGCGCATCGTGATTTTGGGCAACGTCTTCTCGATTTTCCGCAACTTGGGAAATATATTGCAGTCCCGGAGACTCTAAACTAACTCCTGATGGCCTTGGTTTGCAGTGAAATGGACGCAGCAAATTTTTTTCCAGCGCTCACTTTGGAGCTTCTGGCCGAAATAGAGCCCCACTTCACTTTAAGACTGAAAGAGTAGCCGAGGCCGCCCTAGGCGCATCGTGATTTTGACCAACTTCGGCTTGAGTTGCCAGAACTTAAAAGATATTTTCCACTCCCGGGGACCCTAAACTAACTCACTTTTGAGCTTTTGGGTCGAGATATAGTCCAACTTCACTTTAAGACTGAAAGACTAGCCAAGACCGTCTTGCGCGCATCGTGATTTTGACCAACGTCTTCTCGATTTTCCGGAACTGGGGAAATATATTGCAGTCCCGGGGACTCTAAACTAACTCCTGATGGCCTTGGTTTGCAGTGAAATGGACACAGCAAATGTTTTGCAGCGCTCACTTTGGAGCTTCTGGGCCGAAATATAGCCCCACTTCACTTTAAGACTTAAAGAGTAGCCGAGGCCGCCTTAGGCGCATCGTGATTTTGACCAACTTCGGCTTGAGTTGCCAGAACTTAAAAGATATTTTCCACTCCCGGGGACTCTAAACTAACTCATGATGGCCTTGGTTTTCAGTGAAATTGAGAGAGCAAAACTTTTTGAACGCTCACTTTCGAGCTTCTGGACCGAAATATAGCCCTACTTCACTTTCAGACTCAAAGAGTAGCCGAGACCGCCTTACGCGAATCGTTATTTTGACCAACTTCGTCTCGATTTGGCGGAACTTGGAGGATATTTTCCAGTTCCGGGGACTGTAAACTACTTCCTGAGGGCCTTGCTTTGCAGTGAAATGGGCACAGCATAACTTTTTGAAGGCTCACTTTCGAGCTTCTGGGCCAAAATATACAGCCACGTCACTTTAAGACTAAAAGAGTAGCCGAGACTGCTTTACGCGCATCGTGATTTTGACAAACTTCGGCTCGATTTCCCGGAACTTGGGGAATATTTTCACGTCCCGGAGACTGTAAACTATCTCCTGATGTGGCTTGGTTTGCGGTGAAATGGACACAGCAAAACTTTTTGAACTTTCACTTTCGAGCTTCTGGGCCGAAATATAGCCCCAGTTCACTTTAAGAATCAAAGAGTAGCCGAGACCGCCTTACGCGCATCGTGATTTTGACAAAATTCGGCTCGATTTCCCCGAACTTGGCCGATATTTTCCAGTCCCGAGCAGTCTAAACTAACTCCTGATGGCCTTGGTTTGCAGTGAAATGAACAAAGCGTAACTTTTTAAAGGTTCACTTTCGAGCTTCTGGGCCGAAATATAGCCCCACTTTACTTTAAGACTGAAAGAGTAGCCGAGACCGTCTTACGCGCATCGTGATTTTGACCAACTTCCGTTGGATTTCCCGGAACTTCGGGGATCTATTCCAGTCCCGGGCACTCTAAACTAACTGCTGATAGCCTTGGTTTGCAGTGAAATGGACACAGCACATTTCTTTGAACGCTCACTTTCGAGCTTCTCGGCCGAAGTATAGCCCTACTTCACTTTAAGACTGAAAGAGCAGCCGAGACCGCCTTACGGGCATCGTAATTTTGACCAACTTCGGCTCTATTTCCCGGAAGTTGGCGAATATTTTCAATTCCCGGGGAAGCTAAACTAACTTCCGATGCCCTTAGTTTGCAGTTAAATGGACACAGCAAACCTTTTTGAACGCTCACTTTCGAGCTTATGGCTCGAAATATAGCCCCACTTAACTTTAAGACTGAAAGAGTAGCCGAGACCGCCTTACGCGTATCGTGATTTTGGGATACTTCGGCTCGATTTCCCGGAAATAGGGAAATATTTTCCAGTCCCGGGGACTCCAAACTAACTCCTGATGGCCTTGGTTTCCAGTGAAATGGACACAGGAACACTTTTGGAACACGCACTTTCGAGCTTGCTGGCCGAAATATAGCCCTACTTCTTTTTAAGACTGAAAGAGTAGGCGGGAGCGCCTTACACGCATTGTGATTTTGAGGATCTTCGGCTCGATCTGGCGAAACTTGGGAGATATTTTCCAGTCCCAAAGTCTCTAAACTCACTCCTGATTGTCTAAGATGTAAGTGAAATAGACACAAAAATTTTTCAACCCTTACTTTCGAGCTTCTGGAGTTAAATCTAAGCCCACTTTACCTTAAGACTGAAAGAGTAGCCGAGACCCCCTTAAGCGCATGGTGATTTTGACTAACTTCGGGTGGATTTCCCCTAACTTGGGGGATATTTCCAGTTCCTTTGACGCTAAGCTAAGTCGTGATGGCCTTGTTTTGCAGTGAAATGGACACAGCAAAACTTTTTAAACACTGAGTTTCGAGCTTCTGGGCCGAAATATTGCCCCAATTCACTTTAAGAGTGAAAGAGTAGCCGAGACCGCCTTATGCCCATCGTAATTGTGACCAACTTCGGCTCGATTTCCCGGAACTTGGGGGATATTTTCCAGTCCCGCGGACTCCAAAGTAACTCCTGATCGCCTTGCTCTGGAGAGAAATGGACGCAGCACAACTTTTTGAACGCTCACTTTCGAGCTTCTGGGGGGAAATATTGCCCCAGTTCACTTTAAGAATGAAAGAGTAGCCGGGACCGCCTTACGCGCATCGTGATTTTGACCAACTTTGGCTCGATTTCCCGGGAAATGGGGGATATTTTCCGGTACCAGGGACTCTAAAGTAACTCCTGATTTCCTCGGTTTGCAGTGAAATGGACACAGCACAACTTTTTGAACGCTCACTTTTGAGCTTCTGGGCCGAAGCATAGCCCTACTTCACTTTAAGACTGAAAGACTAGCCGAGACCGCCTTACGCGCATCGTGATTTTGGACTACTTCGGCTCGATTTCCCGGAACTTGGGAGATAATTGCCAGTCCCGGGCACTCTAAACTAATTCCTGATGGTCTTGGTTTTCAGTGAAATGGACACAGCCAAACTTTTTGAACGTTCACTTTCGAGCTTCTGGGCCGAAATATAGCCCCTTTTCACTTTAAGACTGAAAGAGTAGCCGGGACCGCCTTACGCGCATGATAATTTTGTCGAACTTCGGCTTGATTTCCTGGGACTTGGGAAATATTTTTCAGTCCCGGAAGCTCTAAACTAACTCCTGAATGCCTTGGTTTTTAGTGAAATGGACACAGGTAAAAGGAGCGCACGCTCGGTTTCCAGGTTCTAGGCCGAAATATAGCCCCACTTTATTTTAAGACTGAAACTGTACACGAAACCGCCTTAAGCGTATCGAAATTTTTAGCCACTCTGGCTCGATATGCCAAAACTTGGGGGATATTTTCCAGTCCCAAGGACTCTAAACTAACTCCTGATGGCCTAAGATGTCAGTGAAATGGACACAGGTAAAATTAGCGCACGTCCGGTCTCGAGCTTCTAGGTCGAAATATAGCCCCCCTTAATTTTAAGACTGAAAGAGTAGCCGAGACCGCCTTACGCGCATCGTGATTTTGGGCCACTTTTGCTCGATTTCCCGCAAGTTGGCGAATAATTTAAAGTCCCGGGGACGCTAAACTAACTCCCGATGACCTTGGTTTGCAGTTCAATGAACACAGCAAAACATTCTGAACGCTCACCTTCGAGCTTCAGTGCCGCAATATAGCCCTACTTAAATTTAAGACTGAAAGAATAACCGAGAGCCCGTTACGCGCATCGTAATTTTCATCAACTTCGGCGCCATTTCCTGGAGCTTGGAGAATATTTTCCAGTTCCGGGGACTCTAAACTAACTCCTGATTGGCTTGGTTTGCAGTGACATGGACACAGGAAAGCTTTTTGAACCCTCACTTTCGAGCTTGTGGGCCTAAATATAGCCACACTTCACTTTAAGACTGAAACAGTAGCCGAGACCGCGTTACGCGCATCGTGATTTTGAGCAACTTCGGCTCGATTTCCCGGAACTTGGGGAATATTTTCCAGTCCCGGGGACTCTAAACTAACTCGTGCTAGTCTTGGTTTGCAGTGAAACGGAAACAGAAAAAGTTTTTGAACGCATACTTTCGAGCTACTGCACCGAAATAGAACCCCACTTCACTTTAAGACTGAAAGAGTAGCCGAGACCGCCTTACGTGCGTCGTGATTTTGAGCAACTTCGGCTCGATTTGCCGGAACTAAGGGGATATATTCCAGTTCTGAGGACTCTAAACTAACTCCTGATGGCCTTGGTTTGCAGTAAAATGGACCCAGCAAAAGTTTTTGAACGCTCAATGTCGAGCTTCTGGGCCAAAATATAGCCCCCCATTACTTTAACACTGAAAGAGTAGCCGAGACCGACTTACGTGCATCGTGATTTTGACAAACTTCGGGTTGATTTCCCGGAACTTGGGGGATATTTTCCACTCCCGGGGACTCTCAACTAACTCCTGCTTGTCTTGGCTTGCAGTGAAATGGACACAGCGAAAGTTTTTGAACGCTCACTCTCGAGCTTCTGGGCCGAAATAGAGCCCCATTTTACTTTAAGACGGAAAGAGTAGGCGAGACCGTCTTGAGCGAATCGTGATTTTGAGCAATTTCGCGTTTATTTCCCAAAACTTGGGGCATATATTCCAGTCAAAGGGACTCTACAGTAACTGCTGATGGCCTTGGTTTTCA
Organism: Orbicella franksi; assembly: GCF_964199315.1. Taxonomy (NCBI): domain Eukaryota; kingdom Metazoa; phylum Cnidaria; class Anthozoa; order Scleractinia; family Merulinidae; genus Orbicella; species Orbicella franksi. The sequence goes on along the minus strand of NC_138145.1, from coordinate 1,266,996 downwards.
GTGAAATGGACAGAGCACAACTTTGGAGCTTCTAGGCAGAAATATAGCCCCACTTTACTTTAAGACTGAAAGAGTAGATGAGACCGCCTTACGCGCATCGTAATTTTGACGAACTTCCAATGGATTTCCCGGAACTTGGGGGATATTTTGCAGTCCCTTGGACGCTAAACTAAGTCCTGATGGCCTTGTTTTGAAGTCAAATGGACACAACAAAACTTTTTGAACGCTCACTTTCTAGCTTGTGGGCCGAAATATAGCCACACTTGACTTTAGGACTGACACAGTAGCCGAGACCACGTTACGCGCATCATGAATTTGATCAACTTCGGCTGGACTTCCCGGGACTTGGGGGATATTCTCCAGTCCCGGGGACTCTAAACTAACTTCTGATGGCCTTGGTTTGCATTGAAGTGGATACAGATATACTTTTTGAACGCTCACTTTTGAGCTTCTGGGCCGAAATATAGCCCCACTTCACTTTAAGACTGAAAGAGTAGCCGAGACCGTCTTACGCGCATCGTGATTTTGACCAACGTCTTCTCGATTTTCCGGAACTTGGGAAATACATTCCACTCCCGGGGACTCTAAACTAACTACTGATAGCCTTGGTTTGCAGTGAAAGAGACACAGTAATTTTTTTTGAGCTTTGAGCTTGTGGGCCGAAATATAGCCCCACTTCACTTTAATACTGAAGGAGTAACCGACACCGCCTTAAGCACACCGTGATTTTGGCCAACTTCGGCTCGATTTGCCGGAACTTGGGGGATATTTTCCAGTCCCGGGGACTCTAAACTAACTCCTGATTGTCTTGGTTTTCAGTGAAATGGACACAGCGAAACTTTTTGAACGCTCACTCTCGAGCTTCTGGACCGAAATATAGCCCCACTTTACTTTAAGACTGAAAGAGTAGCCGAGACCGTCTTGCGCAAATCGTGATTTTTACCAACTTCGGGTCGGTTTCCCGAAACCTGCGGAATATATTCCATTTCCACGGGCTCTAAACTAACTCCTGATGGCCTTGGTTTTCAGTGAAATAGACAAAGGAAAGCTTTTTGAACACTCTCTTTGTAGCTTCTGGGCCGAAATAGAATCCCACTTCACTTTCAGACTGAAATAGTAGCCGAGACCGCCTCACCCGCATCGTGAGTTAGACCAAGTTCAGCTCGATTTCACGCAACTTTTGGGATATTTTCCAGTCCGAGGGACTCTAAACTAACTCCGGATGGCCTTGGTTTGCACTGAAATGCGCACAGCATAAATTTTTGAGCGCCCACTTTGGAGCTTCTGGGCCGAAATATAGCCCCACTTCACTTTAAGACTGAAAGAGTAGCCGAGAACGCCTTACGCGCATCGTGATTTTGAGCATTTTCGGATCGATTTCTCGGAACTTGGGGGATATTTTCCAGTCCCGGGGACTCTAAACTAACTCCTGATCGCCTTGCTTTGCATTGAAATGGACACAGCAAAACTTTTTCAACGCTCACTTTCGAGCTTGTGGGCAGAAATATAGCCACACTTTACTTTAAGACTGAAACAGTAGCCGAGACCGCATTTCGCGCATCGTGATTTTGATCAACTTCGGCTCGATTTCCCGGAACTTAGGGAATATTTTCCAGGCCCGGGGACCCTAAACTAAGTCCTGATGGCCTTGTTTTGAAGTGAAATGCACACAGCAAAACTTTTTGAACTTTCATTTTCTAGCTTCTCGCCCGAAATATAGCCCCGGTTCACTTTAAGAATCAAAGAGTAGCCGAGACCGCCTTACGCGCATCGTGATTTTGACAAAAATCAGCTCGATTTCCCCGAACTTGGCCGATATTTTCCAGTCCCGAGCAGTCTAAACTAACTCCTAATGGCCTTGGTTTGCAGTGAAATGAACAAGGTAACAGTTTTTGAACGCTTATTTTCGAGCTTCTGGGATGAAATATAGCCCCACTTCACTTTAAGACTGAAAGAGTAGGCGAGACCGCCTTACGCGCATCGTGATTTTGAGCAACTTCCGCTCGATTTTCTAGAATTTTGGCGATATTTTCAAGTCCCGGATACTCTAAAGTAACTCCTGATGGCCTTGGTTTGATGTGAAATGGACGCAGGAAAACTTCTTGAACGCTCAGTTTCGAGCTTCTGGGCCGAAATACAACCGTACTTTACTCTAGGACTGAAAGAGTAGCCGAGACCTCCTTACGAGCATCGTGATTTTGACCCAGTTCAGCTCGATTTCCCGGAACTTGGGGGATATTTTCCAGTCCGGGGGACTTTAAACTAACTCCTGATGGCCTTGGTTTGCAGTTAAATGCACAAAGCGTAACTTTTTAAAGGTTTACTTTCGAGCTTCTGGGCCGAAATATAGCCCCACTTTACTTTAAGACTGAAAGAGTAGCCGAGACCGTCTTACGGGCATCGTGATTTTGACCAACTTCCGTTGGATTTCCCGGAACTTCGGGGATATATTCCAGTCCCGGGGACTCTAAACTAACTGGTGATGGCTTTGGTTTGCAGTGAAATGGACACAGCACATTTCTTTGAACGCTCACTTTCGAGCTTCTCGGCCGAAATATAGCCCTACTTCACTTTAAGACTGAAAGAGTAGCCGAGACCGCCGTACGCGCATCGTAATTTTGACCAACTTCGGCTCGATTTCCCGGAAGTTGGCGAATATTTTCAATTCCCAGGGAAGCTAAACTAACTTCCGATGGCCTTAGTTTCCAGTTAAATGGACACAGCAAAACTTTTTCAACGCTCACTTTCGAGCTTGTGGGCCGAAATATAGCCACACTTTACTTTAAGACTGAAACAGTAGCCGAGACCGCATTTCGCACATCGTGATTTTGATCAACTTCGGCTCGATTTCCCGGAACTTAGGGAATATTTTCCAGGCCCGGGGACCCTAAACTAAGTCCTGATGGCCTTGTTTTGAAGTGAAATGCACACAGCAAAACTTTTTGAACTTTCATTTTCTAGCTTCTCGCCCGAAATATAGCCCCGGTTCACTTTAAGAATCAAAGAGTAGCCGAGACCGCCTTACGCGCATCGTGATTTTGAGAAAAATCGGCTCGATTTCCCCGAACTTGGCCGATATTTTCCAGTCCCGAGCAGTCTAAACTAACTCCTAATGGCCTTGGTTTGCAGTGAAATGAACAAGGTAACAGTTTTTGAACGCTTATTTTCGAGCTTCTGGGATGAAATATAGCCCCACTTCACTTTAAGACTGAAAGAGTAGGCGAGACCGCCTTACGCGCATCGTGATTTTGAGCAACTTCCGCTCGATTTTCTAGAATTTTGGCGATATTTTTAAGTCCCGGGGACTCTAAAGTAACTCCTGATGGCCTTGGTTTGATGTGAAATGGACGCAGGAAAACTTTTTGAACGCTCAGTTTCGAGCTTCTGGGCCGAAATACAACCGTACTTTACTCTAGGACTGAAAGAGTAGCCGAGACCTCCTTACGAGCATCGTGATTTTGACCCAGTTCAGCTCGATTTCCCGGAACTTGGGGGATATTTTCCAGTCCGGGGGACTTTAAACTAAATCCTGATGACCTTGGTTTGCAGTTAAATCCACAAAGCGTAACTTTTTAAAGGTTTACTTTCGAGCTTCTGGGCCGAAATATAGCCCCACTTTACTTTAAGACTGAAAGAGTAGCCGAGACCGTCTTACGGGCATCGTGATTTTGACCAACTTCCGTTGGATTTCCCGGAACTTCGGGGATATATTCCAGTCCCGGGGACTCTAAACTAACTGGTGATGGCTTTGGTTTGCAGTGAAATGGACACAGCACATTTCTTTGAACGCTCACTTTCGAGCTTCTCGGCCGAAATATAGCCCTACTTCACTTTAAGACTGAAAGAGTAGCCGAGACTGCCGTACGCGCATCGTAATTTTGACCAACTTCGGCTCGATTTCCCGGAAGTTGGCGAATATTTTCAATTCCCAGGGAAGCTAAACTAACTTCCGATGGCCTTAGTTTGCAGTTAAATGGACACAGCAAAACTTTTTGAACGCTCACTTTCGAGGTTATTGCTCGAAATATAGCCCCACTTAACTTTAAGACTGAAAGAGTAGCCGAGACCGCCTTACGCCCATCGTAATTTTGACCAACTTCGGCTCGATTTCCCGGATCTTCGGGGATATTTTCCAGTCCCGCGCCTCTAAAGTAACTCCTGATGGCCTTGCTCTGGAGTGAAATGGACACAGCACAACTTTCTGAACGCTCACTGTCGAGCTTCTTGGGGGAAATATTGCCCCAGTTCACTTTAAGACTGAAAGAGTAGCCGAGACAGCCTTACGCGCATCGTGATTTTGGGGCACTTTTGCTCGATTTCCCGCAAGTTGGCGAATAATTTAAAGTCCCGGGGACGCTAAACTAACTCCCGATGACCTTGGTTTGCAGTTTAATGAACACAGCAAAACATTCTGAACGCTCACCTTCGAGCTTCAGTGCCGCAATATAGCCCTACTTAAATTTAAGACTGAAAGAATAACCGAGAGCCCGTTACGCGCATCGTAATTTTCATCAACTTCGGCGCCATTTCCTGGAGCTTGGAGAATATTTTCCAGTTCCGGGGACTCTAAACTAACTCCTGATTGCCTTGGTTTGCAGTGAAATGGACACAGCAAAACTTTTTGAACGCTCACTTTCGAGCTTGTGGGCCTAAATATAGCCACACTTCACTTTAAGACTGAAACAGTAGCCGAGACCGCGTTACGCGCATCGTGATTTTGAGCAACTTCTGCTCGCTTTCCTGGAACTTGGGGAATATTTTCCAGTCCCGGGGACTCTAAACTAACTCCTGATGGCCATGGTTTGCAGTGAAATTCACACAGCACAAGTTTTTGAACGAACACTTTCGAGCTTTTAGGCCAAAATATAGTCCCACATCACTTACGACTTAAAGAGTAGCCGAGACCGGCGTGCGCGCATCGTGATTTTGACCAACGTCGGGTCGATATTCCGGAACTTGGGGGATATTTTCCAGTCCCAGGGACTCTAAACTAACTCTTGATGGCCTTGGTTTGCAGTGAAATGGAGACAGCAAAACTTTTTGAACGCTCACCTTCAAGTTTCTGGGCCGAAATATAGCCCACTTTACTTTAGTTTTGAAAAAGTAGCCGAGACCGCCTTACGCGCATCGTGATTTTGACAAACTTCGGGTGGATTTCCCGGAGCTTGGGGGATATTTTCCAGTCCCTTGGACGCTAAACTAGGTGCCGATGACCTTGCTTTGCAGTGAAATTGACAGAGCAAAGCTTTTTGAACGTTTACTTTCGAGCTTGTGGGCCGAAATATAGCCATACTTCACTTTAAGACTCAAACAGTAGCCGAGACCACGTTTCGCGCATCGTGATTTTGATCAACTTCGGCTCGATTTCCCGGAACTTGCGAAATATTTTCCAGTCCCGGGGACTCTAAACTAACTCGTGCTCGTCTTGGTTTTGCAGTGAAACGGAAACAGAAAAAGTTTTTGAACGCATACTTTCGAGCTTCTGGACCGAAATAGAACCCCACTTCACTTGAAGACTGAAAGAGTAGCCGAGACCGCCTTACGTGCATGGTGATTTTGAGCAACTTCGGCTCGATTTGCCGGAACTAAGGGGATATATTCCAGTTCTGAGGACTCTAAACTAATTCCTGGTGGCCTTGGTTTGCAGTAAAATAGACCCAGCAAAACTTTTTGAACGCTCAATCTCGAGCTTCTGGGCCAAAATATAGCCCCCCATTACTTTAACACTGAAAGAGTAGCCGAGACCGCCTTACGTGCATCGTGATTTTGACAAACTTCGGGTTGATTTCCCGGAACTTGGGGGATATTTTGCAGTCCCGGGGACTCTCAACTAACTCCTGCTTGTTTGGGTTTGCAGTGAAATGGACACAGCGAAAGTTTTTGAACGCTCACTCTCGAGCTTCTGGGCCGAAATACATTCCCATTTTACTTTAAGACTGAAAGAGTAGGCGAGACCGTCTTGAGCGAATTGTGATTTTGAGCAATTTCGCGTTTATTTCCCGCATCTTGGGGGATATATTCCAGTCAAAGGGACTCTACAGTTACTCCTGATGGCCTTGGTTTTCAGTGAAATGGACAGAGCACAACTTTGGAGATTCTGGGCAGAAATATAGCCCCACTTTACTTTAAGACTGAAAGAGTAGATGAGACCGCCTTACGCGCATCGTAATTTTGACGAACTTCCAATGGATTTCCCGGAACTTGGGGGATATTTTGCAGTCCCTTGGACGCTAAACTAAGTCCTGATGGCCTTGTTTTGAAGTCAAATGGACACAACAAAACTTTTTGAACGCTCACTTTCTAGCTTGTGGGCCGAAATATAGCCACACTTGACTTTAGGACTGACACAGTAGCCGAGACCACGTTACGCGCATCATGAATTTGATCAACTTCGGCTGGATTTCCCGGGACTTGGGGGATATTCTCCAGTCCCAGGGACTCTAAACTAACTTCTGATGGCCTTGGTTTGCACTGAAAGTGACAGAGCAAAACTTTTTAAACATTCACTTTCGAGCTTCTTGGCCGAAATATAGCCCCACTTCACTTTAAGACTCAAAGAGTAGCCGAGACCACCTTACGCACATCGTGATTTTGACCAACTTCGGCTGGATTTACCGGAACTTGGGGGATATTTTCCAGTCCCTAGGACTCTTAAGTAACCCCTGATGGCCTTGGTTTGCTTTGAAATGGACACAGCAAAACTTTTTGAACGCTCACTTTTGAGCTTCTGGGCCGAAATATAGCCCCACTTCACTTTAAGACTGAAAGAGTAGCTGAGACCGTCTTAAGCGCATCGTTATTTTGACCAACGTCTTCTCGATTTTCCGGAACTTGGGAAATACATTCCACTCCCGGGGACTCTAAACTAACTACTGATAGCCTTGGTTTGCAGTGAAATAGACACAGTAATTTTTTTTGAGCTTTGAGCTTGTGGGCCGAAATAGAGCCCCACTTCACTTTAAGACTGAAAGAGTAGCCGACATCGCCTTAAGTGCACCGTGATTTTGACCAACTTCGGCTCGATTTGCCGGAACTTGGGGGATATTTTCCAGTCCCGGGGACTCTAAACTAACTCCTGATTGTCTTGGTTTTCAGTGAAATGGACACAGCGAAACTTTTTGAACGCTCACTCTCGAGCTTCTGGACCGAAATATAGCCCCACTTTACTTTAAGAACTGAAAGAATAGCCGAGACCGTCTTCGGCAAATCGTGATTTTGCCCAACTTCCGGTCGCTTTCCCGGAACTTGGGGGATATATTCCATTTCCGCGGGCTCTAAATTAACTCCTGATGGCCTTGGTTTTCAGTGAAATGGACAAAGGAAAGCTTTTTGAACACTCTCTTTGTAGCTTCTGGGCCGAAATAGAATCCCACTTCACTTTCAGACTGAAATAGTAGCCGAGACCGCCTCACGCGCATCGTGAGTTAGACCAAGTTCAGCTCGATTTCACGCAACTTTTGGGATATTTTCCAGTCCGGAGGACTCTAAACTAACTCCGGATGGCCTTGGTTTGCACTGAAATGCGCACAGCATAAATTTTTGAGCGCCCACTTTGGAGCTTCTGGGCCGAAATATAGCCCCACTTCACTTTAAGACTGAAAGAGTAGCCGAGATCGCCTTACGCGCATCGTGATTTTGAGCATTGTCGGATCGATTTCTCGGAACTTGGGGGATATTTTCCAGTCCCGGGGACTCTAAACTAACTCCTGATCGCCTTGCTTTGCATTGAAATGGACAGAGCAAAACTTTTTTAACGCTCACTTTCGAGCTTGTGGGCCGAAATATATCCACACTTTACTTTAAGACTGAAAGAGTATCCGAGACCGTCTTAAGCGCATCGTTATTTTGACCAACGTCTTCTCGATTTTCCGGAACTTGGGAAATACATTCCACTCCCGGGGACTCTAAACTAACTACTGATAGCCTTGGTTTGCAGTGAAATAGACACAGCAAAACTTTTTGAACGCTCACTTTTGAGCTTCTGGGCCGAAATATAGGCACACTTGACTTTAAGACTGAAACACTAGCCGAGACCACGTTACGCGCATCATGAATTTGATCAACTTCTGCTCGCTTTCCCGGAACTTGGGGAATATTTTCCAGTCCCGGGCACCCTAAACTAACTTTTGATAGCTTTGGTTTGCAGTGAAATGCACACAGCAAAACTTTTTGAACGCTCACTTTCGAGCTTCTGGACAGAAATATAGCCCCACTTCACTTTAAGACTGAAAGGGTAGTCGGGACCGCTTTGGGAGCATCGTGATTTTGACCAACTTCAGCTCGATTTACCGGAACTTAGGGAATATTTCCCAGTCCCAGGGACGCTAAACTAACTCGTGATGGCCTCGTTTTTCAGTCAACGAACACAGCAAAACTTTTTGAAGGCTCACTTTCGGGCTTCTGGGCCGAAATATAGCCCCACTTCACTTTAAGACTGAAAGAGTAGCCGATACCGCATTTCGCATCGTGATTTTGATCAACTTCGCCTCGATTCCCGGAACTTGGGCAATATTTTTCAGTCCCGGGGACTCTAAACTAACCCGTGATGGCGTTGGTTTGCAGTGAAATGGACACAGCAAAACTTTTTGAACGCTCACTTTCGGGCTTCTGGCCCGAAATATAGCCCCACTTCACTTTAAGACAGAAAGAGTAGCCGAGACCACTTTAGGGGCATCGTGATTTTGACCAACCTCGGCTCAATTTCCCGGACCTTGGGGCATATTTTCTTGTCCCGGGGACGCTAAACTAACTCCTGATGGCCTTGGTTTTCAGTGAAATGAAGACAGCAAAACTTTTTGAACGCTCACTTTCGGGCTTCTCGCCCGAAATATAGCCCCACTTCACTCTAAGACTGAAAGAGTAGCCGACACTACCTTACGCAAATCGTGATTTTGACCAACTTCGGCTCGATTTCCCGGAGGTTGGGGGATATTTTCCAGTCCCGGGGACTCTAAACTAGCTCCTGATGGCTTTGGTTTGCAGTCAAATAAATACAGGGAAACTTTTTGAACGCTCACTTTCAAGCTCCTGGGCATGAATAAAGCCTCACTTCACTTTAAGACTGAAACAGTAAGCGAGACCGCCTAACGCGCACCGTGATTTTGACCAACTTCGGCTAAACTTCCCTGAACTTGGGGGATATTTTCCAGTCCCGAAGACTCTTAAGTAACCCCTGATGGCCTTCGTTTGCATTGAAATGGATACAGCAAAACTTTTTGAAGCTCACTTTTGAGCTTCTGGGCCGAATTATAGCCCCACTTCACTTTAAGACTGAAAGACTAGCCAAGACCGTCTTGCACGCATCGTGATTTTGGGCAACGTCTTCTCGATTTTCCGGAACTTGGGAAATATATCGCAGTCCCAGGGACTCTAAACTAACTCCTGATGGTCTTGGTTTGCAGTGAAATGGACACAGCAAATGTTTTGCAGCGCTCACTTTGGAGCTTCTGGCCGAAATAGAGCCCTACTTCACTTTAAGACTGAAAGAGTAGCCGAGGCCGCCTTAGGCGCATCGTGATTTTGACCAACTTCGGCTTGAGTTGCCAGAACTTAAAAGATATTTTCCACTCTCGGGGACCCTAAACTAACTCACTTTTCAGCTTCTGGGCCGAAATATAGTCCCACTTCATTTTAAGACTGAAAGACTAGCCAAGACCGTCTTGCGCGCATCGTGATTTTGACCAACGTCTTCTCGATTTTCCGCAACTTGGGAAATATATCGCAGTCCCGAGGACTCTAAACTAACTCCTGATGGCCTTGGTTTGCAGTGAAATGGACACAGCAAATTTTTTGCAGCGCTCACTTTGGAGCTTCCGGCCGAAATAGAGCCCCACTTCACTTTAAGACTGAAAGAGTAGCCGAGGCCGCCTTAGGCGCATCGTGATTTTGACCAACTTCGGCTTGAGTTGCCAGAACTTAAAAGATATTTTCCACTCCCGGGGACCCTAAACTAACTCACTTTTCAGCTTCTGGGCCGAATTATAGTACCACTTCATTTTAAGACTGAAAGACTAGCCAAGACCGTCTTGCGCGCATCGTGATTTTGACCAACGTCTTCTAGATTTTCCGCAACTTGGGAAATATATTGCAGTCCCGGGGACTCTAAACTAACTCCTGATGGCCTTGGTTTTCAGTGAAACGGACACAGCAAATGTTTTGCAGCGCTCACTTTGGAGCTTCTGGGCCGAAATATAGCCCCACTTCACTTTAAGACTGAAAGAGTAGCCGAGGCCGCCTTAGGCGCATCGTGATTTTGACCAACTTCGGCTTGAGTTGCCAGAACTTAAAAGATATTTTCCAGTCCCGGGGACTCTAAACTAAGTCATGATGGCCTTGGTTTTCAGTGAAATTGAGAGAGCAAAACTTTTTGAACGCTCACTGTCGAGCTTCTGGACCGAAATATAGCCCTACTTCACTTTCAGACTCAAAGAGTAGCCGAGACCGCCTTACGCGAATCGTTATTTTGACCAACTTCGTCTCGATTTGGCGGAACTTGGAGGATATTTTCCAGTTCCGGGGACTGTAAACTACTTCCTGAGGGCCTTGCTTTGCAGTGAAATGGGCACAGCATATCTTTTTGCACGCTCACTTTCGAGCTTCTGGGCCAAAATATACAGCCACGTCACTTTAAGACTAAAAGAGTAGCCGAGACTGCTTTACGCGCATCGTGATTTTGACAAACTTCGGCTCGATTTTTTCGGAACTGGGGGGATATTTTGATCTCCCGCAGACTGTAAACTATCTCCTGATGTGGTTTGGTTCGCGGTGAAATGGACAAAGCAAAACTTTTTGAACTTTCACTTTCCAGCTTTTGGGCCGAAATATAGCCCCAGTTCACTTTAAGAATCAAAGAGTAGCCGAGACCGCCTTACGCGCATCGTGATTTTGACAAAATTCGGCTCGATTTCCCCGAACTTGGCCGATATTTTCCAGTCCCGAGCAGTCTAAACTAACTCCTGATGGCCTTGGTTTGCAGTGAAATGAACAAGGTAACAGTTTTTGAACGCTTATTTTCGAGCTTCTGGGATGAAATATAGCCCCACTTCACTTTAAGACTGAAAGAGTAGGCGAGACCGCCTTACGCGCATCGTGATTTTGAGCAACTTCCGCTCGATTTTCTAGAATTTTGGCGATATTTTTAAGTCCCGGGGACTCTAAAGTAACTCCTGATGGCCTTGGTTTGATGTGAAATGGACGCAGGAAAACTTTTTGAACGCTCAGTTTCGAGCTTCTGGGCCGAAATACAACCGTACTTCACTTTAAGACTGAAATAGAAGCCGAGACCTCCTTACGAGCATCGTGATTTTGACCCAGTTCAGCTCGATTTCCCGGAACTTGGGGGATATTTTCCAGTCCGGGGGACTTTAAACTAACTCCTGATGGCCTTGGTTTGCAGTTAAATGCACAAAGCGTAACTTTTTAAAGGTTCACTTTCGAGCTTCTGGGCCGAAATATAGCCCCACTTTACTTTAAGACTGAAAGAGTAGCCGAGACCGTCTTACGCGCATCGTGATTTTGACCAACTTCCGTTGGATTTCCCTGAACTTCGGGGATATATTCCAGTCCCGAGGACTCTAAACTAACTGCTGATGGCCTTGGTTTGCAGTGAAATGGACACAGCACATTTTTTTGAACGCTCACTTTCGAGCTTCTCGGCCGAAATATAGCCCTACTTCACTTTAAGACTGAAAGAGTAGCCGAGACTGCCTTACGCGCATCGTAATTTTGACCAACTTCGGCTCGATTTCCCGGAAGTTGGCGATTATTTTCAATTCCCAGGGAAGCTAAACTAACTTCCGATGGCCTTAGTTTGCAGTTAAATGGACACAGCAAAACTTTTTGAACGCTCACTTTCGAGCTTATTGCTCGAAATATAGCCCCACTTAATTTTAAGAGTGAAAGAGTAGCCGAGACCGCCTTACGCCCATCGTAATTTTGACCAACTTCGGCTCGATTTCCCGGAACTTGGGGGATATTTTCCAGTCCCGCGGACTCTAAAGTAACTCCTGATGGCCTTGCTCTGGAGTGAAATGGACACAGCACAACTTTTTGAACGCTCACTTTCGAGCTTCTGGGGGGAAATATTGCCTCAGTTGACTTTAAGAATGAAAGAGTAACCGGGACCGCCTTACGCGCATCGTGATTTTGACCAACTTTGGCTCGGTTTCCCGGGAAATGGGGGATATTTTCTGGTACCGGGGACTCTAGACTAACTCCTGATTTCCTCGGTTTGCAGTGAAATGGACACAGCACAACTTTTTGAACGCTCACTTTTGAGCTTCTGGGCCGAAGCATAGCCCTACTTCACCTTAAGACTGAAAGACTAGCCGAGACCGCCTTACGCGCATCGTGATTTTGGGCTACTTGGGCTCGATTTCCCGGAACTTGGGAGATAATTGCCAGTCCCGGGCACTCTAAACTAATTCCTGATGGCCTTGGTTTTATGTGAAATGGACACAGCCAAACTTTTTGAACGTTTACTTTCGAGCTTCTGGGCCGAAATATAGCCCCACTTCACTTTAAGACTGAAAGAGTAGCCGGCACCGCCTTACGCGCATGGTAATTTTGTCGAACTTCGGCTTGATTTCCTGGGACTTGGGGGATATTTTCCAGTCCCGGAAGCTCTAAACTAACTCCTGAATGCCTTGGTTTTTAGTGAAATGGACACAGGTAAAAGGAGCGCACGCTCGGTTTCCAGGTTGTAGGCCGATATATAGCCCCACTTTATTTTAAGACTGAAAGTGTACACGAAACCGCCTTAAGCGCATCGAAATTTTTAGCCACTATGGCTCGATATGCCAAAACTTGGGGGATATTTTCCAGTCCCGGGGACTCTACCCTAACTCTTGATGGCCTTAGTTTTCAGTAAAATGGTCACAGGTAACAGGAGCGCACGCTCGGTGTCGAGCTTCTAGGCCGAAATGTAGCCCCAGTTCATTTTAAGACTGAAAGAGTAAACGAAACTGCCGTGCGCCTATCGTAATTTTAAGAAAGTATGGCTCAATTTGCCGAAACTTGGAGGATAGCTTCCAGTCTCGAGGATTCTAAACTATCTCCTGATGGACTTAGTTCTTAGTGAAACGGACACAGGTAAAAGGAGAGCACGCTCGGTGTCGAGCTTGTAGAACCGAAATATAGCCCCACTTCATTTTCGGAGTAAACGAGTAGCCGAGACCGCCTTAGGCGCATCGTGATTTTGAGCATCTTTGGCTCGATTTGCCGGAATTCGGGGAATATTTTCCAGTCCCGAGGACTCTATGTTAACTGCTGATGAACTTAGTTTTCAGTGATATGTACACAGGCAAAAGGAGCGCACGCTCGGTGTTGAGCTTGTCGGCCGAAATATAGCCCCACTTCATTTTAAGACTGAAAGAGTAGCCGAGACCGCCTTACGCGCATCGTGATTTTGAGCAACTTTGGCTCGATCTGCCAGAATTTGGGAAATATTTTCCAGTCCCAAGGACTCTAAACTAACTCCTGATTGCCTAAGATGTCAGTGAAATGGACACAGGTAAAATTAGCGCACGCCCGGTCTCGAGCTTCTAGGTCGAAATATAGCCCCCCTTAATTTTAAGACTGAAAGAGTAGCCGAGACAGCCTTACGCGCATCGTGATTTTGGGCCACTTTTGCTAAATTTCCCGCAAGTTGGCGAATAATTTAAAGTCCCGGGGACGCTAAACTAACTCCCGATGACCTTGGTTTGCAATTTAATGAACACAGCAAAACATTCTGAACGCTCACCTTCGAGCTTCAGTGCCGCAATATAGCCCTACTTAAATTTAAGACTGAAAGAGTAACCGAGAGCCCGTTACGCGCATCGTAATTTTCATCAACTTCGGCGCCATTTCCTGGAACTTGGAGAATATTTTCCAGTTCCGGGGACTCTAAACTAACTCCTGATTGCCTTGGTTTGCAGTGAAATGGACACAGCAAAACTTTTTGAACGCTCACTTTCGAGCTTGTGGGCCTAAATATAGCCACACTTCACTTTAAGACTGAAACAGTAGCCGAGACTGCGTTACGCGCATCGTGATTTTGAGCACCTTCTACGCGCTTTCCTGAAACTTGGGGAATATTTTCCAGTCCCGGGGACTCTAAACTAACTGCTGATGGCCATGATTTGCAGTGAAATTCACACAGCACAAGTTTTGGAACGAACACTTTCGAGCTTTTAGGCCAAAATATAGTCCCACATCACTTACGACTTAAAGAGTAGCCGAGACCGGCGTGCGCGCATCGTGATTTTGACCAACGTCGGGTCGATATTCCGGAACTTGGGGGATATTTTCCAGTCCCAGGGCCTCTAAACTAACGCTTGATGGCCTTGGTTTGCAGTGAAATGGAGACAGCAAAACTTTTTGAACGCTCACCTTCAAGCCTCTGGGCCGAAATATAGCCCACTTTACTTTAATACAGAAAAAGTAGTCAAGACCGCCTTACGCGCATCGTGATTTTGACAAACCTCGGGTGGATTTCCCGGAACTTGGGGGATGTTTTCCAGTCCCTTGGACGCTAAACTAGGTGCCGATGGCCTTGTTTTGCAGTGAAATGGACACAGCAAAGCTTTTTGAACGCTCACTCTCGAGCTTCTGGGCCGAAATAGAGCCCCATTTTACTTTAAGACTGAAAGAGTAGGCGAGACCGTCTTGAGCGAATCGTGATTTTGAGCAATTTCGCGTTTATTTCCCGAAACGTGGGGGATATATTCCAGTCAAAGGGACTCTACAGTCACTCCTGATGGCCTTGGTTTTCAGTGAAATGGACAGAGCACAACTTAGGAGCTTCTGGGCAGAAATATAGCCCCACTTTACTTTAAGACTGAAAGAGTAGATGAGACCGCCTTACGCGCATCGTAATTTTGACGAACTTCGAATGGATTTCCCGCAAATTGGGGGATATTTTCCAGTCCCTTGGACGTTAAACTAGGTACCGATGGCCTTGTTTTGCATTGAAATGGACACAGCAAAGCTTTTTGAACGCTCACTTTCGACATTCTGGGCCGAAATATAGCCATACTTCACTTTAAGACTCAAACAGTAGCCGAGACCACGTTTCGCGCATCGTGATTTTGGTCAACTTCGGCTCGATTTCCCGGAACTTGCGAAATATTTTGCAGTCCCGGGGTCTCTAAACTAACTCGTGCTGGTCTTGGTTTGCAGTGAAACGGAAACAGAAAAAGTTTTTGAACGCATACTTTCGAGCTTCTGGACCGAAATAGAACCCCACTTCACTTGAAGACTGAAAGAGTAGCCGAGACCGCCTTACGTGCATCGTGATTTTGACAAACTTTGGGTTGATTTCCCGGAACTTCGGGGATATTTTCTAGTCCCAGGGACTCTCAACTAACTCCTGCTTGTCTTGGTTTGAAGGGAAATGGACACAGCGAAAGTTTTTGAACGCTCACTCTCGAGCTTCTGGGCCGAAATACAGCCCCATTTTACTTTAAGACTGAAAGAGTAGGCGAGACCGTCTTGAGCGAATCGTGATTTTGAGCAATTTCGCGTTTATTTCCCGAAACGTGGGGGATATATTCCAGTCAAAGGGACTCTACAGTAACTCCTGATGGCCTTGGTTTTCAGTGAAATGGACAGAGCACAACTTAGGAGCTTCTGGGCAGAAATATAGCCCCACTTTACTTTAAGACTAAAAGAGTAGATGAGACCGCCTTACGCGCATCGTAATTTTGACGAACTTCCAATGGATTTCCCGGAACTTGGGGGATATTTTGCAGTCCCTTGGACGGTAAACTGAGTCCTGATGGCCTTGTTTTGAAGCCAAATGGACACAACAAAACTTTTTGAACGCTCACTTTCTAGCTTGTGGGCCGAAATATAGCTACACTTCACTTTAGGACTGACACAGTAGCCGAGACCACGTTACGCGCATCATGAATTTGATCAACTTCGGCTGGATTTCCCGGGACTTGGGGGATATTCTCCAGTCCCGGGGACTCTAAACTAACTTCTGATGGCCTTGGTTTGCACTGAAAGTGACAGAGCAAAACTTTTTAAACATTCACTTTCGAGCTTCTGGGCCGAAATATAGCCCCACTTCACTTTAAGACTTAAATATTAGCCGAGACCACCTTACGCACATCGTGATTTTGACCAACTTCGGCTGGATTTACCGGAACTTGGGGGATATTTTCCAGTCCTTAGGACTCTTAAGTAACCCCTGATGGCCTTGGTTTGCTTTGAAATGGATACAGCAAAACTTTTTGAACGCTCACTTTTGAGCTTCTGGGCCGAAATATAGCCCCACTTCACTTTAAGACTGAAAGAGTAGCCGAGACCGTCTTAAGCGCATCGTTATTTTGACCAACGTCTTCTCGATTTTCCGGAACTTGGGAAATACATTCCACTCCCGGGGACTCTAAACTAACTACTGATAGCCTTGGTTTGCAGTGAAATAGACACAGTAATTTTTTTTGAGCTTTGAGCTTGTGGGCCGAAATAGAGCCCCACTTCACTTTAAGACTGAAGGAGTAGTCGAGACCGCCTTAAGCGCACCGTGATTTTGACCAACTTCGGCTCGATTTGCCGGAACTTGGGGGATATTTTCCAGTCCCGGGGACTCTAAACTAACTCCTGATTGTCTTGGTTTTCACTGAAATGGACACAGCGAAACTTTTTGAACGCTCACTCTCGAGCTTCTGGACCGAAATATAGCCCCACTTTACTTTAAGAACTGAAAGAGTAGCCGAGACCGTCTTGCGCAAATCGTGATTTTGACCAACTTCGAGCCGGTTTCCCGAAACTTGGGGGATATATTCCATTTCCGCGGGCTCTAAACTAACTCCTGATGGCCTTGGTTTTCAGTGAAATGGACAAAGGAAAGCTTTTTGAACACTCTCTTTGTAGCTTCTGGGCCGAAATAGAATCCCACTTCACTTTCAGACTGAAATAGTAGCCGAGACCGCCTCACGCGCATCGTGAGTTAGACCAAAATTCAGCTCGATTTCACGCAACTTTTGGGATATTTTCCAGTCCCGGGGACTCTAAACTCACTCCGGATGGCCTTGGTTTTCACTGAAATGCGCACAACATAAATTTTTGAACGCCCACTTTGGAGCTTCTGGGCCGAAATATAGCCCCACTTTACTTTAAGACTGAAAGAGTAGCCGAGATCGCCTTACGCGCATCGTGATTTTGAGCATTTTCGGATCGATTCCTCGGAAGTTAAGGGATATTTTCCAGTCCCGGGGACTCTAAACTAACTCCTGATCGCCTTGCTTGGCATTGATATGGACAGAGCAGAACTTTTTGAACGCTCACTTTCGAGCTTGTGGGCCGAAATATAGCCACACTTTACTTTAAGACTGAAACAGTAGCCGAGACCGCGTTTCGCGCATCGTGATTTTCATCAACTTCGGCTCGCTTTCCCGGACCTTGGGGAATGTTTTCCAGTCCCGGGGACCCTAAACTAAGTCCTGATGGCATTGTTTTGAAGTGAAATGGACACAGCAAAACTTTTTGAAGGCTCACTTTCTAGCTTGTGGGCCGAAATATAGGCACACTTGACTTTAAGACTGAAACAGTACCCGAGACCGCGTTACGCGCATCATGAATTTGATCAACTTCGGCTCCAATTCCCGGGACTTAGGGGATATGTTCCAGTCCCGGGGACTCTAAACTAACTCCTGATGGCCTTGGTTTGCATTGAAATGGACACAGCACAATTTTTTGAACGCACACTTTCGAGATTCTGGGCCGAAATATAGCCCCACTTCACTTAAGACTGAAAGAGTAGCCGAGACCGCCTTGCTCGCATCGTGAGTTTGACAAACTTCCGGTCGATATTCCAGAACTTGGGGGATATTCTCCAGTCCCAGGAACTCTAAACTAACTCCTCATGGCCTTGGTTTGCAGTGAAATGGACAGAGCAAAACTTTTTGAACGCTCACCTTCGAGCTTCCTGGCCGAAACAAAGCCCCACTTTACTTTAAGACTTAAAGAGTAACCGAGACCACCTTACGCGCATTGTGATTTTGACAAACCTCGGGTGGATCTCCCGGAACTTGGGGAACATTTTCCAGTCCCTTGGACGCTAAACTAAGTCCTGATGGCCTTGTTTTGCAGTGAAATGGACACAGCAAAACTTTTTGAACGCTCACTTTCGAGCTTGTGGGCCGAAATATAGCCACACTTTACTTTAAGACTGAAACAGTAGCCGAGACCGCATTTCGCGCATCGTGATTTTGATCAACTTGGGCTCGCTTTCCCGGAACTTGGGGAATATTTTCCAGTCCCGGGGACCCTAAACTAACTTTTGATAGCTTTGGTTTGCAGTGAAATGCACACAGCAAAACTTTTTGAACGCTCACTTTCGAGCTTCTGGACAGAAATATAGCCCCACTTCACTTTAAGACTGAAAGGGTAGTCGAGACCGCTTTGGGAGCATCGTGATTTTGACCAACTTCAGCTCGATTTACCGGAGCTTGGGGAATGTTTTCCAGTCCCAGGGACGCTAAACTAACTGGTGATGGCCTTGTTTTTCAGTCAAAGAACACAGCAAAACTTTTTGAAGGCTCACTTTCGGACTTCTGGGCCGAAATATAGCCCCACTTCACTTTAAGACTGAAAGAGGAGCCGATACCGCATTTCGCGCATCGTGATTTTGATCAACTTCGATTGGATTGCCCGGAGCTTGGGCCATATTTTCCAGTCCCGGGGACTCTAAACTAACCCGTGATGGCCTTGCTTTGCAGTGAAATGGACACAGCAAAACTTTTTGAACGCTCACTTTCGGGCTTCTGGGCCGAAATATAGCCCCACTTCACTTTAAGACAGAAAGAGTAGCCGAGACCACTTTAGGGGCATCGTGATTTTGACCAACCTCGGCTCAATTTCCCGGAAGCTGGGGCATATTTTCTTGTCCCGGGGACGCTAAACTAACTTCCGGTGGCCTTGGTTTGCAGTGAAATGAACACAGCAAAACTTTTTGAACTTTCACTTTCTAGCTTCTGGGCCGAAATATAGCCCCAGTTCACTTTAAGAATCAAAGAGTAGCCGAGACCGCCTTACGCGCATCGTGATTTTGACAAAATTCGGCTCGATTTCCCCGAACTTGGCCGATATTTTCCAGTCCCAAGCAGTCTAACCTAACTCCTGATGGCCTTGCTTTGCAGTGAAATGAACAAGGTAACACTTTTTCAACGCTTATTTTCGAGCTTCTGGGATGAAATATAGCCCCACTTCACTTTAAGACTGAAAGAGTAGGCAAGACCGCCTTACGCGCATCATGATTTTGAGGAACTTCCGCTCGATTTTCTAGAATTTTGGCGATATTTTCAAGTGCCGGATACTCTAAAGTAACTCCTGATCGCCTTGGTTTAATGTGAAATGGACGCAGGAAAACTTTTTGAACGCTCAGTTTCGAGCTTCTGGGCCGAAATACAACCGTACTTCACTTTAAGACTGAAATAGTAGCCGAGGCCTCCCTAGGAGCATCGTGATTTTGACCCAGTTCAGCTCGATTTCCCGGAACTTGGGGGATATTTTCCAATCTGGGGGACTTTAAACTAACTCCTGATGGCCTTGGTTTGCAGTTAAATGCACAAAGCGTAACTTTTTAAAGGTTCACTTTCGAGCTTCTGGGCCGAAATATAGCCCCACTTTACTTTAAGACTGAAAGAGTAGCCGAGACCGTCTTACGCGCATCGTGATTTTGACCAACTTCCGTTGGATTTCCCTGAACTTCGGGGATATATTCCAGTCCCGGGGACTCTAAACTAACTGCTGATGGCCTTGGTTTGCAGTGAAATGGACACAGCACATTTTTTTGAACGCTCACTTTCAAGCTTCTCGGCCGAAATATAGCCCTACTTCACTTTAAGACTGAAAGAGTAGCCGAGACCGCCGTACGCGCATCGTAATTTTGACCAACTTCGGCTCGATTTCCCGGAAGTTGGCGAATATTTTCAATTCCCAGGGAAGCTAAACTAACTTCCGATGGCCTTAGTTTCCAGTTAAATGGACACAGCAAAACTTTTTGAACGCTCACTTTCGAGCTTATTGCTCGAAATATAGCCCCACTTAACTTTAAGACTGAGAGAGTAGCCGAGACCGCCTTACGCGCATCGTGATTTTGGGATACTTCGGCTCGATTTCCCGGAAATAGGGAAATATTTTCCAGTCCCGGGGACTCTAAACTAACTCCTGATGGCCTTGGTTTCCAGTGAAATGGACACAGGAACACTTTTTGAACGCGCACTTTCGAGCTTGCTGGCCGAAATATAGCCCTACTTCTTTTTAAGACTGAAAGAGTAGGCGGGAGCGCCTTACGCGCATTGTGATTTTGAGGATCTTCGGCTCGATCTGGCGAAACTTGGGAGATATTTTCCAGTCCCAAAGTCTCTAAACTCACTCCTGATTGTCTAAGATGTGAGTGAAATAGACACAAAAATTTTTAAACCTTTACTTTGGAGCTTCTGGAGTTAACTCTAAGCCCACTTTACCTTAAGACTGAAAGAGTAGCCGAGACCCCCTTAAGCGCATCGTGATTTTGACTAACTTCGGGTGGATTTCCCGTAACTTGGGGGATATTTCCAGTTCCTTTGACGCTAAACTAAGTCGTGATGGCCTTGTTTTGCAGTGAAATGGACACAGCAAAACTTTTTAAACACTCAGTTTCGAGCTTCTGGGCCGAAATATTGCCCCAATTCACTTTAAGACTTAAAGAGTAGCCGAGACTGCCGTACGCGCGTCGTGATTTGACCAACTTCGGTTAAATTTCCCGGAACTTGGGGGATATTTTCCAGTCCCGGGGACTCTAAACTGAGCCCCGACGTCCTTGGTCTGCAGTAAAATGGACACAGCAAAACTTTTTGAACGCTCACTTTGAGCTTCTGAGCCGAAATATAGCTCCACTTCACTTTAAGAGTGAAAGACTAGCCGAGACCGCCTTACGCCCATCGTAATTTTGACCAACTTCGGCTCGATTTCCCGGAACTTGGGGGATATTTTCCAGTCCCGCGGACTCTAAAGTAACTCCTGATGGCCTTGCTCTGGAGTGAAATGGACACAGCACAACTTTTTGAACGCTCACTTTCGAGCTTCTGGGGGAAAATAATACCCCAGTTCACTTTAAGAATGAAAGAGTAGCCGGGACCGCCTTACGCGCATCGTGATTTTGACCAACTTTGGCTCGATTTCCCGGGAAATGGCGGATATTTTCCGGTACCGGGGACTCTAAACTTACTCCTGATTTCCTCGGTTTGCAGTGAAATGGACGCAGCACAACTTTTTGAACGCTCACTTTTGAGCTTCTGGGCCGAAGCATAGCCCTATTTCACCTTAAGACTGAAAGACTAGCCGAGACCGCCTTACGCGCATCGTGATTTCGGGCTACTTCGGCCCGATTTCCCGGAACTTGGGAGATAATTGCCAGTCCCGGGCACTCTAAACTAATTCCTGATGGCCTTGGTTTTCAGTGAAATGGACACAGCCAAACTTTTTGAACGTTTACTTTCGAGCTTCTGGGCCGAAATATAGCCCCACTTCACTTTAAGACTGAAAGAGTAGCCGGCACCGCCTTACGCGCATGGTAATTTTGTCGAACTTCGGCTTGATTTCCTGGGACTTGGGGGATATTTTCCAGTCCCGGAAGCTCTAAACTAACTCCTGAATGCCTTGGTTTTTAGTGAAATGGACACAGGTAAAAGGAGCGCACGCTCGGTTTCCAGGTTGTAGGCCGATATATAGCCCCACTTTATTTTAAGACTGAAAGTGTACACGAAACCGCCTTAAGCGCATCGAAATTTTTAGCCACTATGGCTCGATATGCCAAAACTTGGGGAATATTTTCCAGTCCCGGGGACTCTACCCTAACTCTTGATGGCCTTAGTTTTCAGTAAAATGGTCACAGGTAACAGGAGCGCACGCTCGGTGTCGAGCTTCTAGGCCGAAATGTAGCCCCAGTTCATTTTAAGACTGAAAGAGTAAACGAAACTGCCGTGCGCCTATCGTAATTTTAAGAAAGTATGGCTCAATTTGCCGAAACTTGGAGGATAGCTTCCAGTCTCGAGGATTCTAAACTATCTCCTGATGGACTTAGTTCTTAGTGAAATGGACACAGGTAAAAGGAGAGCACGCTCGGTGTCGAGCTTGTAGAACCGAAATATAGCCCCACTTCATTTTCGGAGTAAACGAGTAGCCGAGACCGCCTTAGGCGCATCGTGATTTTGAGCATCTTTGGCTCGATTTGCCGGAATTCGGGGAGTATTTTCCAGTCCCGAGGACTCTATGTTAACTCCTGATGAACTTAGTTTTCAGTGATATGTACACAGGCAAAAGGAGCGCACGCTCGGTGTTGAGCTTGTCGGCCGAAATATAGCCCCACTTCATTTTAAGACTGAAAGAGTAGCCGAGACCGCCTTACGCGCATCGTGATTTTGAGCAACTTTGGCTCGATCTGCCAGAATTTGGGAAATATTTTCCAGTCCCAAGGACTCTAAACTAACTCCTGATGGCCTAAGATGTCAGTGAAATGGACACAGGTAAAATTAGCCCACGTCCGGTCTCGACCTTCTAAGTCGAAATATAGCCCCCCTTAATTTTAAGACTGAAAGAGTAGCCGAGACCGCCTTACGCGCATCGTGATTTTGGGCCACTTTTGCTCGATTTCCCGGGAAAATTTAAAGAAATTTAAAGTCCCGGGGACGCTAAACTAACTCCCGATGACCTTGGTTTGCAGTTTAATGAACACAGCAAAACATTCTGAACGCTCACCTTCGAGCTTCAGTGCCGCAATATAGCCCTACTTAAATTTAAGACTGAAAGAATAACCGAGAGCCCGTTACGCGCATCGTAATTTTCATCAACTTCGGCGCCATTTCCTGGAACTTGGAGAATATTTTCCAGTTCCGGGGACTCTAAACTAACTCCTGATTGCCTTGGTTTGCAGTGAAATGGACACAGCAAAACTTTTTGAACGCTCACTTTCGAGCTTGTGGGCCTAAATATAGCCACACTTCACTTTAAGACTGAAACAGTAGCCGAGACCGCGTTACGCGCATCGTGATTTTGAGCAACTTCTGCTCGCTTTCCTGGAACTTGGGGAATATTTTCCAGTCCCGGGGACTGTAAACTAACTGCTGATGGCCATGGTTTGCAGTGAAATTCACACAGCACAAGTTTTTGAACGAACACTTTCGAGCTTTTAGGCCAAAATATAGTCCCACATCACTTACGACTTAAAGAGTAGCCTAGACCGGCGTGCGCGCATCGTGATTTTGACCAACTTCGGGTCGATATTCCGGAACTTGGGGGATATTTTTCAGTCCCAGGGACTCTAACCTACCTCTTGATAGCCTTGGTTTGTAGTGAAATGGAGACAGCAAAACTTTTTGAACGCTCACCTTCAAGCTTCTGGGCCGAAATATAGCCCACTTTACTTTAATACTGAAAAAGTAGCCGAGACCGCCTTACGCGCATCGTGATTTTGACAAACTTCGGGTGGATTTCCCGGAGCTTGGGGGATATTTTCCAGTCCCTTGGACGCTAAACTAGGTGCCGATGGACTTGTTTTGCAGTGAAATGGACACAGCAAAGCTTTTTGAACGCTCACTTTCGAGGTTGTGGGCCGAAATATAGCCATACTTCACTTTAAGACTCAAACAGTAGCCGAGACCACGTTTCGCGCATCGTGATTTTGATCAACTTCGGCTCGATTTCCCGGAACTTGCGAAATATTTTGCAGTCCCGGGGACTCTAAACTAACTCGTGCTGGTCTTGGTTTGCAGTGAAACGGAAACAGAAAAAGTTTTTGAACGCATACTTTCGAGCTTCTGGACCGAAATAGAACCCCACTTCACTTGAAGACTGAAAGAGTAGCCGAGACCGTCTTACGTGCATCGTGATTTTGAGCAACTTCGGCTCGATTTGCCGGAACTAAGGGGATATATTCCAGTTCTGAGGACTCTAAACTAATTCCTGGTGGCCTTGGTTTGCAGTAAAATAGACTCAGCAAAAGTTTTTGAACGCTCAATGTCGAGCTTCTTGGCCAAAATATAGCCCCCCATTACTTTAACACTGAAAGAGTAGCCGAGACCGCCTTACGTGCATCGTAATGTTGAAAAACTTCGGGTTGATTTCCCGGAACTTGGGGGATATTTTCCACTCCCGGGGACTCTCAACTAACTCCTGCTTGTCTTGGTTTGCAGTGAAATGGACACAGCGAAAGTTTTTGAACGCTCACTCTCGAGCTTCTGGGCCGAAATACAGCCCCATTTTACTTTAAGACTGAAAGAGTAGGCGAGACCGTCTTGAGCGAATCGTGATTTTGAGAAATTTCGCGTTTATTTCCCGAAACGTGGGGGATATATTCCAGTCAAAGGGACTCTACAGTCACTCCTGATGGCCTTGGTTTTCAGTGAAATGGACAGAGCACAACTTTGGAGCTTCTGGGCAGAAATATAGCCCCACTTTACTTTAAGACTGAAAGAGTAGATGAGACCGCCTTAGGCGCACCGTGATTTTGACGAACTTCGAATGGATATCCCGGAACTTGGGGGATATTTTCCACTCCCTTGGACGCTAAACTAGGTGCCGATGGACTTGTTTTGCAGTGAAATGGACACAGCAAAGCTTTTTGAAAGCTCACTTTCGAGCTTGTGGGCCGAAATATAGCCACACTTCACTTTAAGACTCAAACAGTAGCCGAGACCACGTTTCGCGCATCGTGATTTTGATCAACTTCGGCTCGATTTCCCGGAACTTGCGAAATATTTTGCAGTCCCGGGGACTCTAAACTAACTCGTGCTGGTCTTGGTTTGCAGTGAAACGGAAACAGAAAAAGTTTTTGAACGCATACTTTCGAGCTTCTGGACCGAAATAGAACCCCACTTCACTTGAAGACTGAAAGAGTAGCCGAGACCGCCTTACATGCATCGTGATTTTGAGCAACTTCGGCTCGATTTGCCGGAACTAAGGGGATATATTCCAGTTCTGAGGACTCTAAACTAATTCCTGGTGGCCTTGGTTTGCAGTAAAATAGACCCAGCAAAAGTTTTTGAACGCTCAATGTCGAGCTTCTGGGCCAAAATATAGGGCCCCATTACTTTAACACTGAAAGAGTAGCCGAGACCGCCTTACGTGCATCGTGATTTTGACAAACTTCGGGTTGATTTCTCGGAAATTGGGGGATATTTTCCACTCCCGGGGACTCTCAACTAACTCCTGCTTGTCTTGGTTTGCAGTGAAATTGACACAGCGAAAGTTTTTGAACGCTCACTCTCGAGCTTCTGGGCCGAAATACAGCCCCATTTTACTTTAAGACTGAAAGAGTAGGCGAGACCGTCTTGAGCGAATCGTGGTTTTGAGCAATTTCGCGTTTATTTCCCGAAACGTCGGGGATATATTCCAGTCAAAGGGACTCTACAGTCACTCCTGATGGCCTTGGTTTTCAGTGAAATGGACAGAGCACAACTTAGGAGCTTCTGGGCAGAAATATAGCCCCACTTTACTTTAAGACTGAAAGAGTAGATGAGACCGCCTTACGCGCATCGTAATTTTGACGAACTTCCAATGGATTTCCCGGAACTTGGGGGATATTTTGCAGTCCCTTGGACGCTAAACTAAGTCCTGATGGCCTTGTTTTGAAGTCAAATGGACACAACAAAACTTTTTGAACGCTCACTTTCTAGCTTGTTGGCCGAAATATAGCCACACTTGACTTTAGGACTGACACAGTAGCCGAGACCACGTTACGCGCATCATGAATTTGATCAACTTCGGCTGGATTTCCCGGGACTTGGGGGATATTCTCCAGTCCCAGGGACTCTAAACTAACTTCTGATGGCCTTGGTTTGCACTGAAAGTGACAGAGCAAAACTTTTTAAACATTCATTTTCGAGCTTCTGGGCCGAAATATAGCCCCACTTCACTTTAAGACTGAAAGAGTAGCCGAGACCACCTTACGCACATCGTGATTTTGACCCACTTCGGCTGGATTTACCGGAACTTGGGGGATATTTTCCAGTCCCTAGGACTCTTAAGTCACCCCTGATGGCCTTGGTTTGCATTGAAATGGACACAGCAAAACTTTTTGAACGCTCACTTTTGAGCTTCTAGGCCGAAATATAGCCCCACTTCACTTTAAGACTGAAAGAGTAGCAGAGACCGTCTTACGCGCATCGTTATTTTGACCACCGTCTTCTCGATTTTCCGGAACTTGGGAAATACATTCCACTCCCGGGGACTCTAAACTAACTACTGATAGCCTTGGTTTGCAGTGAAATAGACACAGTAATTTTTTTTGAGCTTTGAGCTTGTGGGCCGAAATAGAGCCCCACTTCACTTTAAGACTGAAGGTGTAGTCGAGACCGCCTTAAGCGCACCGTGATTTTACACCAACTTCGGCTCGATTTGCCGGAACTTGGGGGATATTTTCCAGTCCCGGGGACTCTAAACTAACTCCTGATTGTCTTGGTTTTCAGTGAAATGGACACAGCGAAACTTTTTGAACGCTCACTCTCGAGCTTCTGGACCGAAATATAGCCCCACTTTACTTTAAGACTGAAAGAGTAGCCGAGACCGTCTTGCGCAAATCGTGATTTTGACCAACTTCGGGTCGGTTTCCCGAAACTTGAGGGATATATTCCATTTCCGCGGGCTCTAAACTAACTCCTAATGGCCTTGGTTTTCAGTGAAATGGACAAAGGAAAGCTTTTTGAACACTCTCTTTGTAGCTTCTGGGCCGAAATAGAATCCCACTTTACTTTCAGACTGAAATAGTAGCCGAGACCGCCTCACGCGCATCGTGAGTTAGACCAAGTTCAGCTCGATTTCACGCAACTTTTGGGATATTTTCCAGTCCGGGGGACTCTAACTAACTCCGGATGGCCTTGGTTTTCACGGAAATGCGCACAACATAAATTTTTGAACGCCCACTTTGGAGCTTCTGGGCCGAAATATAGCCCCACTTCACTTTAAGACTGAAAGAGTAGCCGAGATCTCCTTACGCGCATCGTGATTTTAACCATTTTCGGATCGATTACTCGGAACTTGGGGGATATTTTCCAGTCCCGGGGACTCTAAACTAACTCCTGATCGTCTTCCTTTGCATTGAAATGGACAGAGCAGAACTTTTTGAACCCTCACTTTCGAGCTTGTGGGTCGAAATATAGCCACACTCTACTTTAAGACTGAAACAGTAGCCAAGACCGCATTTCGCGCATCGTGATTTTCATCAACTTCGGCTCGCTTTCCCGGAGCTTGGGGAATGTTTTCCAGTCCCGGGGACCCTAAACTAAGTCCTGATGGCCTTGTTTTGAAGTGAAATGGACACAGCAAAACTTTTTGAAAGCTCACTTTCTAGCTTGTGGGCCGAAATATAGGCACACTTGGCTTTAAGACTGAAACAGTAGCCGAGACCACGTTACGCGCATCATGAATTTGATCAACTTCGGCTCCAATTCCCGGGACTTGGGGGATATGTTCCAATCCCGGGGACGCTAAACTAACTCCTGATGGCCTTGGTTTGGATTGAAATGGACACAGCACAATTTTTTGAACGCACACTTTCGAGATTCTGGGCCGAAATATAGCCCCACTTCACTTAAGACTGAAAGAGTAGCCGAGACCGCCCTGCTCGCATCGTGAGTTTGAGAAACTCGATATTCCGGAACTTGGGGGATATTTTCCAGTCCCAAGAGCTCTAAACTAACTCCTCATGGCCTTGGTTTGCAGTGAAATGGACAGAGCAAAAGTTTTTGAACGCTCACCTTCGAGCTTCCTGGCCGAAATAAAGTCCCACTTTACTTTAAGACTTAAAGAGTAACCGAGACCACCTTACGCGCATTGTGATTTTGACAAACCTCGGGTGGATCTCCCGGAACTTGGGGAACATTTTCCAGTCCCTTGGACGCTAAACTAAGTCCTGATGGCCTTGTTTTGCAGTGAAATGGACACAGCAAAACTTTTTGAACGCTCACTTTCGAGCTTGTGGGCCGAAATATAGCCACACTTTTCTTTAAGACTGAAAAAGGAGCCGAGACCGCATTTCGCGCATCGTGATTTTGATCAACTTGGGCTCGCTTTCCTGGAACTTGGGGAATATTTTCCAGTCCCGGGGACCCTAAACTAACTTTTGATAGCTTTGGTTTGCAGTGAAATGCACACAGCAAAACTTTTTGAACGCTCACTTTCGAGCTTCTGGACAGAAATATAGCCCCACTTCACTTTAAGACTGAAAGGGTAGCCGAGACCGCTTTGGGAGCATCGTGATTTTGACAAACTTCAGCTCGATTTACCGGAACTTGGGGAATATTTTCCAGTCCCAGGGACGCTAAACTAACTGGTGATGGCCTTGTTTTTCAGTCAGAGAACACAGAAAAATTTTTTTGAAGGCTCACTTTCGGGCTTCTGGGCCGAAATATAGCCCCACTTCACTTTAAGACTGAAAGAGTAGCCGATACCGCATTTCGCGCATCGTGATTTCGATCAACTTCGATTGGATTCCCCGGAACTTGGGCAATATTTTCCAGTCCCAGGGACTCTAAACTAACCCGTGATGGCCTTGGTTTGCAGTGAAATGGACACAGGAAAACTTTTTAAACGCTCACTTTCGAGCTTCTGGACAGAAATATAGCCCCACTTCACTTTAAGACTGAAAGGGTAGCCGATACCGCATTTCGCGCATCGTGATTTTCATCAACTTCGGTTGGATTCCCCGGAACTTGGGCAATATTTTCCAGTCCCAGGGACGCTAAACTAACTGGTGATGGCCTTGTTTTTCAGTCAGAGAACACAGAAAAATTTTTTTGAAGGCTCACTTTCGGGCTTCTGGGCCGAAATATAGCCCCACTTCACTTTAAGACTGAAAGAGTAGCCGATACCGCATTTCGCGCATCGTGATTTTGATCAACTTCGGTTGGATTCCCCGGAACTTGGGCAATATTTTCCAGTCCCAGGGACTCTAAACTAACCCGTGATGGCCTTGGTTTGCAGTGAAATGGACACAGGAAAACTTTTTAAACGCTCACTTTCGAGCTTCTGGACAGAAATATAGCCCCACTTCACTTTAAGACTGAAAGGGTAGCCGAGACCGCTTTGGGAGCATCGTGATTTTGACCAACTTCAGCTCGATTTACCGGAACTTGGGGAATATTTTCCAGTCCCAGGGACGCTAAACTAACTGGTGATGGCCTTGTTTTTCAGTCAGAGAACACAGAAAAATTTTTTTGAAGGCTCACTTTCGGGCTTCTGGGCCGAAATATAGCCCCACTTCACTTTAAGACTGAAAGAGTAGCCGATACCGCATTTCGCGCATCGTGATTTTCATCAACTTCGGTTGGATTCCCCGGAACTTGGGCAATATTTTCCAGTCCCAGGGACGCTAAACTAACTGGTGATGGCCTTGTTTTTCAGTCAGAGAACACAGAAAAATTTTTTTGAAGGCTCACTTTCGGGCTTCTGGGCCGAAATATAGCCCCACTTCACTTTAAGACTGAAAGAGTAGCCGATACCGCATTTCGCGCATCGTGATTTTGATCAACTTCGGTTGGATTCCCCGGAACTTGGGCAATATTTTCCAGTCCCAGGGACTCTAAACTAACCCGTGATGGCCTTGGTTTGCAGTGAAATGGACACAGCAAAACTTTTTAAACGCTCACTTTCGAGCTTCTGGACAGAAATATAGCCCCACTTCACTTTAAGACTGAAAGGGTAGCCGAGACCGCTTTGGGAGCATCGTGATTTTGACCAACTTCAGCTCGATTTACCGGAACTTGGGGAATATTTTCCAGTCCCAGGGACGCTAAACTAACTGGTGATGGCCTTGTTTTTCAGTCAGAGAACACAGAAAAATTTTTTTGAAGGCTCACTTTCGGGCTTCTGGGCCGAAATATAGCCCCACTTCACTTTAAGACTGAAAGAGTAGCCGATACCGCATTTCGCGCATCGTGATTTTGATCAACTTCGGTTGGATTCCCCGGAACTTGGGCAATATTTTCCAGTCCCAGGGACGCTAAACTAACTGGTGATGGCCTTGTTTTTCAGTCAGAGAACACAGAAAAATTTTTTTGAAGGCTCACTTTCGGGCTTCTGGGCCGAAATATAGCCCCACTTCACTTTAAGACTGAAAGAGTAGCCGATACCGCATTTCGCGCATCGTGATTTTGATCAACTTCGGTTGGATTCCCCGGAACTTGGGCAATATTTTCCAGTCCCAGGGACTCTAAACTAACCCGTGATGGCCTTGGTTTGCAGTGAAATGGACACAGCAAAACTTTTTAAACGCTCACTTTCGAGCTTCTGGACAGAAATATAGCCCCACTTCACTTTAAGACTGAAAGGGTAGCCGAGACCGCTTTGGGAGCATCGTGATTTTGACCAACTTCAGCTCGATTTACCGGAACTTGGGGAATATTTTCCAGTCCCAGGGACGCTAAACTAACTGGTGATGGCCTTGTTTTTCAGTCAGAGAACACAGAAAAATTTTTTTGAAGGCTCACTTTCGGGCTTCTGGGCCGAAATATAGCCCCACTTCACTTTAAGACTGAAAGAGTAGCCGATACCGCATTTCGCGCATCGTGATTTTCATCAACTTCGGTTGGATTCCCCGGAACTTGGGCAATATTTTCCAGTCCCAGGGACGCTAAACTAACTGGTGATGGCCTTGTTTTTCAGTCAGAGAACACAGAAAAATTTTTTTGAAGGCTCACTTTCGGGCTTCTGGGCCGAAATATAGCCCCACTTCACTTTAAGACAGAAAGACTAGCCGAGACCACTTTAGGGGCATCGTGATTTTGACCAACCTCGGCTCAATTTCCCGGAACTTGGGGCATATTTTCTTGTCCCGGGGACGCTAAACTAACTCCTGATGGCCTTGGTTTGCAGTGAAATGAACACATCAAAACTTTTTGAACTTTCACTTTCTAGCTTCTCGGCCGAAATATAGCCCCAGTTCACTTTAAGAATCAAAGAGTAGCCGAGACCGCCTTACGCGCATCGTGATTTTGGGATACTTCGGCTCGATTTCCCGGAAATAGGGGCATATTTTCCAGTCCCGGGGACTCTAAACTAACTCCTGATGGCTTTGGTTTCCAGTGAAATGGACACAGGAACACTTTTTGAACGCACACTTTCGAGCTTTCTTGCCGAAATATAGCCCTACTTCTTTTTAAGACTGAAAGAGTAGGCGGGAGCGCCTTACGCGCATTGTGATTTTGAGGATCTTCGGCTCGATCTGGCGAAACTTGGGAGATATTTTCCAGTCCCAAAGTCTCTAAACTCACTCCTGATTGTCTAAGATGTGAGTGAAATAGACACAAAAATTTTTCAACCCTTACTTTCGAGCTTCTGGAGTTAAATCTAAGCCCACTTTACCTTAACACTGAAAGAGTAGCCGAGACCCCCTTAACCGCATCGTGATTTTGACTAACTTCGGGTGGATTTCCCGTAACTTGGGGGATATTTCCAGTTCCTTTGACGCTAAACTGAGTCCCGACGTCCTTGTTTTGCAGTGAAATGGACACAGCAAAACTTTTTAAACACTCACTTTGAGCTTCTCAGCCGAAATATAGCTCCACTTCACTTTAAGAGTGAAAGACTAGCCGAGACCGCCTTACGCCCATCGTAATTTTGACCAACTTCGGCTCGATTTCCCGGAACTTGGGAGATAATTGCCAGTCCCGGGCACTCTAAACTAATTCCTGATGGCCTTGGTTTTCAGTGAAATGGACACAGCCAAACTTTTTGAACGTTCACTTTCGAGCTTCTGGGCCGAAATATAACCCCACTTCACTTTAAGACTGAAAGAGTAGCCGGCACCGCCTTACGTGCATGGTAATTTTGTCGAACTTCGGCTTGATTTCCTGGGACTTGGGGGATATTTTCCAGTCCCGGAAGCTCTAAACTAACTCCTGAATGCCTTGGTTTTTAGTGAAATGGACACAGGTAAAAGGAGCGCACGCTCGGTTTCCAGGTTGTAGGCCGATATATAGCCCCACTTTATTTTAAGACTGAAAGTGAACACGAAACCGCCTTCAGCGCATCGAAATTTTTAGCCACTATGGCTCGATATGCCAAAACTTGGGGGATATTTTCCAGTCCCGGGGACTCTACCCTAACTCTTGATGGCCTTAGTTTTCAGTAAAATGGTCACAGGTAACAGGAGCGCACGCTCGGTGTCGAGCTTCTAGGCCGAAATGTAGCCCCAGTTCATTTTAAGACTGAAAGAGTAAACGAAACTGCCGTACGCCTATCGTAATTTTAAGAAAGTATGGCTCAATTTGCCGAAACTTGGAGGATAGCTTCCAGTCTCGAGGATTCTGAACTATCTCCTGATGGACTTAGTTCTTAGTGAAATGGACACAGGTAAAAGGAGAGCACGCTCGGTGTCGAGCTTGTAGAACCGAAATATAGCCCCACTTCATTTTCGGAGTAAACGAGTAGCCGAGACCGCCTTAGGCGCATCGTGATTTTGAGCATCTTTGGCTCGATTTGCCGGAATTCGGGGAATATTTTCCAGTCCCGAGGACTCTATGTTAACTCCTGATGAACTTAGTTTTCAGTGATATGTACACAGGCAAAAGGAGCGCACGCTCGGTGTTGAGCTTGTCGGCCGAAATATAGCCCCACTTCATTTTAAGACTGAAAGAGTAGCCGAGACCGCCTTACGCGCATCGTGATTTTGAGCAACTTTGGCTCGATCTGCCAGAATTTGGGAAATATTTTCCAGTCCCAAGGACTCTAAACTAACTCCTGATGGCCTAACATGTCAGTGAAATGGACACAGGTAAAATTAACCCACGTCCGGTCTCGACCTTCTAAGTCGAAATATAGCCCCCCTTAATTTTAAGACTGAAAGAGTAGCCGAGACCGCCTTACGCGCATCGTGATTTTGGGCCACTTTTGCTCGATTTCCCGGAAGTTGGCGAATAATTTAAAGTCCCGGGGACGCTAAACTAACTCCCGATGACCTTGGTTTGCAGTTTAATGAACACAGCAAAACATTCTGAACGCTCACCTTCGAGCTTCAGTGCCGCAATATAGCCCTACTTAAATTTAAGACTGAAAGAATAACCGAGAGCCCGTTACGCGCATCGTAATTTTCATCAACTACGGCGCCATTTCTTGGAGCTTGGAGAATATTTTCCAGTTCCGGGGACTCTAAACTAACTCCTGATTGCCTTGGTTTGCAGTGAAATGGACACAGCAAAACTTTTTGAACGCTCACTTTCGAGCTTGTGGGCCTAAATATAGCCACACTTCACTTTAAGACTGAAACAGTAGCCGAGACCGCGTTACGCGCATCGTGATTTTGAGCAACTTCTGCTCGCTTTCCTGGAACTTGGGGAATATTTTCCAGTCCCGGGGACTGTAAACTAACTGCTGATGGCCATGGTTTGCAGTGAAATTCACACAGCACAAGTTTTTGAACGAACACTTTCGAGCTTTTAGGCCAAAATATAGTCCCACATCACTTACGACTTAAAGAGTAGCCTAGACCGGCGTGCGCGCATCGTGATTTTGACCAACGTCGGGTCGATATTCCGGAACTTGGGGGATATTTTTCAGTCCCAGGGACTCTAACCTACCTCTTGATAGCCTTGGTTTGTAGTGAAATGGAGACAGCAAAACTTTTTGAACGCTCACCTTCAAGCTTCTGGGCCGAAATATAGCCCACTTTACTTTAATACTGAAAAAGTAGCCGAGACCGCCTTACGCGCATCGTGATTTTGACAAACTTCGGGTGGATTTCCCGGAGCTTGGGGGATATTTTCCAGTCCCTTGGACGCTAAACTAGGTGCCGATGGACTTGTTTTGCAGTGAAATGGACACAGCAAAGCTTTTTGAACGCTCACTTTCGAGGTTGTGGGCCGAAATATAGCCATACTTCACTTTAAGACTCAAACAGTAGCCGAGACCACGTTTCGCGCATCGTGATTTTGATCAACTTCGGCTCGATTTCCCGGAACTTGCGAAATATTTTGCAGTCCCGGGGACTCTAAACTAACTCGTGCTGGTCTTGGTTTGCAGTGAAACGGAAACAGAAAAAGTTTTTGAACGCATACTTTCGAGCTTCTGGACCGAAATAGAACCCCACTTCACTTGAAGACTGAAAGAGTAGCCGAGACCGTCTTACGTGCATCGTGATTTTGAGCAACTTCGGCTCGATTTGCCGGAACTAAGGGGATATATTCCAGTTCTGAGGACTCTAAACTAATTCCTGGTGGCCTTGGTTTGCAGTAAAATAGACTCAGCAAAAGTTTTTGAACGCTCAATGTCGAGCTTCTGGGCCAAAATATAGCCCCCCATTACTTTAACACTGAAAGAGTAGCCGAGACCGCCTTACGTGCATCGTGATGTTGAAAAACTTCGGGTTGATTTCCCGGAACTTGGGGGATATTTTCCACTCCCGGGGACTCTCAACTAACTCCTGCTTGTCTTGGTTTGCAGTGAAATTGACACAGCGAAAGTTTTTGAACGCTCACTCTCGAGCTTCTGGGCCGAAATACAGCCCCATTTTACTTTAAGACTGAAAGAGTAGGCGAGACCGTCTTGAGCGAATCGTGATTTTGAGAAATTTCGCGTTTATTTCCCGAAACGTGGGGGATATATTCCAGTCAAAGGGACTCTACAGTCACTCCTGATGGCCTTGGTTTTCAGTGAAATGGACAGAGCACAACTTTGGAGCTTCTGGGCAGAAATATAGCCCCACTTTACTTTAAGACTGAAAGAGTAGATGAGACCGCCTTAGGCGCACCGTGATTTTGACGAACTTCGAATGGATATCCCGGAACTTGGGGGATATTTTCCACTCCCTTGGACGCTAAACTAGGTGCCGATGGACTTGTTTTGCAGTGAAATGGACACAGCAAAGCTTTTTGAAAGCTCACTTTCGAGCTTGTGGGCCGAAATATAGCCACACTTCACTTTAAGACTCAAACAGTAGCCGAGACCACGTTTCGCGCATCGTGATTTTGATCAACTTCGGCTCGATTTCCCGGAACTTGCGAAATATTTTGCAGTCCCGGGGACTCTAAACTAACTCGTGCTGGTCTTGGTTTGCAGTGAAACGGAAACAGAAAAAGTTTTTGAACGCATACTTTCGAGCTTCTGGACCGAAATAGAACCCCACTTCACTTGAAGACTGAAAGAGTAGCCGAGACCGCCTTACATGCATCGTGATTTTGAGCAACTTCGGCTCGATTTGCCGGAACTAAGGGGATATATTCCAGTTCTGAGGACTCTAAACTAATTCCTGGTGGCCTTGGTTTGCAGTAAAATAGACCCAGCAAAAGTTTTTGAACGCTCAATGTCGAGCTTCTGGGCCAAAATATAGGGCCCCATTACTTTAACACTGAAAGAGTAGCCGAGACCGCCTTACGTGCATCGTGATTTTGACAAACTTCGGGTTGATTTCTCGGAAATTGGGGGATATTTTCCACTCCCGGGGACTCTCAACTAACTCCTGCTTGTCTTGGTTTGCAGTGAAATTGACACAGCGAAAGTTTTTGAACGCTCACTCTCGAGCTTCTGGGCCGAAATACAGCCCCATTTTACTTTAAGACTGAAAGAGTAGGCGAGACCGTCTTGAGCGAATCGTGGTTTTGAGCAATTTAGCGTTTATTTCCCGAAACTTGGGGGATATATTCCAGTCAAAGGGACTCTACAGTCACTCCTGATGGCCTTGGTTTTCAGTGAAATGGACAGAGCACAACTTAGGAGCTTCTGGGCAGAAATATAGCCCCACTTTACTTTAAGACTGAAAGAGTAGATGAGACCGCCTTACGCGCATCGTAATTTTGACGAACTTCCAATGGATTTCCCGGAACTTGGGGGATATTTTGCAGTCCCTTGGACGCTAAACTAAGTCCTGATGGCCTTGTTTTGAAGTCAAATGGACACAACAAAACTTTTTGAACGCTCACTTTCTAGCTTGTTGGCCGAAATATAGCCACACTTGACTTTAGGACTGACACAGTAGCCGAGACCACGTTACGCGCATCATGAATTTGATCAACTTCGGCTGGATTTCCCGGGACTTGGGGGATATTCTCCAGTCCCGGGGACTCTAAACTAACTTCTGATGGCCTTGGTTTGCACTGAAAGTGACAGAGCAAAACTTTTTAAACATTCACTTTCGAGCTTCTGGGCCGAAATATAGCCCCACTTCACTTTAAGACTGAAAGAGTAGCCGAGACCACCTTACGCACATCGTGATTTTGACCCACTTCGGCTGGATTTACCGGAACTTGGGGGATATTTTCCAGTCCCTAGGACTCTTAAGTCACCCCTGATGGCCTTGGTTTGCATTGAAATGGACACAGCAAAACTTTTTGAACGCTCACTTTTGAGCTTCTAGGCCGAAATATAGCCCCACTTCACTTTAAGACTGAAAGAGTAGCCGAGACCGTCTTACGCGCATCGTGATTTTGACCACCGTCTTCTCGATTTTCCGGAACTTGGGAAATACATTCCACTCCCAGGGACTCTAAACTAACTACTGATAGCCTTGGTTTGCAGTGAAATAGACACAGTAATTTTTTTTGAGCTTTGAGCTTGTGGGCCGAAATAGAGCCCCACTTCACTTTAAGACTGAAAGAGTAGCCGACATCGCCTTAAGTGCACCGTGATTTTGACCAACTTCGGCTCGATTTGCCGGAACTTGGGGGATATTTTCCAGTCCCGGGGACTCTAAACTAACTCCTGATTGTCTTGGTTTTCAGTGAAATGGACACAGCGAAACTTTTTGAACGCTCACTCTCGAGCTTCTGGACCGAAATATAGCCCCACTTTACTTTAAGACTGAAAGAGTAGCCGAGACCGTCTTGCGCAAATCGTGATTTTGACCAACTTCGGGTCGGTTTCCCGAAACTTGAGGGATATATTCCATTTCCGCGGGCTCTAAACTAACTCCTAATGGCCTTGGTTTTCAGTGAAATGGACAAAGGAAAGCTTTTTGAACACTCTCTTTGTAGCTTCTGGGCCGAAATAGAATCCCACTTTACTTTCAGACTGAAATAGTAGCCGAGACCGCCTCACGCGCATCGTGAGTTAGACCAAGTTCAGCTCGATTTCACGCAACTTTTGGGATATTTTCCAGTCCGGGGGACTCTAACTAACTCCGGATGGCCTTGGTTTTCACGGAAATGCGCACAACATAAATTTTTGAACGCCCACTTTGGAGCTTCTGGGCCGAAATATAGCCCCACTTCACTTTAAGACTGAAAGAGTAGCCGAGATCTCCTTACGCGCATCGTGATTTTAACCATTTTCGGATCGATTACTCGGAACTTGGGGGATATTTTCCAGTCCCGGGGACTCTAAACTAACTCCTGATCGTCTTCCTTTGCATTGAAATGGACAGAGCAGAACTTTTTGAACCCTCACTTTCGAGCTTGTGGGTCGAAATATAGCCACACTCTACTTTAAGACTGAAACAGTAGCCAAGACCGCATTTCGCGCATCGTGATTTTCATCAACTTCGGCTCGCTTTCCCGGAACTTGGGGAATGTTTTCCAGTCCCGGGGACCCTAAACTAAGTCCTGATGGCCTTGTTTTGAAGTGAAATGGACACAGCAAAACTTTTTGAAAGCTCACTTTCTAGCTTGTGGGCCGAAATATAGGCACACTTGACTTTAAGACTGAAACAGTAGCCGAGACCACGTTACGCGCATCATGAATTTGAT
Source organism: Orbicella franksi (assembly GCF_964199315.1). Classification (NCBI taxonomy): domain Eukaryota; kingdom Metazoa; phylum Cnidaria; class Anthozoa; order Scleractinia; family Merulinidae; genus Orbicella; species Orbicella franksi. The sequence goes on along the minus strand of NC_138145.1, from coordinate 1,229,359 downwards.
CAACTTCGGCTCCAATTCCCGGGACTTGGGGGATATGTTCCAATCCCGGGGACGCTAAACTAACTCCTGATGGCCTTGGTTTGGATTGAAATGGACACAGCACAATTTTTTGAACGCACACTTTCGAGATTCTGGGCCGAAATATAGCCCCACTTCACTTAAGACTGAAAGAGTAGCCGAGACCGCCCTGCTCGCATCGTGAGTTTGAGAAACTTCCGGTCGATATTCCGGAACTTGGGGGATATTTTCCAGTCCCAAGAGCTCTAAACTAACTCCTCATGGCCTTGGTTTGCAGTGAAATGGACAGAGCAAAAGTTTTTGAACGCTCACCTTCGAGCTTCCTGGCCGAAATAAAGTCCCACTTTACTTTAAGACTTAAAGAGTAACCGAGACCACCTTACGCGCATTGTGATTTTGACAAACCTCGGGTGGATCTCCCGGAACTTGGGGAACATTTTCCAGTCCCTTGGACGCTAAACTAAGTCCTGATGGCCTTGTTTTGCAGTGAAATGGACACAGCAAAACTTTTTGAACGCTCACTTTCGAGCTTGTGGGCCGAAATATAGCCACACTTTTCTTTAAGACTGAAAAAGGAGCCGAGACCGCATTTCGCGCATCGTGATTTTGATCAACTTGGGCTCGCTTTCCTGGAACTTGGGGAATATTTTCCAGTCCCGGGGACCCTAAACTAACTTTTGATAGCTTTGGTTTGCAGTGAAATGCACACAGCAAAACTTTTTGAACGCTCACTTTCGAGCTTCTGGACAGAAATATAGCCCCACTTCACTTTAAGACTGAAAGGGTAGCCGAGACCGCTTTGGGAGCATCGTGATTTTGACAAACTTCAGCTCGATTTACCGGAACTTGGGGAATATTTTCCAGTCCCAGGGACGCTAAACTAACTGGTGATGGCCTTGTTTTTCAGTCAGAGAACACAGAAAAATTTTTTTGAGGGCTCACTTTCGGGCTTCTGGGCCGAAATATAGCCCCACTTCACTTTAAGACTGAAAGAGTAGCCGATACCGCATTTCGCGCATCGTGATTTTGATCAACTTCGATTGGATTCCCCGGAACTTGGGCAATATTTTCCAGTCCCAGGGACTCTAAACTAACCCGTGATGGCCTTGGTTTGCAGTGAAATGGACACAGGAAAACTTTTTAAACGCTCACTTTCGAGCTTCTGGACAGAAATATAGCCCCACTTCACTTTAAGACTGAAAGGGTAGCCGAGACCGCTTTGGGAGCATCGTGATTTTGACAAACTTCAGCTCGATTTACCGGAACTTGGGGAATATTTTCCAGTCCCAGGGACGCTAAACTAACTGGTGATGGCCTTGTTTTTCAGTCAGAGAACACAGAAAAATTTTTTTGAAGGCTCACTTTCGGGCTTCTGGGCCGAAATATAGCCCCACTTCACTTTAAGACTGAAAGAGTAGCCGATACCGCATTTCGCGCATCGTGATTTTGATCAACTTCGGTTGGATTCCCCGGAACTTGGGCAATATTTTCCAGTCCCAGGGACTCTAAACTAACCCGTGATGGCCTTGGTTTGCAGTGAAATGGACACAGCAAAACTTTTTAAACGCTCACTTTCGAGCTTCTGGACAGAAATATAGCCCCACTTCACTTTAAGACTGAAAGGGTAGCCGAGACCGCTTTGGGAGCATCGTGATTTTGACCAACTTCAGCTCGATTTACCGGAACTTGGGGAATATTTTCCAGTCCCAGGGACGCTAAACTAACTGGTGATGGCCTTGTTTTTCAGTCAGAGAACACAGAAAAATTTTTTTGAAGGCTCACTTTCGGGCTTCTGGGCCGAAATATAGCCCCACTTCACTTTAAGACTGAAAGAGTAGCCGATACCGCATTTCGCGCATCGTGATTTTCATCAACTTCGGTTGGATTCCCCGGAACTTGGGCAATATTTTCCAGTCCCAGGGACGCTAAACTAACTGGTGATGGCCTTGTTTTTCAGTCAGAGAACACAGAAAAATTTTTTTGAAGGCTCACTTTCGAGCTTCTGGGCCGAAATATAGCCCCACTTCACTTTAAGACAGAAAGACTAGCCGAGACCACTTTAGGGGCATCGTGATTTTGACCAACCTCGGCTCAATTTCCCGGAACTTGGGGCATATTTTCTTGTCCCGGGGACGCTAAACTAACTCCTGATGGCCTTGGTTTGCAGTGAAATGAACACATCAAAACTTTTTGAACTTTAACTTTCTAGCTTCTCGGCCGAAATATAGCCCCAGTTCACTTTAAGAATCAAAGAGTAGCCGAGACCGCCTTACGCGCATCGTGATTTTGGGATACTTCGGCTCGATTTCCCGGAAATAGGGGCATATTTTCCAGTCCCGGGGACTCTAAACTAACTCCTGATGGCTTTGGTTTCCAGTGAAATGGACACAGGAACACTTTTTGAACGCACACTTTCGAGCTTTCTTGCCGAAATATAGCCCTACTTCTTTTTAAGACTGAAAGAGTAGGCGGGAGCGCCTTACGCGCATTGTGATTTTGAGGATCTTCGGCTCGATCTGGCGAAACTTGGGAGATATTTTCCAGTCCCAAAGTCTCTAAACTCACTCCTGATTGTCTAAGATGTGAGTGAAATAGACACAAAAATTTTTCAACCCTTACTTTCGAGCTTCTGGAGTTAAATCTAAGCCCACTTTACCTTAACACTGAAAGAGTAGCCGAGACCCCCTTAACCGCATCGTGATTTTGACTAACTTCGGGTGGATTTCCCGTAACTTGGGGGATATTTCCAGTTCCTTTGACGCTAAACTGAGTCCCGACGTCCTTGTTTTGCAGTGAAATGGACACAGCAAAACTTTTTAAACACTCACTTTGAGCTTCTCAGCCGAAATATAGCTCCACTTCACTTTAAGAGTGAAAGACTAGCCGAGACCGCCTTACGCCCATCGTAATTTTGACCAACTTCGGCTCGATTTCCCGGAACTTGGGAGATAATTGCCAGTCCCGGGCACTCTAAACTAATTCCTGATGGCCTTGGTTTTCAGTGAAATGGACACAGCCAAACTTTTTGAACGTTTACTTTCGAGCTTCTGGGCCGAAATATAGCCCCACTTCACTTTAAGACTGAAAGAGTAGCCGGCACCGCCTTACGTGCATGGTAATTTTGTCGAACTTCGGCTTGATTTCCTGGGACTTGGGGGATATTTTTCAGTCCCGGAAGCTCTAAACTAACTCCTGAATGCCTTGGTTTTTAGTGAAATGGACACAGGTAAAAGGAGCGCACGCTCGGTTTCCAGGTTGTAGGCCGATATATAGCCCCACTTTATTTTAAGACTGAAAGTGAACACGAAACCGCCTTCAGCGCATCGAAATTTTTAGCCACTATGGCTCGATATGCCAAAACTTGGGGGATATTTTCCAGTCCCGGGGACTCTACCCTAACTCTTGATGGCCTTAGTTTTCAGTAAAATGGTCACAGGTAACAGGAGCGCACGCTCGGTGTCGAGCTTCTAGGCCGAAATGTAGCCCCAGTTCATTTTAAGACTGAAAGAGTAAACGAAACTGCCGTACGCCTATCGTAATTTTAAGAAAGTATGGCTCAATTTGCCGAAACTTGGAGGATAGCTTCCAGTCTCGAGGATTCTGAACTATCTCCTGATGGACTTAGTTCTTAGTGAAATGGACACAGGTAAAAGGAGAGCACGCTCGGTGTCGAGCTTGTAGAACCGAAATATAGCCCCACTTCATTTTCGGAGTAAACGAGTAGCCGAGACCGCCTTAGGCGCATCGTGATTTTGAGCATCTTTGGCTCGATTTGCCGGAATTCGGGGAGTATTTTCCAGTCCCGAGGACTCTATGTTAACTCCTGATGAACTTAGTTTTCAGTGATATGTACACAGGCAAAAGGAGCGCACGCTCGGTGTTGAGCTTGTCGGCCGAAATATAGCCCCACTTCATTTTAAGACTGAAAGAGTAGCCGAGACCGCCTTACGCGCATCGTGATTTTGAGCAACTTTGGCTCGATCTGCCAGAATTTGGGAAATATTTTCCAGTCCCAAGGACTCTAAACTAACTCCTGATGGCCTAAGATGTCAGTGAAATGGACACAGGTAAAATTAGCCCACGTCCGGTCTCGACCTTCTAAGTCGAAATATAGCCCCCCTTAATTTTAAGACTGAAAGAGTAGCCGAGACCGCCTTACGCGCATCGTGATTTTGGGCCACTTTTGCTCGATTTCCCGGAAGTTGGCGAATAATTTAAAGTCCCGGGGACGCTAAACTAACTCCCGATGACCTTGGTTTGCAGTTTAATGAACACAGCAAAACATTCTGAACGCTCACCTTCGAGCTTCAGTGCCGCAATATAGCCCTACTTAAATTTAAGACTGAAAGAATAACCGAGAGCCCGTTACGCGCGTCGTAATTTTCATCAACTACGGCGCCATTTCCTGGAGCTTGGAGAATATTTTCCAGTTCCGGGGACTCTAAACTAACTCCTGATTGCCTTGGTTTGCAGTGAAATGGACACAGCAAAACTTTTTGAACGCTCACTTTCGAGCTTGTGGGCCTAAATATAGCCACACTTCACTTTAAGACTGAAACAGTAGCCGAGACCGCGTTACGCGCATCGTGATTTTGAGCAACTTTTGCTCGCCTTCCTGGAACTTGGGGAATATTTTCCAGTCCCGGGGACTGTAAACTAACTGCTGATGGCCATGGTTTGCAGTGAAATTCACACAGCACAAGTTTTTGAACGAACACTTTCGAGCTCTTAGGCCAAAATATAGTCCCACATCACTTACGACTTAAAGAGTAGCCGAGACCAGCGTGCGCGCATCGTGATTTTGACCAACTTCGGGTCGATATTCCGGAACTTGGGGGATATTTTCCAGTCCCAGGGACTCTAAAGTAGCTCTTGATGGCCTTGGTTTGCAGTGAAATGGAGACAGCAAAACTTTTTGAACGCTCACCTTCAAGCTTCTGGGCCGAAATATAGCCCACTTTACTTTAATACTGAAAAAGTAGTCCCACATAACTTACGACTTAAAGAGTAGCTGAGACCGCCTTACGCGCATCGTGATTTTGACGAACTTCGGGTGGATTTCCCGGAGCTTGGGGGATATTTTCCAGTCCGTTGGACGCTAAACTAGGTGCCGATGGCCTTGTTTTGCAGTGAAATGGACACAGCAAAGCTTTTTGAACGCTCACTTTCGAGGTTGTGGGCCGAAATATAGCCATACTTCACTTTAAGACTCAAACAGTAGCCGAGACCACGTTTCGCGCATCGTGATTTTGATCAACTTCGGCTCGATTTCCCGGAACTTGTGAAATATTTTGCAGTCCCGGGGACTCTAAACTAACTCGTGCTGGTCTTGGTTTGCAGTGAAACGGAAACAGAAAAAGCTTTTGAACGCATACTTTCGAGCTTCTGGACCGAAATAGAACCCCACTTCACTTGAAGACTGAAAGAGTAGCCGAGACCGCCTTACGTGCATGGTGATTTTGAGCAACTTCGGCTCGATTTGCCGGAACTAAGGGGATATATTCCAGTTCTGAGGACTCTAAACTAATTCCTGGTGGCCTTGGTTTGCAGTAAAATAGACCCAGCAAAACTTTTTGAACGTTCACTTTCGGGCTTCTCGCCCGAAATATAGCCCCACTTCACTCTAAGACTGAAAGAGTAGCCGACACTACCTTACGCAAATCGTGATATTGACCAACTTCGGCTCGATTTCCCGGAAGTTGGGGGATATTTTCCAGTCCCGGGGACTCTAAACTAGCTTCTGATGGCTTTGGTTTGCAGTCAAATAAACACACGGAAACTTTTTGAACGCTTACTTTCAAGCTCCTGGGCAGGAATAAAGCCTCACTTCACTTTAAGACTGAAACAGTAAGCGAGACCGCCTAACGCGCACCGTGATTTTGACCAACTTCGGCTAAATTTCCCTGAACTTGGGGGAATATTTTCCAGTCCCAAAGACTCTTAAGTAACCCCTGATGGCCTTCGTTTGCATTGAAATGGATACAGCAAAACTTTTTGAAGCTCACTTTTGAGCTTCTGGGCCGAAATATAGCCCCACTTCACTTTAAGACTGAAAGACTAGCCAAGACCGTCTTGCGCGCATCGTGATTTTGACCAACGTCTTCTCGATTTTCCGGAACTTGGGAAATATATTGCAGTCCCGGGGACTCTAAACTAACTCCTGATGGCCTTGGTTTGCAGTGAAATGTACACAGCAAATGTTTTGCAGCGCTCACTTTGGAGCTTCTGGGCCGAAATAGAGCCCCACTTCACTTTAAGACTGAAAGAGTAGCCGAGGCCGCCTTAGGCGCATCGTGATTTTGACCAACTTCGGCTTGAGTTGCCAGATTTTAAAAGATATTTTCCACTCCCGGGGACTCTAAACTAACTCATGATGGTCTTGGTTTTCAGTGAAATTGAGAGAGCAAAACTTTTTGAACGCTCACTTTCGAGCTTCTGGACCGAAATATAGCCCTACTTCACTTTCAGACTCAAAGAGTAGCCGAGACCGCCTTACGCGAATCGTTATTTTGACCAACTTCGTCTCGATTTCGTGGAACTTGGAGGATATTTTCCAGTTCCGGGGACTGTAAACTACTTCCTGAGGGCCTTGCTTTGCAGTGAAATGGGCACAGCATAACTTTTTGAACGCTCACTTTCGAGCTTCTGGGCCGAAATATACAGCCACGTCACTTTAAGACTAAAAGAGTAGCCGAGACTGCTTTACGCGCATCGTGATTTTCACAAACTTCGGCTGGATTTCCCAGGACTTGGGGGATATTTTGATGTCCCGGACACTGTAAACAATCTGCTGATGTGGCTTGGTTTGCGGTGAAATGGACACAGCAAAACTTTTTGAACTTTCACTTTCTAGCTTCTGCACCGAAATATAGCCCCAGTTCACTTTAAGAATGAAAGAGTAGCCGAGACCACTTTAGGGGCATCGTGATTTTGACCAACCTCGGCTCACTTTCCCGGACCTTGGGGCATATTTTCTTGTCCCAGGGACGCTAAACTAACTCCTGATGGCCTTGGTTTGCAGTGAAATGAACACAGCAAAACTTTTTGAACTTTAACTTTCTAGCTTCTGGGCCGAAATATAGCCCCAGTTCACTTAAAGAATCAAAGAGTAGCCGAGACCGCCTTACGCGCATCGTGATTTTGACAAAATTCGGCTCGATTTCCCCGAACTTGGGCGATATTTTCCAGTCCCGAGGAGTCTAAACTAACTCTCGATGGCCTTGGTTTGCAGTGAAATGAACACAGCAAAACTTTTTGAACTTTCACTTTCTAGCTTCTCGGCCGAAATATAGCCCCAGTTCACTTTAAGAATCAAAGAGTAGGCGAGACCGCCTTACGCGCATCGTGATTTTGACAAAATTCGGCTCGATTTCCCCGAACTTGGCCGATATTTTCCAGTCCCCAGCAGTCTAAACTAACTCCTGATGGCCTTGGTTTGCAGTGAAATGAATAAGGTAACACTTTTTCAACGCTTATTTTCGAGCTTCTGGGATGAAATATAGCCTCACTTCACTTTAAGACTGAAAGAGTAGGCGAGACCGCCTTACGCGCATCGTGATTTTGAGCCACTTCCGCTCGATTTTCTAGAATTTTGGCGATATTTTCAAGTCCCTGGGACTGTAAACTAACTCCTGATGGCCTTGGTTTGCTGTGAAATGGACGCAGGAAAACTTTTTGAACGCTCAGTTTCGAGCTTCTGGGTCGAAATACAACCGTACTTCACTTTAAGACTGAAATAGTAGCCGAGACCTCCTTACGAGCATCGTGATTTTGACCCAGTTCAGCTCGATTTCCCGGAACTTGGGGGATATTTTCCATCCGGGGGACTTTAAACTAACTCCTGATGGCCTTGGTTTGCAGTTAAATGCACAAAGCGTAACCTTTTAAAGGTTCACTTTCGAGCTTCTGGGCCGAAATATAGCCCTACTTTACTTTAAGACTGAAGGAGTAGCCGAGACCGTCTTACGCGCATCGTGATTTTGACCAACTTCCGTTGGAATTCCCGGAACTTCATGGATATATTGCAGTCCCGGGGACTCTAAACTAACTGCTGATGGCCGTGGTTTGCAGTGAAATGGACACAGCACATTTCTTTGAACGCTCACTTTCGAGCTTCTCGGCCGAAATATAGCCCTACTTCACTTTAAGACTGAAAGAGTAGCCGAGACCGCCTTACGTCATCGTAATTTTGACCAACTTCGGCTCGATTTCCCGGAAGTTGGCGAATATTTTCAATTCCCAGGGAAGCTAAACTAACTTCCGACGGCCTTAGTTTGCAGTTAAATGGACACATCAAAACTTTTTGAACGCTCACTTTCGAGCTTATTGCTCGAAATATAGCCCGACTTAACTTTAAGACTGAAAGAGTAGCCGAGACCGCCTTACGCGCATCGTGATTTTGGGATACTTCGGCTCGATTTCCCGGAAATAGGGGCATATTTTCCAGTCCCGGGGACTCTAAACTAACTCCTGATGGCCTTGATTTCCAATGAAATGGACACAGGAACAATTTTTGAACGTGCACTTTCGAGCTTCCTGGCCGAAATATAGCCCTACTTCTTTTTGAGACTGAAAGAGTAGGCGGGAGCGCCTTACGCGCATTGTGATTTTGAGGATCTTCGGCTCGATCTGGCGAAACTTGGGAGATATTTTCCAGTCCCAAAGTCTCTAAACTCACTCCTGATTGTCTAAGATGTGAGTGAAATAGACACAAAAATTTTTCAACCCTTACTTTCGAGCTTCTGGAGTTAAATCTAAGCCCACTTTACCTTAAGACTGAAAGAGTAGCCGAGACCCCCTTAAGCGCATCGTGATTTTGACTAACTTCGAGTGGATTTCCCGTAACTTGGGGGATATTTTTAGTTCCTTTGACGCTAAACTAAGTCGTGATGGCCTTGTTTTGCAGTGAAATGGACACAGCAAAACTTTTTAAACACTCAGTTTCGAGCTTCTGGGCCGAAATATTGCCCCAATTAACTTTAAGACTGAAAGAGTAGCCGAGACCGCCGTACGCACGTCGTGATTTTGACCAACTTCGGTTAAATTTCCCGGAACTTGGGGGATATTTTCCAGTCCCACGGACTCTAAACTGAGCCCCGACGTCGTTTGTCTGCAGAAAAATGGACACAGCAAGACTTTTTGAACGCTCACTTTTGAGCTTCTGGGCCGAAATATAGCTCCACTTCACTTTAAGAGTGAAAGACTAGCCGAGATCGCCTTACGCCCATCGTAATTTTGACCAACTTCGGCTCGATTTCCCGGAACTTGGGGGATATTTTCCAGTCCCGCGGACTCTAAAGTAACTCCTGATGGCCTTGCTCTGGAGTGAAATGGACACAGCACAACTTTTTGAAAGTTGACATTCGAGCTTCTGGAGCGAAAATTGCCCCAGTTCACTTTAAGAATGAAAGAGTAACCGGGACCGCCTTACGCGCATCGTGATTTTGACCAACTTTGGCTCGATTTCCCGGGAAATGGTGGATATTTTTCGGTACCGGGGACTCTAAACTAACTCCTGATTTCCTCGGTTTGCAGTGAAATGGACACAGCACAACTTTTTGAACGCTCACGTTTGAGCTTCTAGGCCGAAGGATAGCCCTACTTCACCTAAAGACTGAAAGACTAGCCGAGACCGCCTTACGCGCATCGTGATTTTGGGCTACTTCCGCTCGATTCCAAGAACTTGGGAGATAATTGCCAATCCCGGGCACTCTAAACTAATTCCTGATGGCCTTGGTTTTCAGTGAAATGGACACAGCCAAACTTTTTGAACGTTCACTTTCGAGCTTCTGGGCCGAAATATAGCCCCACTTCACTTTAAGACTGAAAGAGTAGCCGGCACCGCCTTACGCGCATGGTAATTTTGTCGAACTTCGGCTTGATTTCCTGGGACTTGGGGGATATTTTTCAGTCCCGGAAGCTCTAAACTAACTCCTGAATGCCTTGCTTTTTAGTGAAATGGACACAGGTAAAAGGAGCGCACGCTCGGTTTCCAGGTTGTAGGCCGAAATATAGCCCCACTTTATTTTAAGACTGAAAGTGTACACGAAACCGCCTTCAGCGCATCGAAATTTTTAGCCACTATGGCTCGATATGCCAAAACTTGGGGGATATTTTCCAGTCCCGGGGACTCTACCCTAACTCTTGATGGCCTTAGTTTTCAGTAAAATGGTCACAGGTAACAGGAGCGCACGCTCGGTGTCGAGCTTCTAGGCCGAAATGTAGCCCCAGTTCATTTTAAGACTGAAAGACTAAACGAAACTGCCGTACGCCTATCGTAATTTTAAGAAAGTATGGCTCAATTTGCCGAAACTTGGAGGATAGCTTCCAGTCTCGAGGATTCTGAACTATCTCCTGATGGACTTAGTTCTTAGTGAAATGGACACAGGTAAAAGGAGAGCACGCTCGGTGTCGAGCTTGTAGAACCGAAATATAGCCCCACTTCATTTTCGGAGTAAACGAGTAGCCGAGACCGCCTTAGGCGCATCGTGATTTTGAGCATCTTTGGCTCGATTTGCCGGAATTCGGGGAATATTTTCCAGTCCCGAGGACTCTATGTTAACTGCTGATGAACTTAGTTTTCAGTGATATGTACACAGGCAAAAGGAGCGCACGCTCGGTGTTGAGCTTGTCGGCCGAAATATAGCCCCACTTCATTTTAAGACTGAAAGAGTAGCCGAGACCGCCTTACGCGCATCGTGATTTTGAGCAACTTTGGCTCGATCTGCCAGAATTTGGGAAATATTTTCCAGTCCCAAGGACTCTAAACTAACTCCTGATGGCCTAAGATGTCAGTGAAATGGACACAGGTAAAATTAGCCCACGTCCGGTCTCGACCTTCTAAGTCGAAATATAGCCCCCCTTAATTTTAAGACTGAAAGAGTAGCCGAGACCGCCTTACGCGCATCGTGATTTTGGGCCACTTTTGCTCGATTTCCCGGAAGTTGGCGAATAATTTAAAGTCCCGGGGACGCTAAACTAACTCCCGATGACCTTGGTTTGCAATTTAATGAACACAGCAAAACATTCTGAACGCTCACCTTCGAGCTTCAGTGCCGCAATATAGCCCTACTTAAATTTAAGACTGAAAGAATAACCGAGAGCCCGTTACGCGCATCGAGATTTTCATCAACTACGGCGCCATTTCCTGGAACTTGGAGAATATTTTCCAGTTCCGGGGACTCTAAACTAACTCCTGATTGCCTTGGTTTGCAGTGAAATGGACACAGCAAAACTTTTTGAACGCTCACTTTCGAGCTTGTGGGCCTAAATATAGCCACACTTCACTTTAAGACTGAAACAGTAGCCGAGACCGCGTTACGCGCATCGTGATTTTGAGCAACTTCTGCTCGCTTTCCTGGAACTTGGGGAATATTTTCCAGTCCCGGGGACTGTAAACTAACTGCTGATGGCCATGGTTTGCAGTGAAATTCACACAGCACAAGTTTTTGAACGAACACTTTCGAGCTTTTAGGCCAAAATATAGTCCCACATCACTTACGACTTATAGAGTAGCCGAGACCGGCGTGCGCGCATCGTGATTTTGACCAACTTCGGGTCGATATTCCGGAACTTGGGGGATACTTTTTAGTCCCAGAGACTCTAACCTAACTCTTGATAGCCTTGGTTTGGAGTGAAATGGAGACAGCAAAACTTTTTGAACGCTCACCTTCAAGCTTCTGGGCCGAAATATAGCCCACTTTACTTTAATACTGAAAAAGTAGCCGAGACCGCCTTACGCGCATGGTCATTTTGACAAACTTCGGGTGGATTTCCCGGAGCTTGGGGGATATTTTCCAGTCCGTTGGACGCTAAACTAGGTGCCGATGGCCTTGTTTTGCAGTGAAATGGACACAGCAAAGCTTTTTGAACGCTCACTTTCGAGCTTGTGGGCCGAAATATAGCCATACTTCACTTTAAGACTCAAACAGTAGCCGAGACCACGTTTCGCGCATCGTGATTTTGAGCAACTTCGGCTCGATTTCCCGGAACTTGCGAAATATTTTGCAGTCCCGGGGACTCTAAACTAACTCGTGCTGGTCTTGGTTTGCAGTGAAACGGAAACAGAAAAAGTTTTTGAACGCATACTTTCGAGCTTCTGGACCGAAATAGAACCCCACTTCACTTGAAGACTGAAAGAGTAGCCGAGACCGCCTTACGTGCATGGTGATTTTGAGCAACTTCGGCTTGATTTGCCGGAGCTAAGGGGATATATTCCAGTTCTGAGGACTCTAAACTAATTCCTGATGGCCTTGGTTTGCAGTAAAATAGACCCAGCAAAACTTTTTGAACGCTCAATGTCGAGCTTCTTGGCCAAAATATAGCCCCCCATTACTTTAACATTGAAAGAGTAGCCGAGACCGCCTTACGTGCATCGTGATTTTGACAAACTTCGGGTTGATTTCCCGGAACTTGGGGCATATTTTCCAGTCCCGGGGACTCTCAACTAACTCCTGCTTGTCTTGGTTTGCAGTGAAATTGACACAGCGAAAGTTTTTGAACGCTCACTCTCGAGCTTCTGGGCCGAAATACAGCCCCATTTTACTTTAAGACTGAAAGAGTAGGCGAGACCGTCTTGAGCGAATCGTGGTTTTGAGCAATTTCGCGTTTATTTCCCGAAACGTGGGGGATATATTCCAGTCAAAGGGACTCTACAGTCACTCCTGATGGCCTTGGTTTTCAGTGAAATGGACAGAGCACAACTTTGGAGCTTCTGGGCAGAAATATAGCCCCACTTTACTTTAAGACTGAAAGAGTAGATGAGACCGCCTTACGCGCATCGTAATTTTGACGAACTTCCAATGGATTTCCCGGAACTTGGGGGATATTTTGCAGTCCCTTGGACGCTAAACTAAGTCCTGATGGCCTTGTTTTGAAGTCAAATGGACACAACAAAACTTTTTGAACGCTCACTTTCGAGCTTGTGGGCCGAAATATAGCCACACTTCACTTTAGGACTGACACAGTAGCCGAGACCACGTTACGCGCATCATGAATTTGATCAACTTCGGCTGGATTTCCCGGGACTTGGGGGATATTCTCCAGTCCCGGGGACTCTAAACTAACTTCTGATGGCCTTGGTTTGCACTGAAAGTGACAGAGCAAAACTTTTTAAACATTCACTTTCGAGCTTCTGGGCCGAAATATAGCCCCACTTCACTTTAAGACTGAAAGAGTAGCCGAGACCGTGTTACGCGCATCGTGATTTTGACCACCGTCTTCTCGATTTTCCGAAACTTGGGAAATACATTCCACTCCCGGGGACTCTAAACTAACTACTGATAGCCTTGGTTTGCAGTGAAATAGACACAGTAATTTTTTTTGAGCTTTGAGCTTGTGGGCCGAAATAGAGCCCCACTTCACTTTAAGACTGAAGGAGTAGTCGAGACCGCCTTAAGCGCACCGTGATTTTGACCAACTTCGGCTCGATTTGCCGGAACTTGGGGGATATTTTCCAGTCCCGGGGACTCTAAACTAACTCCTGATTGTCTTGGTTTTCACTGAAATGGACACAGCGAAACTTTTTGAACGCTCACCCTCGAGCTTCTGGACCGAAATATAGCCCCACTTTACTTTAAGAACTGAAAGAGTAGCCGAGACCGTCTTGCGCAAATCGTGATTTTGACCAACTTCGGGTCGGTTTCCCGAAACTTGAGGGATATATTCCATTTTCGCGGGCTCTAAACTAACTCCTGATGGCCTTGGTTTTCAGTGAAATGGACAAAGGAAAGCTTTTTGAACACTCTCTTTGTAGCTTCTGGGCCGAAATAGAATCCCACTTTACTTTCAGACTGAAATAGTAGCCGAGACCGCCTCACGCGCATCGTGAGTTAGACCAAGTTCAGCTCGATTTCACGCAACTTTTGGGATATTTTCCAGTCCGGGGGACTCTAACTAACTCCGGATGGCCTTGGTTTTCACGGAAATGCGCACAACATAAATTTTTGAACGCCCACTTTGGAGCTTCTGGCCCGAAATATAGCCCCACTTCACTTTAAGACAGAAAGAGTAGCCGAGACCACTTTAGGGGCATCGTGATTATGACCAACCTCGGCTCAATTTCCCGGACCTTGGGGCATATTTTCTTGTCCCGGGGACGCTAAACTAACTCCTGATGGCCTTGGTTTGCAGTGAAATGAACACAGCAAAACTTTTTGAACTTTCACTTTCTAGCTTCTCGGCCGAAATATAGCCCCAGTTCACTTTAAGAATCAAAGAGTAGCCTAGACCGCCTTACGCGCATCGTGATTTTGACAAAATTCGGCTCGATTTCCCTGAACATGGGCGATATTTTCCAGTCCCAAGCAGTCTAAACTAACTCCTGATGGCCTTGGTTTGCAGTGAAATGAAAGAGATTACACTTTTTGAACGCTTATTTTCGAGCTTCTGGGATGAAATATAGCCCCACTTCACTTTAAGACTGAAAGAGTAGGCGAGACCGCCTTACGCGCATCATGATTTTGAGGAACTTCCGCTCGATTTTCTAGAATTTTGGCGATATTTAAGTCCCGGATACTCTAAAGTAACTCCTGATGCCCTTGGTTTGATGGGAAATGGACGCAGGAAAACTTTTTGAACGTTCAGTTTCGAGCTTCTGGGCCGAAATACAACCGTACTTCACTTTAAGACTGAAATAGTAGCCGAGGCCTCCCTAAGAGCATCGTGATTTTGACTCAGTTCAGCTCGATTTCCCGGAACTTGGGGGATATTTTCCAGTCCGGGGGACTTTAAACTAACTCCTGATGGCCTTGGTTTGCAGTTAAATGCACAAAGCGTAACTTTTTAAAGGTTCACTTTCGAGCTTCTGGGCCGAAATATAGTCCCACTTTACTTTAAGACTGAAAGAGTAGCCGAGACCGTCTTACGCGCACCGTGATTTTGACCAACTTCCGTTGGAATTCCCGGAACTTGGGGGATATATTCCAGTCCCGGGGACTCTAAACTAACTGCTGATGGCCTTGGTTTGCAGTGAAATGGACACAGCACATTTTTTTGAACGCTCACGTTCGAGCTTCTCGGCCGAAATATAGCCCTACTTCACTTTAAGACTGAAAGAGTAGCCGAGACCACCTTACGCTAATCGTAATTTTGACCAACTTCGGCTCAATTTCCCGGAAGTTGGCGCATATTTTCAATTCCCAGGGAAGCTAAACTAACTTCCGATGGCCTTAGTTTGCAGTTAAATGGACACAGCAAAACTTTTTGAACGCTCACTTTCGAGCTTATTGCTCGAAATATAGCCCGACTTAACTTTAAGACTGAAAGAGTAGCCGAGACCGCCTTACGCGCATCGTGATTTTGGGATACTTCGGCTCGATTTCCCGGAAATAGGGAAATATTTTCCAGTCCCGGGGACTCTAAACTAACTCCTGATGGCCTTGATTTCCAGTGAAATGGACACAGGCACACTTTTTGAACGCACACTTTCGAGCTTGCTGGCCGAAATATAGCGCCTTACGCGCATTGTGATTTTGAGGATCTTCGGCTCGATCTGGCGAAACTTGGGAGATATTTTTCAGTCCCAAAGTCTCTAAACTCACTCCTGATTGTCTAAGATGTGAGTGAAATAGACACAAAAATTTTTCAACCCTTACTTTCGAGCTTCTGGAGTTAAATCTAAGCCCACTTTACCTTAAGACTGAAAGAGTAGCCGAGACCCCCTTAAGCCCATGGTGATTTTGACTAACTTCGAGTGGATTTCCCGTAACTTGGGGGATATTTCCAGTTCCTTTGACGCTAAACTAAGTCGTGATGGCCTTGTTTTGCAGTGAAATGGACACAGCAAAACTTTTTAAACACTCAGTTTCGAGCTTCTGGGCCGAAATATTGCCCCAATTCACTTTAAGACTGAAAGAGTAGCCGAGACTGCCGTACGCGCGTCGTGATTTGACCAACTTCGGTTAAATTTCCCGGAACTTGGGGGATATTTTCCAGTCCCAGGGACTCTAAACTGAGCCCCGACGTCCTTGGTCTGCAGAAAAATGGACACAGCAAAACTTTTTGAACGCTCACTTTGAGCTTCTGAGCCGAAATATAGCTCCACTTCACTTTAAGAGTGAAAGACTAGCCGAGACCGCCTTACGCCCATCGTAATTTTGACCAACTTCGGCTCGATTTCCCGGAACTTGGGGGATATTTTCCAGTCCCGCGGACTCTAAAGTAACTCCTGATGGCCTTGCTCTGGAGTGAAATGGACACAGCACAACTTTTTGAACGCTCACTTTCGAGCTTCTGGGGCGAAATATTGCCCCAGTTGACTTTAAGAATGAAAGAGTAACCGGGACCGCCTTACGCGCATCGTGATTTTGACCAACTTCGGCTCGATTTCCCCGAACTTGGGCGATATTTTCCAGTACCGAGGAGTCTAAACTAACTCCTGATGGCCTTGGTTTGCAGTGAAATGAACACAGCAAAACTTTTTGAATTTTCACTTTCTAGCTTCTCGCCCGAAATATAGCCCCAGTTCACTTTAAGAATCAAAGAGTAGCGGAGACCGCCTTACGCGCATCGTGATTTTGACAAACTTCGGCTCGATTTCCCCGAACTTGGGCGATATTTTCCAGTCCCGAGCAGTCTAAACTAACTCCTGATGGTCTTGGTTTGCAGTGAAATGAACAAGGTAACAGTTTTTGAACGCTTATTTTCGAGCTTCTGGGATGAAATATAGCCCCACTTCACTTTAAGACTAAAAGAGTAGGCGAGACCGCCTTACGCGCATCGTGATTTTGAGCAACTTTGGCTCGATTTGCCGGAATTCGGGGAATATTTTCCAGTCTCAACAACTCTAAACTAACTCCTGATGGCCTAAGATGTTAGTGAAATGGACACAGGTAAAATTAGCGCACGCCCGGTCTCGAGCTTCTAGGTCGAAATTTAGGCCCCCTTAATTTTAAGACTGAAAGAGTAGCCGAGACCGCCTTACGCGCATCGTGATTTTGGGCCACTTTTTCTCGATTTCCTGGAAGTTGGCGAATAATTTAAAGTCCCGGGGACGCTAAACTAACTCCCGATGACCTTGGTTTGCAGTTTAATGAACACAGCAAAACATTCTGAACGCTCACCTTCGAGCTTCAGTGCCGCAATATAGCCCTACTTCAATTTAAGACTGAAAGAATAACCGAGAGCCCGTTACGCGCATCGTAACTTTCATCAACTTCGGCGCCATTTCCTGGAACTTGGAGAATATTTTCCAGTTCCGGGGACTCTAAACTAACTCCTGATTGCCTTGGTTTGCAGTGAAATGGACACAGCAAAGCTTTTTGAACGTTCACTTTCGAGTTTGTTGGCCTAAATATAGCCACACTTCACTTTAAGACTGAAACAGTAGCCGAGACCGCGTTACGCGCATCGTGCTTTTGAGCAACTTCTGCGCGCTTTCCTGGAACTTGGGGAATATTTTCCAGTCCCGGGGACTCTAAACTAAGTCCTGATGGCCATGGTTTTCAGTGAAATTCACACAGCACAAGTTTTTGAACGAACGCTTTCGAGCTTTTAGGCCGAAATATAGTCCCACATCACTTACGACTCACAGAGTAGCCGAGACCGGCGTGCGCGCATCGTGATTTTGACCAACTTCGGGTCGATATTCCTTAACTTGGGGGATATTTTCCAGTCCCAGGCACTCTAACCTAACTCTTGATGGCCTTGGTTTGCAGTGAAATGGAGACAGCAAAACTTTTTGAACGCTCACCTTCAAGCTTCTGGGCCGAAATATAGCCGACCGTACTTTAATACTGAAAAGGTAGCCGAGACCGCCTTACGCGCATCGTGATTTTGACAAACTTCGGGTGGATTTCCAGGAACTTGGGGGATATTTTCCAATCCCTTGGACGCTAAACTAGGTGCCGATGGCCTTGTTTTGCAGTGAAATGGACACAGCAAAGCTTTTTGAACGCTCACTTTCGAGCTTGTGGGCCGAAATATAGCCATACTTCACTTTAAGACTCAAACAGTAGCCGAGACAACGTTTCGCGCATCGTGATTTTGATCAACTTCGGCTCGATTTCCCGAAACTTGCGAAATATTTTGCAGTCCCGGGGACTCTAAACTAACTCGTGCTGGTCTTGGTTTGCAGTGAAACGGAAACAGAAAGAGTTTTTGAACGCATACTTTCGAGCTTCTGGACCGAAATAGAACCCCACTTCACTTGAAGACTGAAAGAGTAGCCGAGACCGCCTTACGTGCATGGTGATTTTGAGCAACTTCGGCTCGATTTGCCGGAACTAAGGAGATATATTCCAGTTCTGAGGACTCTAAACTAATTCCTGATGGCCTTGGTTTGCAGTAAAATAGACACAGCAAAACTTTTTGAACGCTCAATGTCGAGCTTCTGGGCCAAAATATAGCCACCCATTACTTTAACACTGAAAGAGTAGCCGAGACCGCCTTACGTGCATCGTGATTTTGACAAACTTTGGGTTGATTTCCCGGAACTTGGGGGATATTTTCCACTCCCGGGGACTCTCAACTAACTCCTACTTGTCTTGGTTTGCAGTGAAATGGCCGCAGCGAAAGTTTTTGAACGCTCACTCTCGAGCTTCTGGGCCGAAATACAGCCCCATTTTACTTTAAGACTGAAAGAGTAGGCGAGACCGTCTTGAGGGAATCGTGATTTTGAGCAATTTCGCGTTTATTTCCCGAAACTTGGGGGATATATTCCAGTCAAAGGGACTCTACAGTAACTCCTGATGGCCTTGGTTTTCAGTGAAATGGACAGAGCACAACTTTGGAGCTTCTGGGCAGAAATATAGCCCCACTTTACTTTTAGACTAAAAGAGTAGATGACACCGCCTTACGCGCATCGTAATTTTGGCGAACTTCGAATGGATTTCCCGGAACTTGGGGGATATTTTGCAGTCCCTTGGACGCTAAACTAAGTCCTGATGGCCTTGTTTTGAAGGCAAATGGACACAACAAAACTTTTTGAACGCTCACTTTCTAGCTTGTGGGCCGAAATATAGCCACGCTTGACTTTAGGACTGACACAGTAGCCGAGACCACGTTACGCGCATCATGAATTTGATCAACTTCGGCTGGATTTCCCTGGACTTGGGGGATATTCTCCAGTCCCGGGGACTCTAAACTAACTTCTGATGGCCTTGGTTTGCACTGAAAGTGACAGAGCAAAACTTTTTAAACACTCACTTTCGATCTTCTGGGCCGAAATATAGCCCCACTTCACTTCAAGACTGAAAGAGTAGCCGGGACCACCTTACGGACATCGTGATTTTGACCAACTTCGGCTGGATTTACCGGAACTTGGGGGATATTTTCCAGTAACGAAGACTCTTAACTAACCCCTGATGGCCTTGGTTTGCATTCAAATGGATACAGCAAAACTTTTTGAACGCTCACTTTTGAGCTTCTGGGCCGAAATATAGCCCCACTTCACTTTAAGACTGAAAGAGTAGCCGAGACCGTGTTACGCGCATCGTGATTTTGACCACCGTCTTCTCGATTTTCCGAAACTTCGCAAATACATTCCACTCCCAGGGACTCTAAACTAACTACTGATAGCCTTGGTTAGCAGTGAAATAGACACAGTAATTTTTTTTGAGCTTTGAGCTTGTGGGCCGAAATAGAGCCCCACTTCACTTTAAGACTGAAGGAGTAGGCGACACCGCCTTAAGCGCACCGTGATTTTGACCAACTTCGGCTCGATTTGCCGGAACTTGGGGGATATTTTCCAGTCTCGGGGACTCTAAACTAACTCCTGATTGTCTTGGTTTTCAGTGAATTGGTCACAGCGAAACTTTTTGAACGCTCACTCTCGAGCTTCTGGACCGAAATATCGCCCCACTTTACTTTAAGACTGAAAGAGTAGCCGAGACCGTCTTGCGCAAAATCGTGATTTTGACCGACTTCGAATCGGTTTCCCGGAGCTTGGGGGATATATTCCATTTCCGCGGGCTCTAAACTAACTCCTGATGGCCTTGGTTTTCAGTGAAATGGAAAAAGGAAAGCTTTTTGAGCACTCGCTTTGTAGCTTCTGGGCCGAAATAGAATCCCACTTCACGTTCAGACTGAAATAGTAGCCGAGACCGCCTCACGCGCATCGTGAGTTAGACCAAGTTCAGCTCGATTTCACGCAACTTTTGGGATATTTTCCAGTCCGGCGGACTCTAAACTAACTCCGGATGGCCTTGGTTTGCACTGAAATGTGCACAGCATAAATTTCTGAACGCCCACTTTGGAGCTTCTGGGCCGAAATATAGCCCCACTTCACTTTAAGACTGAAAGAGTAGCCGAGATCGCCTTACGCGCATCGTGATTTTGACCATTTTCGGATCAATTTCTCGGAACTTGGGGATATTTTCTAGTCCCGGGGACTCCAAACTAACTCCTGATCGCCTTGCTTTGCATTGAAATAGACAGAGCAAAACCTTTTGAACGCTCACTTTCGAGCTTGTGGGCCGAAATATAGGCACACTTGACTTTAAGACTGAAACAGTAGCTGACACCACGTTACGCGCATCATGAATTTGATCAACTTCGGCTCCAATTCCCGGGACTTGGGGGATATGTTCCAGTCCCGGGGAGTCTAAACTAACTCCTGATGGCCTTGGTTTGCATTGAAATGGACACAGCACAATTTTTTGAACGCACACTTTCGAGATTCTGGGCGAAATATAGCCCCACTTCGCTTAAGACTGAAAGAGTAGCCGAGACCGCCTTGCTCGCATCGTGAGTTTGAGAAACTTCCGGTCGATATTCCGGAACTTGGGGGATATCTTCCAGTCCTAGGAACTCTAAACTAACTCCTCATGGCCTTGGTTTGCAGTGAAATGGACAGAGCAAAACTTTTTGAACGGTCACCTTCGAGCTTCCTGGCCGAAATAAAGCCCCACTTTACTTTAAGACTTAAAGAGTAACCGAGACCACCTTACGCGCATTGTGATTTTGACAAACTTCGGGTGGATCTCCCGGAACTTGGGAAACATTTTCCAGTCCCTTGGACGCTAAACTAAGTCCTGAAGGCCTTGTTTTCCAGTGAAATGGACACACCAAAACTTTTTGAACGCTCACTTTCGAGCTTGTGGGCCGAAATATAGCCACACTTGACTTTAAGACTGAAAGAGTAGCCGATACCGCATTTCGCGCATCGTGATTTTGATCAACTTCGCCTCGATTCCCGGAACTTGGGCAATATTTTTCAGTCCCGGGGACTCTAAACTAACCCCTGATGGCCTTGGTTTGCAGTGAAATGGACACAGCAAAACTTTTTGAACGCTCACTTTCGGGCTTCTGGCCCGAAATATAGCCCCACTTCACTTTAAGACAGAAAGAGTAGCCGAGACCACTTTAGGGGCATCGTGATTTTGACCAACCTCGGCTCAATTTCCCGGACCTTGGGGCATATTTTCTTGTCCCGGGGACGCTAAACTAACTCCTGATGGCCTTGGTTTGCAGTGAAATGAAGACAGCAAAACTTTTTGAAGACTCACTTTCGGGCTTGTGGGCCGAAATATAGCCCCACTTCACTCTAAGACTGACAGAGTAGCCGACACTACCTTACGCAAATCGTGATTTTGACCAACTTCGGCTCGATTTCCCGGAAGTTGGGGGATATTTTCCAGTCCTGGGGACTCTAAACTAGCTCGTGATGGCTTTGGTTTGCAGTGAAATAAACATAGGGAAACTTTTTGAACGCTCACTTTCAAGCTCCTGGGCAGGAATAAAGCCTCACTTCACTTTAAGACTGAAACAGTAAGCGAGACCGCCTAACGCGCACCGTGATTTTGACCAACTTCGGCTAAATTTCCCTGAACTTGGGGAGATATTTTCCAATCCCGAAGACTCTTGAGTAATCCCTGATGGCCTTCGTTTGCATTGAAATGGATACAGCGAAACTTTTTGAAGCTCACTTTTGAGCTTCTGGGCCGAAATATAGCCCCACTTCACTTTAAGACTGAAAGACTAGCCAAGACCGTCTTGCGCGCATCGTGATTTTGACCGACGTCTACTGGAGTTTCCGGAACTTGGGAAATATATTGTAGTCGCGGGGACTCTAAACTAACTCCTGATGGCCTTGGTTTGCAGTCAAATGTACACAGCAAATTTTTTGCAGCGCTCACTTTGGAGCTTCTGGGCCGAAATATAGCCCCACTTTACTTTAAGACTGAAAGAGTAGCCGGGACCACCTTACGGACATCGTGATTTTGACCAACTTCGGCTGGATTTACCGGAACTTGGGGGATATTTTCCAGTAACGAAGACTCTTAACTAACCCCTGATGGCCTTGGTTTGCATTCAAATGGATACAGCAAAACTTTTTGAACGCTCACTTTTGAGCTTCTGGACCGAAATATAGCCCCACTTCACTTTAAGACTGAAAGAGTAGCCGAGACCGTGTTACGCGCATCGTGATTTTGACCACCGTCTTCTCGATTTTCCGAAACTTCGCAAATACATTCCACTCCCAGGGACTCTAAACTAACTACTGATAGCCTTGGTTAGCAGTGAAATAGACACAGTAATTTTTTTTGAGCTTTGAGCTTGTGGGCCGAAATAGAGCCCCACTTCACTTTAAGACTGAAGGAGTAGCCGACACCGCCTTAAGCGCACCGTGATTTTGACCAACTTCGGCTCGATTTGCCGGAACTTGGGGGATATTTTCCAGTCTCGGGGACTCTAAACTAACTCCTGATTGTCTTGGTTTTCAGTGAATTGGTCACAGCGAAACTTTTTGAACGCTCACTCTCGAGCTTCTGGACCGAAATATCGCCCCACTTTACTTTAAGACTGAAAGAGTAGCCGAGACCGTCTTGCGCAAAATCGTGATTTTGACCGACTTCGAATCGGTTTCCCGGAGCTTGGGGGATATATTCCATTTCCGCGGGCTCTAAACTAACTCCTGATGGCCTTGGTTTTCAGTGAAATGGAAAAAGGAAAGCTTTTTGAGCACTCGCTTTGTAGCTTCTGGGCCGAAATAGAATCCCACTTCACGTTCAGACTGAAATAGTAGCCGAGACCGCCTCACGCGCATCGTGAGTTAGACCAAGTTCAGCTCGATTTCACGCAACTTTTGGGATATTTTCCAGTCCGGCGGACTCTAAACTAACTCCGGATGGCCTTGGTTTGCACTGAAATGTGCACAGCATAAATTTCTGAACGCCCACTTTGGAGCTTCTGGGCCGAAATATAGCCCCACTTCACTTTAAGACTGAAATAGTAGCCGAGACTGCCTTAGACGCATCGTGATTTTGACCAACTTTGGCTCGAGTTGCCAGAACTTAATGGATATTTTTTAGTGCCGCGGAGTCTAAACTAACTCATGATGGCCTTGGTTTGCAGTTAAATTGAGAGAGCAAAACTTTTTGAACGCTCACTTTCGAGCTTCTGGGCCGAAATATACAGCCACGTCACTTTAAGACTAAAAGAGCAGCCGAGACCGCCTTACGCGAATCGTGATTTTGACAAAATTCGGCTCGATTTCCCCGAACTTGGGCGATATTTTCCAGTCCCGAGCAGTCTAAACTAATTCCTGATGGCCTTGGTTTGCAGTGAAATGAACAAGGTAACAGTTTTTGAACGCTTATTTTCGAGCTTCTGGGATGAAATATAGCCCCACTTCACTTTAAGACTAAAAGAGTAGGCGAGACCGCCTTACGCGAATCGTGATTTTAAGCAACTTCCGCTCGATTTTCTAGAATTTTGGCGATATTTTCAAGTCCCTGGGACTCTAAACTAACCCCTGATGGCCTTGGTTTGATGTGAAATGGACGCAGGAAAACTTTTTGAACGCTCAGTTTCGAGCTTCTCGGCCGAAATATAGCCCTACTTCACTTTAAGACTGAAAGGGTAGCCGAGACCGCCTTACGCGTATCGTGATTTTGGGATACTTCGGCTCGATATCCCGGAAGTTGGCGAATATTTTCAATTCCCAGGGAACCTAAACTAACTTCCGATGGCCTTAGTTTGCAGTTAAATGGACACAGCAAACCTTTTTGAACGCTCACTTTCGAGCTTATTGCTCGAAATATAGCCCCACTTAACTTTAAGACTGAAAGAGTAGCCGAGACAGCCTTACGCGCATCGTGATTTTGCGATACTTCAGCTCGATTTCCCGAAAATAGGGGCATATTTTCTACTACGGGAGACTCTAAACTAACTGCTGATGGCTTTGGTTTCCAGTGAAATGGACACAGGAAAACTTTTGGAACGCGCACTTTCGAGCTTGCTGGCCGAAATATAGCCCTACTTCTTTTTAAGACTGAAAGGGTAGGCGGGAGCGCCTTACGCGCATTGTGATTTTGAGGATCTTCGGCTCGATCTGGCGAAACTTGGGAGATATTTTCCAGTCCCAAAGTCTCTAAACTCACTCCTGATTGTCTAAGATGTGAGTGAAATAGACACAAAAATTTTTGAACCCTTACTTTCGAGCTTCTGGAGTTAAATCTAAGTCCACTTTACCTTAAGACTGAAAGAGTAGCCGAGACCCCCTTAAGCGCATGGTGATTTTGACTAACTTCGGGTGGATTTCCCGTAACTTGGGGGATATTTCCAGTTCCTTTGACGCTAAACTAAGTCGTGATGGCCTTGTTTTGCAGTGAAATGCACACAGCAAAACGTTTTAAACACTCGGTTTCGACCTTCTGGGCCGAAATATTGCCCCAATTCACTTTAAGAATGAAAGAGTAGCCGAGACCGCCCTACGCGCGTCGTGATTTTGACTAACTTCGGTTAAATTTCCCGGAACTTGGGGGATATTTTCCAGTCCCGGGGACTCTAAACTCAGCCCCGACGTCCTTGGTCTGCAGTAAAATGGACACAGCAAAACTTTTTGAACCCTCACTTTTGAGCTTCTGGGCCGAAATATAGTCCCACTTAACCTTAAGACTGAAAGAGTAGCCGAGACCGCCTTACGCGCATCGTAATTTTGACCAACTTCGGCTCGATTTCGCGGAACTTGGGGGATATTTTCCAGTCCCGCGGACTCTATAGTAACTCCTGATGGCCTTGCTCTGGAGTGAAATGGACACAGCACAACTTTTTGAAGGCTCACTTTCGAGCTTCTGGGGCGAAATATTGCCCCAGTTCACTTTAAGAATGAAAGAGTAGCCGGGACCGCCTTACGCGCATCGTGATTTTGACCAACTTTGGCTCGATTTCCCGGGAAATGGCGGATATTTTCCGGTACCGGGGACTCTAAACTAACTCCTGATTTCCTCAGTTTGCAGTGAAATGGAGCCAGCACAACTTTTTGAACGCTCACTTTTGAGCTTCTGGGCCGAAGCATAGCCCTACTTCACTTTAAGACTGAAAGACTAGCCGAGACCGCCTTACGCGCATCGTGATTTTGGGCTACTTGGGCTCGATTTCCCGGAACTTGGGAGATAATTGCCAGTCCCGGGCACTCTAAACTAATTCCTGATGGCCTTGGTTTTCAGTGAAATGGACACAGCCAAACTTTTTGAACGTTCACTTTCAAGCTTCTGGGCCGAAATATAACCCCACTTCACTTTAAGACTGAAAGAGTAGCCGACACCGCCTTACGCGCATGGTAATTTTGTCGAACTTCGGCTTGATTTCCTGGGACTTGGGGGATATTTTTCAGTCCCGGAAGCTCTAAACTAACTCCTGAATGCCTTGCTTTTTAGTGAAATGGACACAGGTAAAAGGAGCGCACGCTCGGTTTCCATGTTGTAGGCCGAAATATAGCCCCACCTTATTTTAAGACTGAAAGTGGACACGAAACCGTCTTAAGCGCATCGAAATTTTTAGCCACTATGGCTCGATATGCCAAAACTTGGGGGATATTCTCCAGTCCCGGGGACTCTACCCTAACTCTTGATGGCCTTAGTTTTCAGTAAAATGGTCACAGGTAACAGGAGCGCACGCTCGGTGTCGAGCTTCTAGGCCGAAATGTAGCCCCAGTTCAATTTTAAGACTGAAAGAGTAAACGAAACTGCCGTACGCCTATCGTAATTTTAAGAAAGTATGGCTCAATTTGCCGAAACTTGGAGGATAGCTTCCAGTCTCGAGGATTCTAAACTATCTCCTGATGGACTTAGTTCTTAGTGAAATGGACACAGGTAAAAGGAGAGCACGCTCGGTGTCGAGCTTGTAGAACCGAAATATAGCCCCACTTCATTTTCGGAGTAAGCGAGTAGCCGAGACCGCCTTAGGCGCATCGTGATTTTGAGCATCTTTGGCTCGATTTACCGGAATTCGGGGAATATTTTCCCGTCCCGAGGACTCTATGTTAACTCCTGATGAACTTAGTTTTCAGTGATATGTACACAGGCAAAAGGAGCGCACGCTCGGTGTTGAGCTTTTCGGCCGAAGTATAGCCCCACTTCATTTTAAGACTGAAAGAGTAGCCGAGACCGCCTTACGCGCATCGTTATTTTGAGCAACTTTGGCTCGATCTGCCAGAATTTAGGAAATATTTTCCAGTCCCAAGGACTCTAAACTAACTCCTGATGGTCTAGGATGTCAGTGAAATGGACACAGGTAAAATTAGCGCACGTCCGGTCTCGAGCTTCTAGGTCGAAATATAGCCCCCCTTAATTTTAAGACTGAAAGAGTAGCCGAGACCGCCTTACGCGCATCGTGATTTTGGGCCACTTTTGCTCGATTTCCCGGAAGTTGGCGAATAATTTAAAGTCCCGGGGACGCTAAACTAACTCCCGATGACCTTGGTTTGCAGTTTAATGAACACAGCAAAACATTCTGAACGCTCACCTTCGAGCTTCAGTGCCGCAATATAGCCCTACTTAAATTTAAGACTGAAAGAATAACCGAGAGCCCGTTACGCGCATCGTAATTTTCATCAACTTCGGCGCCATTTCCTGGAACTTGGAGAATATTTTCAAGTTCCGGGGACTCTAAACTAACTCCTGATTGCCTTGGTTTGCAGTGAAATGGACACAGCAAAGCTTTTTGAACGCTCACTTTCGAGCTTGTGGGCCTAAATATAGCCACACTTCACTTTAAGACTGAAACAGTAGCCGAGACCGCGTTACGCGCATCGTGATTTTGAGCAACTTCTGCTCGCTTTCCTGGAACTTGGGGAATATGTTCCAGTCCCGGGGACTCTAAACTAACTCCTGATGGCCATGGTTTGCAGTGAAATTCACACAGCACAAGTTTTTGAACGAACACCTTCGAGCTTTTAGGCCGCAATCTAGTCCCACATCACTTACGACTTAAAGAGTAGCCGAGACCGGCGTGCGCGCATCGTGATTTTGACCAACTTCGGGTCGATATTCTGGAACTTGGGGGATATTTTCCAGTCCCAGGGACTCTAAACTAAGTCTTGATGGCCTTGGTTTGCAGTGAAATGGAGACAGCAAAACTTTTTGAACGCTCACCTTCAAGCTTCTGGGCCGAAATATAGCCCACTTTACTTTAATACTGAAAAAGTAGCCGAGACCGCCTTACGCGCATCGTGATTTTGACAAACTTCGGGTGGATTTCCCGGAACCTGCGGGATATTTTCCAGTCCCTTGGACGCTAAACTAGGTGCCGATGGCCTTGTTTTGCAGTGAAATGGACACAGCAAAGCTTTTTGAACGTTAACTTTCGAGCTTGTGGGCCGAAATATAGCCATACTTCACTTTAAGACTCATACAGTGGCCGAGACCACGTTTCGCGCATCGTGATTTTGATCAACTTGGGCTCAATTTCCCGGAACTTGCGAAATATTTTCCAGTCCCGGGGACTCTGAACTAACTCGTGCTGGTCTTGGTTTGCAGTGAAACGGAAACAGAAAGAGTTTTTGAACGCATACTTTCGAGCTTCTGGACCGAAATAGAACCCCACTTCACTTGAAGACTGAAAGAGTAGCCGAGACCACCTTACGTGCATGGTGATTTTGAGCAACTTCGGCTCGATTTGCCGGAGCTAAGGGGATATATTCCAGTTCTGAGGACTCTAAACTAATTCCTGATGGCCTTGGTTTGCAGTAAAATAGACCCAGCAAAACTTTTTGAACGCTCAATGTCGAGCTTCTGGGCCAAAATATAGCCACCCATTACTTTAACACTGAAAGAGTAGCCGAGACCGCCTTACGTGCATTGTGAGTTTGACAAACTTCGGGTTGATTTCCCGGAACTTGGGGGATATTTTGCAGTCCCGGGGACTCCCAACTAACTCCTGCTTGTCTTGGTTTGCAGTGAAATGGACACAGCGAAAGTTTTTGAACGCTCACTCTCGAGCTTCTGGGCCGAAATACAGCCCCATTTTACTTTAAGACTGAAAGAGTAGGCGAGACCGTCTTGAGCGAATCGTGATTTTGAGCAATTTCGCGTTTATTTCCCGAAACTTGGGGCATATATTCCAGTCAAAGGGACTCTACAGAACTGCTGATGGCCTTGGTTTTCAGTGAAATGGACAGAGCACAACTTTGGAGCTTCTTGGCAGAAATATAGCCCCACTTTACTTTAAGACTGAAAGAGTAGATGAGACCGCCTTACGCGCATCGTAATTTTGACGAACTTCCAATGGATTTCCCGGAACTTGGGGGATATTTTGCAGTCCCTTGGACGCTAAACTAAGTCCTGATGGCCTTGTTTTGAAGTCAAATGGACACAACAAAACTTTTTGAACGCTCACTTTCTAGCTTGTGGGCCGAAATATAGCCACACTTGACTTTAGGACTGACACAGTAGCCGAGACCACGTTACGCGCATCATGAATTTGATCAACTTCGGCTGGATTTCCCTGGACTTGGGGGACATTCTCCAGTCCCAGGAACTCTAAACTAACTTCTGATGGCCTTGGTTTGCACTGAAAGTGAGAGAGCAAAACTTTTTAAACATTCACTTTCGATCTTCTGGGCCGAAATATAGCCCCACTTCACTTTAAGACTGAAAGAGTAGCCGAGACCACCTTACGCACATCGTGATTTTGACCAACTTCGGCTGGATTTACCGGAACTTGGGGGATATTTTCCAGTCCCTAGGACTCTTAAGTAACCCCTGATGGCCTTGGTTTGCATTGAAATGGATACAGCAAAACTTTTTGAATGCTCACTTTTGAGCTTCTGGGCCGAAAGAAAGCCCCACTTCACTTTAAGACTGAAAGAGTAGCCGAGACCGTCATACGCGCATCGTGATTTTGACCAACGTCTTCTCGATTTTCCGGAACTTGGGAAATACATTCCACTCCCGGGGACTCTAAACTAACTACTGATAGCCTTGGTTTGCAGTGAAATAGACACAGTAATTTTTTTTGAGCTTTGAGCTTGTGGGCCGAAATAGAGCCCCACTTCACTTTAAGACTGAAAGAGTAGCCGATACCGCATTTCGCGCATCGTGATTTTGATCAACTTCGGTTCGAATCCGCGGAACTTGGGCAATATTTTTCAGTCCCGGGGACTCTAAACTAACCCGTGATGGCCTTGGTTTGTAGGGAAATGGACACAGCAAAACTTTTTGAACGCTCCCTTTCGGGCGTCTGGCCCGAAATATAGCCCCACTTCACTTTAAGACAGAAAGAGTAGCCGAGACCACTTTAGGGGCATCGTGATCTTGACCAACCTCGGCTCAATTTCCCGGACCTTGGGGCATATTTTCTTGTCCCGGGGTCGCTAAACTAACTCCTGATGGCCTTGGTTTGCGGTGAAATGAACACAGGAAACATTTTTGAACTTTCACTTTCTAGCTTCTCGGCCGAAATATAGCCCCAGTTCACTTTAAGAATCAAAGAGTAGCCGAGACCGTCGTACGCGCATTGTGATTTTGACAAAATTCGGCTCGATTTCCCCGCACTTGGGCGATATTTTCCAGGCCCGAGCAGTCTAAACTAACTCCTGATGGCCTTGGTTTGCAGTGAAATGAACAAGGTAACACTTTTTGAACGCTTATTTTCGAGTTTCTGGGATGAAATATAGCCCCACTTCACTTTAAGACTGAAAGAGTAGGCGAGACCGTCTTACGCGCATCATGATTTTGAGGAACTTCCGCTCGATTTTCTAGAATTTTGGCGATATTTTCAAGTCCCGGGGACTCTAAAGTAACCCCTGATGGCCTTGGTTTGATGTGAAATGGACGCATGAAAACGTTTTTAACGCTCAGTTTCGAGCTTCTGGGCCGAAATACAACCGTACTTCACTTTAAGACTGAAATAGTAGCCGAGTCCTCCCTAGGAGCATCGTGATTTTGACCCAGTTCAGCTCGATTTCCCGGAACTTGGCCGATATTTTCCAGTCCGGGGGACTTTAAACTAACTCCTGATGGCCTTGGTTTGCAGTTAAATGCACAAAGCGTAACTTTTTAAAGGTTCACTTTCGAGCTTCTGGGCCGAAATATAGCCCCACTTTACTTTAAGACTGAAAGAGTAGCCGAGACCGTCTTACGCGCATCGTGATTTTGAACAACTTCCGTTTGATTTCCCGGAACTTCGGGGATATATTCCAGTCCCGGGCATTCTAAACTAACTGCTGATGGCCTTCGTTTGCAGTGAAATGGACACAGCACATTTCTTTGAACGCTCACTTTCGAGCTTCTCGTCCGAAATATAGCCCTACTTCACTTTAAGACTGAAAGAGTAGCCGAGACCGCCTTACGCGCATCGTGATTTTGACCAACTTCGGCTCGATTTCCCGGAAGTTGGCGAATATTTTCAATTCCCAGGGAACCTAAACTAACTTCCGATGGCCTTAGTTTGCAGTTAAATGGACACAGCAAAACTTTTTGAACGCTCACTTTCGAGCTTATTGCTCGAAGTATAGCCCCACTTAACTTTAAGACTGAGAGAGTAGCCGAGACAGCCTTACGCGCATCGTGATTTTGGGATACTTCGGCTCGATTTCCCGGAAATAGGGAAATATTTTCCAGTCCTGGGGACTCTAAACTAACTCCTCATGGCCTTGGTTGTCAGTGAAATGGACACAGGAACACTTTTTGAACGCACACTTTCGAGCTTGCTGGCCGAAATATAGCCCTACTTCTTTTTAAGACTGAAAGAGTAGGCGGGAGCGCCTTACGCGCATTGTGATTTTGAGGATCTTCGGCTCGATCTGGCGAAACTTGGGAGATATTTTCCAGTCCCAAAGTCTCTAAACTCACTCCTGATTGTCTAAGATGTGAGTGAAATAGACACAAAAATTTTTGAACCCTTACTTTCGAGCTTCTGGAGTTAAATCTAAGCCCACTTCACCTTAAGACTGAAAGAGTAGCCGAGACCCCCTTAAGCGCATGGTGATTTTGACTAACTTCGGGTGGATTTCCCGTAACTTGGGGGATATTTCCAGTTTCTTTGACGCTAAGCTAAGTCGTGATGGCCTTGTTTTGCAGTGAGATGGACACAGGAAAACTTTTTAAACACTCAGTTTCGAGCTTCTGGGCCGAAATATTGCCCCAATTCACTTTAAGACTGAGAGAGTAGCCGAGACCGCCCTACGCGCGTCCTGATTTGACCAACTTCGGTTAAATTTCCCGGAACTTGGGGGATATTTTCCAGTCCCGGGGACTCTAAACTGAGCCTCGACATCCTTGGTCTGCAGTAAAATGGACACAGCAAAACTTTTTGAACGCTCACTTTGAGCTTCTGAGCCGAAATATAGCCCCACTTCACTTTAAGAGTGAAAGACTAGCCGACACCGCCTTACGCGCATGGTAATTTTGTCGAACTTCGGCTTGATTTCCTGGGACTTGGGGGATATTTTTCAGTCCCGGAAGCTCTAAACTAACTCCTGAATGCCTTGGTTTTTAGTCAAATGGACACAGGTAAAAGGAGCGCACGCTCGGTTTCCAGGTTGTAGGCCGAAATATAGCCCCACTTTATTTTAAGACTGAAAGTGTACACGAAACCGCCTTAAGCGCATCGAAATTTTTAGCCACTATGGCTCGATATTCCAAAACTTGGGGGATATTCTCCAGTCCCGGGGACTCTACCCTAACTCTTGATGGCCTTAGTTTTCAGTAAAATGGTCACAGGTAACAGGAGCGCACGCTCGGTGTCGAGCTTCTAGGCCGAAATGTAGCCCCAGTTCAATTTTAAGACTGAAAGAGTAAACGAAACTGCCGTACGCCTATCGTAATTTTAAGAAAGTATGGCTCAATTTGCCGAAACTTGGAGGATAGCTTCCAGTCTCGAGGATTCTAAACTATCTCCTGATGGACTTAGTTCTTAGTGAAACGGACACAGGTAAAAGGAGAGCACGCTCGGTGTCGAGCTTGTAGAACCGAAATATAGCCCCACTTCATTTTCGGAGTAAGCGAGTAGCCGAGACCGCCTTAGGCGCATCGTGATTTTGAGCATCTTTGGCTCGATTTGCCAGAATTCCGGGAATATTTTCCAGTCCCGAGGACTCTATGTTAACTGCTGATGAACTTAGTTTTCAGTGATATGTACACAGGCAAAAGGAGCGCACGCTCGGTGTTGAGCTTGTCGGCCGAAATATAGCCCCACTTCATTTTAAGACTGAAAGAGTAGCCGAGACCGCCTTACGCGCATCGTGATTTTGAGCAACTTTGGCTCGATCTGCCAGAATTTGGGAAATATTTTCCAGTCCCAAGGACTCTAAACTAACTCCTGATGGCCTAAGATGTCAGTGAAATGGACACAGGTAAAATTAGCGCACGCCCGGTCTCGAGCTTCTAGGTCGAAATATAGCCCCCCTTAATTTTAAGACTGAAAGAGTAGCCGAGACCGCCTTACGCGCATCGTGATTTTGGGCCACTTTTGCTCCATTTTCCGGAAGTTGGCGAATAATTTAAAGTCCCGGGGACGCTAAACTAACTCCCGATGACCTTGGTTTGCAGTTTAATGAACACAGCAAAACATTCTGAACGCTCACCTTCGAGCTTCAGTGCCGCAATATAGCCCTACTTAAATTTAAGACTGAAAGAATAACCGAGAGCCCGTTACGCGCATCGTAACTTTCATCAACTTCGGCGCCATTTCCTGGAACTTGGAGAATATTTTCCAGTTCCAGGGACTCTAAACTAACTCCTGATTGCCTTGGTTTGCAGTGAAATGGACACAGCAAAACTTTTTGAACGCTCACTTTCGAGCTTGTGGGCCGAAATATAGCCACACTTTACTTTAAGACTGAAACAGTAGCCGAGACCGCATTTCGCGCATCGTGATTTTGATCAACTTCGGCTCGCTTTCCCGGAACTTGGGGAATGTTTTCCAGTCCCGGGGACCCTAAACTAAGTCCCTATGGCCTTGTTTTGCAGTGAAATGGACACAGCAAAACTTTTTGAACGCTCACTTTCGAGCTTGTGGGCCGAAATATAGCCACACTTTACTTTAAGACTAAAACAGTAGCCGAGACCGCATTTCGCGCATCGTGATTTTGATCAACTTGGGCTTGCTTTCCCGGAACTTGGGGAATATTTTCCAGTCCCGGGGACCCTAAACTATCTTTTGATAGCTTTGGTTTGCAGTGAAATGCACAGAGCAAAACTTTTTGAACGCTCACTTTCGAGCTTCTGGACAGAAATATAGCCCCACTTCACTTTAAGACTGAAAGGGTATTCGAGACCGCTTTGGGAGCATCGTGATTTTGACCAACTTCAGCTCGATTTACGGGAACTTGGGGAATATTTTCCAGTCCCAGGGACGCTAAACTAACTCGTGATGGCCTCGTTTTTCAGTCAAAGAACACAGCAAAACTTTCTGAAGGCTCACTTTCGGGCTTCTGGGCCGAAATATAGCCCCACTTCACTTTAAGACTGAAAGAGTAGCCGATACCGCATTTCGCGCATCGTGATTTTGATTAACTTCGGTTCGATTCCCCGGAACTTGGGCAATATTTTCCAGTCCCGGGGACTCTAAACTAGCTCCTGATGAATTTGGTTTGCAGTCAAATAAACACAGGGAAACTTTTTGAACGCTCACTTTCAAGCTCCTGGGCAGGAATAAAGCCTCACTTCACTTTAAGACTGAAACAGTAAGCGAGACCGCCTAACGCGCACCGTGATTTTGACCAACTTCGGCTAAACTTCCCTAAACTCGGGAGGAAATTTTCCAGTCCCGAAGACTCTTAATTAACCCCTGATGGGCTTCGTTTGCATTGAAATGGATACAGCAAACCTTTTTGAAGCTCACTTTTGAGCTTCTGGCCCGAAATATAGCCCCACTTCACTTTAAGACTGAAAGACTAGCCAAGACCGTCTTGCGCGCATCGTGATTTTGACCAACGTCTTCTCGATTTTCCGCAACTTGGGAAATATATTGCAGTCCCGGGGACTCTAAACTAACTCCTGATGGCCTTTGTTTGCAGTGAAATCAACACAGCAAATTTTCTGCAGCGCTCACTTTGGAGCCTCTGGGCCGAAATATAGCCCCACTTCACTTTAAGACTGAAAGAGTAGCCGAGGCCGCCTTAGGCGCATCGTGATTTTGACCAACTTCGGCTTGAGTTGCCAGAACTTAAAAGATATTTTCCAGTCCCAGGGACTCTAAACTAACTCATGATGGCCTTGGTTTTCAGTGAAATTGAGAGAGCAAGACTTTTTGAACGCTCACTTTCGAACTTCTGGACCGAAATATAGCCCTACTTCACTTTCAGACTCAAAGAGTAGCGGAGACCGCCTTACGCGAATCGTTATTTTGACCAACTTCGTCTCGATTTGGCGGAACTTGGAGGATATTTTCCAGTTCCGGGGACTGTAAACTACTTCCTGAGGGCCTTGCTTTGCAGTGAAATGGGCACAGCATAACTTTTTGAAGGCTCACTTTCGAGCTTCTGGGCCAAAATATACAGCCACGTCACTTTAAGACTAAAAGAGTAGCCGAGACTGCTTTACGCGAATCGTGATTTTGACAAACTTCGGCTCGATTTCCCGGAACTTGGGGGATATTTTCATGTCCCGGAGACTGTAAACTATCTCCTGATGTGGCTTGGTTTGCGGTGAAATGGACACAGCAAAACTTTTTGAACTTTCACTTTCGAGCTTCTGGGCCGAAATATAGCCCGAGTTCACTTTAATAATGAAAGAATAGCCGAGACCGCCTTACGCGCATCGTGATTTTGACCAACTTTGGCTCGATTTCCCAGGAAATGGGGAATATTTTCCGGTACCGGGGACTCTAAAGTAACTCCTGATTGCCTTGGTTTGCGTTGAAATGGAGAGACCAAAACTTTTTCAACGTTCCCCTTCGGGCTTCTGAGCCGAAATATAGCCCCACTTCAGTTTAAGACTGAAAGAGTAGCCGAGACCGTCTTACGCGCATCGTGATTTTGACCAACTTCGGCTGGATTTCCCGAAACTTCGGGGATATATTCAAGTTCTAAGGACTCTAAACTAACCCCTGATGGCCTTGGTCTGCAGTGAAATGGACACAGCAAATTTGTTTGAACGCTTACTTTCGAAATTCTGGGCCGAAATATAGCCCCAATTCACTTTAAGACTGAAATAGTAGCCGAGACCGCCTTAGACGCATCGTGATTTTGACCAACTTCGGCTTGAGTTGCCAGAACTTAAGAGATATTTTTTAGTCCCGCGGACTCTAAACTAACTCATGATAGCCTTGGTTTTCAGTTAAATTGAGAGACCAAAACTTTATGAACGCTCACTTTCGAGCTTCTAGGCCGAAATATACAGCCACGTCACTTTAAGACTAAAAGAGTAGCCGAGACTGCTTTACGCGCATCGTGATTTTGACAAACTTCGGCTCGATTTCCAGGGACTTGGGGGATATTTTGATGTCCCGGACACTGTAAACAATCTGCTGATGTGGCTTGGTTTACGGTGAAATGGACACAGCAAAACTTTTTGAACTTTCACTTTCGAGCTTCTGGGCCGAAATATAGCCTCAGTTCACTTTAAGAATCAAAGAGTAGCCGAGACCGCGTTACGCGCATCGTGATTTTGACAAAATTCGGCTCGATTTCCCCGAACTTGGGCGATATTTTCCAGTCCCGAGCAGTCTAAACTAACTCCTGATGGCCTTGGTTTGCAGTGAAATGAACAAGGTAACAGTTTTTGAACGCTTATTTTCGAGCTTCTGGGATGAAATATAGCCCCACTTCACTTTAAGACTGAAAGAGTAGGCGAGACCGCCTTACGCGCATCGTGATTTTGAGCAACTTCCGCTCGATTTTCTAGAATTTTGGCGATATTTTCAAGTCCCGGATACTCTAAAGTAACTCCTGATGGCCTTGGTTTGATGTGAAATGGACGCAGGGAAACTTTTTGAACGCTCAGTTTCGAGCTTCTGGGCCGAAATACAACCGTACTTTACTCTAGGACTGAAATAGTAGCCGAGACCTCCTTACGAGCATCGTGATTTTGACCCAGTTCAGCTCGATTTCCCGGAACTTGGGGGATATTTTCCAGTCCGGGGGACTTTAAACTAACTCCTGATGGCCTTGGTTTGCAGTTAAATGGACAAAGCGTAACTTTTTAAAGGTTTACTTTCGAGCTTCTGGGCCGAAATATAGCCCCACTTTACTTTAAGACTGAAAGAGTAGCCGAGACCGTCTTACGCGCATCGTGATTTTGACCAACTTCCGTTGGATTTCCCGAAACTTCGGGGATATATTCCAGTCCCGGGCACTCTAAACTAACTGCTGATGGCCTTGGTTTGCAGTGAAATGGACACAGCACATTTCTTTGAACGCTCACTTTCGAGCTTCTCGGCCGAAATATAGCCCTACTTCACTTTAACACTGAAAGAGTAGCCGAGACCGTCTTACGCGCATCGTGATTTTGACCAACTTCCGTTGGATTTCCCGGAACTTGGGGGATATATTCCAGTCCCGGGCATTCTAAACTAACTGCTGATGGCCTTAGTTTGCAGTGAAATGGACACAGCACATTTTTTTGAACGCTCACTTTCGAGCTTCTCGGCCGAAATATAGCCCTACTTCACTTTAAGACTGAAAGAGTAGCCGAGACCGCCTTACGCGCATCGTAGTTTTGACCAACTTCGGCTCGATTTCCCGGAAGTTGGCGAATATTTTCAATTCCCAGGGAAGCTAAACTAACTTCCGATGACCTTAGTTTGCAGTTAAATGGACACAGCAAAACTTTTTGAACGCTCACTTTCGAGCTTATTGCTCGAAATATAGCCCCACTTAACTTTAAGACTGAAAGAGTAGCCGAGACCGCCTTACGCCCATCGTAATTTTGACCAACTTCGGCTCGATTTCCCGGATCTTCGGGGATATTTTCCAGTCCCGCGCCTCTAAAGTAACTCCTGATGGCCTTGCTCTGGAGTGAAATGGACACAGCACAACTTTTTGAACGCTCACTTTCGAGCTTCTTGGGGGAAATATTGCCCCAGTTCACTTTAAGAATGAAAGAATAACCGGGACCGCCTTACGCGCATCGTGATTTTGACCAACTTTGGCTCGATTTCCCGGGAAATGGCGGATATTTTCTGGTACCGGGAACTCTAAACTAACTCTTGATTTCCTCGGTTTGCAGTGAAATGGACACAGCACAACTTTTTGAACGCTCACGTTTGAGCTTCTGGGCCGAAGCATAGCCCTACTTCACCTTGAGACTGAAAGACTAGCCGAGACCGCCTTACGCGCATCGTGATTTTGGGCTACTTGGGCTCGATTTCCCGGAACTTGGGAGATAATTGCCAGTCCCGGGCACTCTAAACTAATTCCTGATGGCCTTGGTTTTCAGTGAAATGGACACAGCCAAACTTTTTGAACGTTCACTTTCGAGCTTCCTGGCCGAAATATAGCCCCACTTCACTTTAAGACTGAAAGAGTAGCGGACACCGCCTTACGCGCATGGTAATTTTGTCGAACTTCGGCTTGATTTCCTGGGACTTGGGGGATATTTTTCAGTCCCGGAAGCTCTAAACTAACTCCTGAATGCCTTGCTTTTTAGTCAAATGGACACAGGTAAAAGGAGCGCACGCTCGGTTTCCAGGTTGTAGGCCGAAATATAGCCCCACTTTATTTTAAGTTTGAAAGTGTACACGAAACCACCTTAAGCGCATCGAAATTTTTAGCCACTATGGCTCGATATGCCAAGACTTGGGGGATATTTTCCAGTTCCGGGAACTCTACCCTAACTCTTGATGGCCTTAGTTTTCAGTAAAATGGTCACAGGTAACAGGAGCGCACGCTCGGTGTCGAGCTTCTAGGCCGAAATGTAGCCCCAGTTCATTTTAAGACTGAAAGAGTAAACGAAACTGCCGTACGCCTATCGTAATTTTAAGAAAGTATGGCTCAATTTGCCGAAACTTGGAGGATAGCTTCCAGTCTCGAGGATTCTAAACTATCTCCTGATGGACTTAGTTCTTAGTGAAATGGACACAGGTAAAAGGAGAGCACGCTCGGTGTCGAGCTTGTAGAACCGAAATATAGCCCCACTTCATTTTCGGAGTAAACGAGTAGCCGAGATCGCCTTAGGCGCATCGTGATTTTGAGCATCTTTGGCTCGATTTGCCGGAATTCGGGGAATATTTTCCAGTCCCGAGGACTCTATGTTAACTCCTGATGAACTTAGTTTTCAGTGATATGTACACAGGCAAAGGGAGCGTACGCTCGGTGTTGAGCTTGTCGGCCGAAATATAGCCCCACTTCATTTTAAGACTGAAAGAGTAGCCGAGACCGCCTTACGCGCATCGTGATTTTGAGATACTTTGGCTCGATCTGCCAGAATTTGGGAAATATTTTCCAGTCCTAAGGACTCTAAACTAACTCCTGATGGCCTAAGATGTCAGTGAAATGGACACAGGTAAAATTAGCGCACGCCCGGTCTCGAGCTTCTAGGTCGAAATATAGCCCCCCTTAATTTTAAGACTGAAAGAGTAGCCGAGACCGCCTTACGCGCATCGTGATTTTGGGCCACTTTTGCTCGATTTCCCGCAAGTTGGCGAATAATTTAAAGTCCCGGGGACGCTAAACTAACTCCCGATGACCTTGGTTTGCAGTTTAATGAACACAGCAAAACATTCTGAACGCTCACCTTCGAGCTTCAGTGCCGCAATATAGCCCTACTTAAATTTAAGACTGAAAGAATAACCGAGAGCCCGTTACGCGCATCGTAATTTTCATCAACTTCGGCGCCATTTCCTGGAACTTGGAGAATATTTTCCAGTTCCGGGGACTCTAAACTAACTCCTGATTGCCTTGGTTTGCAGTGAAATGGACACAGCAAAACTTTTTGAACGCTCACTTTCGAGCTTGTGGGCCTAAATATAGCCACACTTCACTTTAAGACTGAAACAGTAGCCGAGACTGCGTTACGCGCATCGTGATTTTAAGCAACTTCTGCTCGCTTTCCTGGAACTTGGGGAATATTTTCCAGTCCCGGGGACTTTAAACTAACTCCTGATGGCCATGGTTTGCAGTGAAATTCACACAGCACAAGTTTTTGAACGAACACTTTCGAGCTTTTAGGCCAAAATATAGTCCCACATCACTTACGACTTAAAGAGTAGCCGAGACCGGCGTGCGCGCATCGTGATTTTGACCAACGTCGGGTCGATATTCCGGAACTTGGGGGATATTTTCCAGTCCCAGGGACTCTAAACTAACTCTTGATGGCCTTGGTTTGCAGTGAAATGGAGACAGCAAAACTTTTTGAACGCTCACCTTCAAGTTTCTGGGCCGAAATATAGCCCACTTTACTTTAGTTTTGAAAAAGTAGCCGAGACCGCCTTACGCGCATCGTGATTTTGACAAACTTCGGGTGGATTTCCCGGAGCTTGGGGGATATTTTCCAGTCCCTTGGACGCTAAACTAGGTGCCGATGACCTTGCTTTGCAGTGAAATGGACAGAGCAAAGCTTTTTGAACGTTTACTTTCGAGCTTGTGGGCCGAAATATAGCCATACTTCACTTTAAGACTCAAACAGTAGCCGAGACCACGTTTGGCGCATCGTGATTTTGATCAACTTCGGCTCGATTTCCCGGAACTTGCGAAATATTTTCCAGTCCCGGGGACTCTAAACTAACTCGTGCTCGTCTTGGTTTTGCAGTGAAACGGAAACAGAAAAAGTTTTTGAACGCATACTTTCGAGCTTCTGGACTGAAATAGAACCCCACTTCACTTGAAGACTGAAAGAGTAGCCGAGACCGTCTTACGCGCATCGTGATTTTGACCAACTTCCGTTGGATTTCCCGAAACTTCGGGGATATATTCCAGTCCCGGGCACTCTAAACTAACTGCTGATGGCCTTGGTTTGCAGTGAAATGGACACAGCACATTTCTTTGAACGCTCACTTTCGAGCTTCTCGGCCGAAATATAGCCCTACTTCACTTTAAGACTGAAAGAGTAGCCGAGACCGCCTTACGCGCATCGTGATTTTGAGATACTTTGGCTCGATCTGCCAGAATTTGGGAAATATTTTCCAGTCCTAAGGACTCTAAACTAACTCCTGATGGCCTAAGATGTCAGTGAAATGGACACAGGTAAAATTAGCGCACGCCCGGTCTCGAGCTTCTAGGTCGAAATATAGCCCCCCTTAATTTTAAGACTGAAAGAGTAGCCGAGACCGCCTTACGCGCATCGTGATTTTGGGCCACTTTTGCTCGATTTCCCGCAAGTTGGCGAATAATTTAAAGTCCCGGGGACGCTAAACTAACTCCCGATGACCTTGCTTTGCAGTTTAATGAACACAGCAAAACATTCTGAACGCTCACCTTCGAGCTTCAGTGCCGCAATATAGCCCTACTTAAATTTAAGACTGAAAGAATAACCGAGAGCCCGTTACGCGCATCGTAATTTTCATTAACATTGGCGCCATTTCCTGGAGCTTGGAGAATATTTTCCAGTTCCGGGGACTCTAAACTAACTCCTGATTGCCTTGGTTTGCAGTGAAATGGACACAGCAAAACTTTTTGAACGCTCACTTTCGAGCTTGTGGGCCTAAATATAGCCACACTTCACTTTAAGACTGAAACAGTAGCCGAGACTGCGTTACGCGCATCGTGATTTTGAGCAACTTCTGCTCGCTTTCCTGGAACTTGGGGAATATTTTCGAGTCCCGGGGACTCTAAACTAACTGCTGATGGCCATGATTTGCAGTGAAATTCACACAGCACAAGTTTTTGAACGAACACCTTCGAGCTTTTAGGCCAAAATATAGTCCCACATAACTTACCACTTAAAGAGTAGCCGAGACCAGCGTGCGCGCATCGTGATTTTGACCAACTTTG
Source organism: Orbicella franksi (assembly GCF_964199315.1). Taxonomy (NCBI): domain Eukaryota; kingdom Metazoa; phylum Cnidaria; class Anthozoa; order Scleractinia; family Merulinidae; genus Orbicella; species Orbicella franksi. The sequence goes on along the minus strand of NC_138145.1, from coordinate 1,188,309 downwards.
GGTCGATATTCCGGAACTTGGGGGATATTTTCCAGTCCCAGGGACTCTAAACTAGCTCTTGATGGCCTTGGTTTGCAGTGAAATGGAGACAGCAAAACTTTTTGAACGCTCACCTTCAAGCTTCTGGGCCGAAATATAGCCCACTTTACTTTAATACTGAAAAAGTAGTCCCACATAACTTACGACTTAAAGAGTAGCTGAGACCGCCTTACGCGCATCGTGATTTTGACGAACTTCGGGTGGATTTCCCGGAGCTTGGGGGATATTTTCCAGTCCCTTGGACGCTAAACTAGGTGCTGATGGCCTTGTTTTGCAGTGAAATGGACACAGCAAAGCTTTTTGAACGCTCACTTTCGAGGTTGTGGGCAAAAATATAGCCATACTTCACTTTAAGACTCAAACAGTAGCCGAGACTACGTTTCGCGCATCGTGATTTTGATCAACTTGGGCTCGATTTCCCGGAACTTGCGAAATATTTTGCAGTCCCGGGGACTCTAAACTAACTCGTGCTGGTCTTGGTTTGCAGTGAAACGGAAACAGAAAAGTTTTTGAACGCATACTTTCGAGCTTCTGGACCGAAATAGAACCCCACTTCACTTGAAGACTGAAAGAGTAGCCGAGACCGCCTTACGTGCATCGTAATTTTGAGCAACTTCGGCTCGATTTGCCGGAACTAAGGGGATATATTCCAGTTCTGAGGACTCTAAACTAACTCCTGATGACCTTGGTTAGCAGTAAAATGGACCCAGCGAAAGTTTTTGAACGCTCACTGTCGAGCTTCTGGGCCAAAATATAGCCACCCATTACTTTAACACTGAAAAAGTAGCCGAGACCGCCTTACGTGCATCGTGATTTTGACAAACTTCGGGTTGATTTCCCGGAACTTGGGGCATATTTTCCAGTCCCGGGGACTCTCAACTAACTCCTGCTTGTCTTGGTTTGCAGTGAAATTGACACAGCGAAAGTTTTTGAACGTTCACTCTCGAGCTTCTAGGCCGAAATACAGCCCCATTTTACTTTAAGACTGAAAGAGTAGGCGAGACCGTCTTGAGCGAATCGTGATATTGAGAAATTTCGCGTTTATTTCCCGAAACTTGGGGGATATATTCCAGTCAAAGGGACTCTACAGTCACTCCTGATGGCCTTGGTTGTCAGTGAAATGGAAAGAGCACAACTTAGGAGCTTCTGGGCAGAAATATAGCCCCACTTTACTTTAAGACTGAAAGAGTAGATGAGACCGCCTTAGGCGCATCGTGATTTAGACGAACTTCGAATGGATTTCCCGGAGCTTGGGGGATATTTTGCAGTCCCTTGGACGCTAAACTAGGTGCCGATGGCCTTGTTTTGCAGTGAAATGGACACAGCAAAGCTTTTTGAACGCTCACTTTCGAGCTTGTGGGCCGAAATATAGCCATACTTCACTTTAAGACTCAAACAGTAGCCGAGAACAAGTTTCGCGCATCGTGATTTTGATCAACTTCGGCTCGATTTCCCGGAACTTGTGAAATATTTTCCAGTCCCGGGGACTCTAAACTAACACGTGCTGGTCTTGGTTTGCAGTAAAACGGAAACAGAAAAAGTTTTTGAACGCATACTTTCGAGCTTCTGGACCGAAATAGAACCCCACTTCACTTGAAGACTGAAAGAGTACCCGAGACCTCCTGACGTGCATCGTGATTTTGAGCAACTTCGGCTCGATTTGCCGGAACTAAGGGGATATATTCCAGTTCTGAGGACTCTAAACTAATTCCTGATGGCCTTGGTATGCAGTAAAATAGACCCAGCAAAACTTTTTGAACGTTCACTTTCGGGCTTCTCGCCCGAAATATAGCCCCACTTCACTCTAAGACTGAAAGAGTAGCCGACACTACCTTACGCAAATCGTGATATTGACCAACTTCGGCTCGATTTCCCGGAAGTTGGGGGATATTTTCCAGTCCCGGGGACTCTAAACTAGCTTCTGATGGCTTTGGTTTGCAGTCAAATAAACACACGGAAACTTTTTGAACGCTTACTTTCAAGCTCCTGGGCAGGAATAAAGCCTCACTTCACTGTAAGACTGAAACAGTAAGCGAGACAGCCTAACGCACACCGTGATTTTGACCAACTTCGGCTAAATTTGGGGGGATATTTTCCAGTCCCAAAGACTCTTAAGTAACCCCTGATGGCCTTCGTTTGCATTGAAATGGGTACAGCAAACCTTTTTGAAGCTCACTTTTGAGCTTCTGGGCCGAAATATAGCCCCACTTCACTTTAAGACTGAAAGACTAGCCAAGACCGTCTTGCGCGCATCGTGATTTTGACCAACGTCTTCTCGATTTTCCGGAACTTGGGAAATATATTGCAGTCCCGGGGACTCTAAACTAACTCCTGATGGCCTTGGTTTGCAGTGAAATCTACACAGCAAATGTTTTGCAGCGCTCACTTTGGAGCTTCTGGCCCGAAATAGAGCCCCACTTCACTTTAAGACTGAAAGAGTAGCCGAGGCCGCCTTAGGCGCATCGTGATTTTGACCAACTTCGGCTTGAGTTGCCAGAACTTAAAAGATATTTTCCACTCCCGGGGACTCTAAACTAACTCATGATGGCCTTGGTTTTCAGTGAAATTGAGAGAGCAAAACTTTTTGAACGCTCACTTTCGAGCTTCTGGACCGAAATATAGCCCTACTTCACTTTCAGACTCAAAGAGTAGCCGAGACCGCCTTACGCGAATCGTTATTTTGACCAACTTCGTCTCGATTTGGCGGAACTTGGAGGATATTTTCCAGTTCCGGGGACTGTAAACTACTTCCTGAGGGCCTTGCTTTGCAGTGAAATGGGCACAGCATAACTTTTTGAAGGCTCACTTTCGAGCTTCTGGGCCAAAATATACAGCCACGTCACTTTAAGACTAAAAGAGTAGCCGAGAGTGCTTTACACGCATCGTGATTTTCACAAACTTCGGCTCGATTTCCCGGAACTTGGGGGATATTTTGATGTCCCGGAGACTGTAAACTATCTCCTGATGTGGCTTGGTTCGCGGTGAAATGGACGCAGCAAAACTTTTTGAACTTTCACTTTCGAGCTTCTGGGCCGAAATATAGTTCGAGTTGAGAATAAAGTAAAGAATAGCCGAGACCGCCTTACGTGCATAGTGATTTTGACCAACTTTGGCTCGATTTCCCAGGAAATGGGGAATATTTACCGGTACCGGGGACTCTAAAGTAACTCCTGATTGCCTTGGTTTGCATTGAAATGGAGAGAGCAAAACTTTTTCAACGCTCCCCTTCGGGCTTCTGAGCCGAAATATAGCCCCACTTCAGTTTAAGACTGAAAGAGTAGCCGAGACCGTCTTACGCGCATCGTGATTTTGACCAACTTCGGCTGGATTTCCCGAAACTTCGGGGATATATTCAAGTTCCAAGGACTCTAAACTAACCGCTGATGGCCTTGGTCTGCAGTGAAATGGACACAGCCAATTTTTTTGAACGGATACTTTCGAAATTCTGGGCCGAAATATAGCCCCACTTCACTTTAAGACTGAAATAGTAGCCGAGACCGCCTTAGACGCATCGTGATTTTGACCAACTTCGGCTTGAGTTGCCACAACTTAAGGGATATTTTTTCGTCCCGCGAACTCTAAACTAACTCATGATGGCCTTGGTTTTCAGTTAAATTGAGAGAGCAAAACTCTTTCAACGCTCACTTTCGAGCTTCTGGGCCGAAATATACAGCCACGTCACTTTAAGACTAAAAGAGTAGCCGAGACTCCTTTACGCGCATCGTGATTTTCACAAACTTCGGTTGGATTTCCCGGGACTTGGGGGATATTTTGATGTCCCGGACACTGTAAACAATCTGCTGATGTGACTTGGTTTGCGGTGAAATGGACACAGCAAAACTTTTTGAACTTTCACTTTCTAGCTTCTGGACCGAAATATAGCCCCAGTTCACTTTAAGAATGAAAGAGTAGCCGAGACCACTTTAGGGACATCGTGATTTTGACCAACCTCGGCTCACTTTCCCGGACCTTGGGGCATATTTTCTTGTCCCAGGGACGCTAAACTAACTCCTGATGGCCTTGGTTTGCAGTGAAATGAACACAGCAAAACTTTTTGAACTTTCACTTTCTAGCTTCTGGGCCGAAATATAGCCCCAGTTCACTTTAAGAATCAAAGAGTAGCCGAGACTCCTTTACGCGCATCGTGATTTTGACAAACTTCGGCTCGATTTCCCCGAACTTCGGCGATATTTTCCAGTCCCTAGGAGTCTAAACTAACTCCCGATGGCCTTGGTTTGCAGTGAAATGAACACAGCAAAACTTTTTGAACTTTCACTTTCTAGCTTCTGGGCCGAAATATAGCCCCAGTTCACTTTAAGAATCAAAGAGTAGCCGAGACCGCCTTACGCGCATCGTGATTTTGACAAACTTCGGCTCGATTTCCCCGAACTTCGGCGATATTTTCCAGTCCCTAGGAGTCTAAACTAACTCCCGATGGCCTTGGTTTGCAGTGAAATGAACACAGCAAAACTTTTTGAACTTTCACTTTCTAGCTTCTCGGCCGAAATATAGCCCCAGTTCACTTTAAGAATCAAAGAGAAGGCGAGACCGCCTTACGCGCATCGTGATTTTGACAAAATTCGGCTCGATTTCCCCGAACTTGGCCGATATTTTCCAGTCCCCAGCAGTCCAACCTAACTCCTGATGGCCTTGGTTTGCAGTGAAATGAACAAGGTAACACTTTTTCAACGCTTATTTTCGAGCTTCTGGGATGAAATATAGCCTCACTTCACTTTAAGACTGAAAGAGTAGGCGAGACCGCCTTACGCGCATCGTGATTTTGAGCCACTTCCGCTCGATTTTCTAGAATTTTGGCGATATTTTCAAGTCCCTGGGACTCTAAACTAACTCCTGATGCCCTTGCTTTGCTGTGAAATGGACGCAGGAAAACTTTTTGAACGCTCAGTTTCGAGCTTCTGGGCCGAAATACAACCGTACTTCACTTTAAGACTGAAATAGTAGCCGAGACCTCCTTACGAGCATCGTGATTTTGACCCAGTTCAGCTCGATTTCCCGGAACTTGGGGGATATTTTCCATCCGGGGGACTTTAAACTAACTCCTGATGGCCTTGCTTTGCAGTTAAATGCACAAAGCGTAACCTTTTAAAGGTTCACTTTCGAGCTTCTGGGCCGAAATATAGCCCCACTTTACTTTAAGACTGAAAGAGTAGCCGAGACCGTCTTACGCGCATCGTGATTTTGACCAACTTCCGTTGGATTTCCCGGAACTTCATGGATATATTGCAGTCCCGCGGACTCTAAACTAACTGCTGATGGCCTTGGTTTGCAGTGAAATGGACACAGCACATTTCTTTGAACGCTCACTTTCGAGCTTCTCGGCCGAAATATAGCCCTACTTCACTTTAAGACTGAAAGAGTAGCCGAGACCGCCTTACGCGCATCGTAATTTTGACCAACTTTGGCTGCATTTCACGGAAGTTGGCGAATATTTTCAATTCCCAGGGAAGCTAAACTAACTTCCGACGGCCTTAGTTTGCAGTTAAATGGACACATCAAAACTTTTTGAACGCTCACTTTCGAGCTTATTGCTCGAAATATAGCCCGACTTAACTTTAAGACTGAAAGAGTAGCCGAGACCGCCTTACGCGCATCGTGATTTTGGGCCACTTTTGCTCGATTTCCCGGAAGTTGGCGAATAATTTAAAGTCCCGGGGACGCTAAACTAACTCCCGATGACCTTGGTTTGCAGTTTAATGAACACAGCAAAACATTCTGAACGCTCACCTTCGAGCTTCAGTGCCGCAATATAGCCCTACTTAAATTTAAGACTGAAAGAATAGCCGAGAGCCCGTTACGCGCATCGTAATTTTCATCAACTTCGGCGCCATTTCCTGGAACTTGGAGAATATTTTCCAGTTCCGGGGACTCTAAACTAACTCCTGATTGCCTTGGTTTGCAGTGAAATGGACACAGCAAAACTTTTTGAACGCTCACTTTCGAGCTTGTGGGCCTAAATATAGCCACACTTCACTTTAAGACTGAAACAGTAGCCGAGACCGCGTTACGCGCATCGTGATTTTGAGCAACTTCTGCTCGCTTTCCTGGAACTTGGGGAATATTTTCCAGTCCCGGGGACTGTAAACTAACTGCTGATGGCCATGGTTTGCAGTGAAATTCACACAGCACAAGTTTTTGAACAAACACTTTCGAGCTTTTAGGCCAAAATATAGTCCCACATCACTTACGACTTAAAGAGTAGCCGAGACCGGCGTGCGCGCATCGTGATTTTGACCAACTTCGGGTCGATATTCCGGAACTTGGGGGATATTTTTTAGTCCCAGAGACTCTAACCTAACTCTTGATAGCCTTGGTTTGGAGTGAAATGGAGACAGCAAAACTTTTTGAACGCTCACCTTCAAGCTTCTGGGCCGAAATATAGCCCACTTTACTTTAATACTGAAAAAGTAGCCGAGACCGCCTTACGCGCATCGTGATTTTGACGAACTTCGAATGGATTTCCCGGAGCTTGGGGGATATTTTCCAGTCCCTTGGACGCTAAACTAGGTGCCGATGGCCTTGTTTTGCAGTGAAATGGACACAGCAAAACTTTTTGAACGCTCACTTTTGAGGTTGTGGGCCGAAATATAGCCATACTTCACTTTAAGACTGAAACAGTAGCCGAGACCACGTTTCGCGCATCGTGATTTTGATCAACTTCGGCTCGATTTCCCGGAACTTGCGAAATATTTTGCAGTCCCGGGGACTCTAAACTAACTCGTGCTGGTCTTGGTTTGCAGTGAAACGGAAACAGAAAAAGTTTTTGAACGCATACTTTCGAGCTTCTGGACCGAAATAGAACCCCACTTCACTTGAAGACTGAAAGAGTAGCCGAGACCGCCTTACGTGCATCGTGATTTTGAGCAACTTCGGCTCGATTTGCCGGAACTAAGGGGATATATTCCAGTTCTGAGGACTCTAAACTAATTCCTGATGGCCTTGGTTTGCAGTAAAATAGACCCAGCAAAAGTTTTTGAACGCTCAATGTCGAGCTTCTTGGCCAAAATATAGCCCCCCATTACTTTAACATTGAAAGAGTAGCCGAGACCGCCTTACGTGCATCGTGATTTTGACAAACTTCGGGTTGATTTCCCGGAACTTGGGGCATATTTTCCAGTCCCGGGGACCCTCAACTAACTCCTGCTTGTCTTGGTTTGCAGTGAAATTGACACAGCGAAAGTTTTTGAACGCTCACTCTCGAGCTTCTGGGCCGAAATACAGCCCCATTTTACTTTAAGACTGAAAGAGTAGGCGAGACCGTCTTGAGCGAATCGTGGTTTTGAGCAATTTCGCGTTTATTTCCCGAAACGTGGGGGATATATTCCAGTCAAAGGGACTCTACAGTCACTCCTGATGGCCTTGGTTGTCAGTGAAATGGACAGAGCACAACTTAGGAGCTTCTGGGCAGAAATATAGCCCCACTTTACTTTAAGACTGAAAGAGTAGATGAGACCGCCTTACGCGCATCGTAACTTTGACGAACTTCCAATGGATTTCCCGGAACTTGGGGGATATTTTGCAGTCCCTTGGACGCTAAACTAAGTCCTGATGGCCTTGTTTTGAAGTCAAATGGACACAACAAAACTTTTTGAACGCTCACTTTCTAGCTTGTGGGCCGAAATATAGCCACACTTGACTTTAGGACTGACACAGTAGCCGAGACCACGTTACGCGCATCATGAATTTGATCAACTTCGGCTGGATTTCCCGGGACTTGGGGGATATTCCCCAGTCCCGGGGACTCTAAACTAACTTCTGATGGCCTTGGTTTGCACTGAAAGTGACAGAGCAAAACTTTTTAAACATTCACTTTCGAGCTTCTGGGCCGAAATATAGCCCCACTTCACTTTAAGACTGAAAGAGTAGCCGAGACCGTCTTACGCGCATCGTGATTTTGACCACCGTCTTCTCGATTTTCCGAAACTTGGGAAATACATTCCACTCCCGGGGACTCTGAACTAACTACTGATAGCCTTGGTTTGCAGTGAAATAGACACAGTAATTTTTTTTGAGCTTTGAGCTTGTGGGCCGAAATAGAGCCCCACTTCACTTTAAGACTGAAGGAGTAGTCGAGACCGCCTTAAGCGCACCGTGATTTTGACCAACTTCGGCTCGATTTGCCGGAACTTGGGGGATATTTTCCAGTCCCGGGGACTCTAAACTAACTCCTGATTGTCTTGGTTTTCAGTGAAATGGACACAGCGAAACTTTTTGAACGCTCACTCTCGAGCTTCTGGACCGAAATATAGCCCCACTTTACTTTAAGACTGAAAGAGTAGCCGAGACCGTCTTGCGCAAATCGTGATTTTGACCAACTTCGGGTCGGTTTCCCGAAACTTGAGGGATATATTCCAATTTCCGCGGGCTCTAAACTAACTCCTAATGGCCTTGGTTTTCAGTGAAATGGACAAAGGAAAGCTTTTTGAACACTCTCTTTGTAGCTTCTGGGCCGAAATAGAATCCCACTTTACTTTCAGACTGAAATAGTAGCCGAGACCGCCTCACGCGCATCGTGAGTTAGACCAAGTTCAGCTCGATTTCACGCAACTTTTGGGATATTTTCCAGTCCGGGGGACTCTAACTAACTCCGGATGGCCTTGGTTTTCACTGAAATGCGCACAACATAAATTTTTGAACGCCCACTTTGGAGCTTCTGGGCCGAAATATAGCCCCACTTCACTTTAAGACTGAAAGAGTAGCCGAGATCGCCTTACGCGCATCGTGATTTTAACCATTTTCGGATCGATTACTCGGAACTTGGGGGATATTTTCCAGTCCCGGGGACTCTAAACTAACTCCTGATCGTCTTCCTTTGCATTGAAATGGACAGAGCAGAACTTTTTGAACGCTCACTTTCGAGCTTGTGGGTCGAAATATAGCCACACTTTACTTTAAGACTGAAACAGTAGCCAAGACCGCATTTCGCGCATCGTGATTTTCATCAACTTCGGCTCGCTTTCCCGGAACTTGGGGAATGTTTTCCAGTCCCGGGGACCCTAAACTAAGTCCTGATGGCCTTGTTTTGAAGTGAAATGGACACAGCAAAACTTTTTGAACGCTCACTTTCTAGCTTGTGGGCCGAAATATAGGCACACTTGACTTTCAGACTGAAACAGTAGCCGAGACCGCGTTACGCGCATCATGAATTTGATCAACTTCGGCTCCAATTCCCGGGACTTGGGGGATATGTTCCAGTGTCTGGGACTCTAAACTAACTCCTGATGGCCTTGGTTTGCATTGAAATGGACACAGCAAAATTTTTTGAACGCACACTTTCGAGCTTCTGGGCCGAAATATAGCCCCACTTCACTTAAGACTGAAAGAGTAGCCGAGACCGCCCTGCTCGCATCGTGAGTTTGACAAACTTCCGGTCGATATTCCGGAACTTGGGGGATATTTTCCAGTCCCAGGAACTCTAAACTAACTCCTCATGGCCTTGGTTTGCAGTGAAATGGACAGAGCAAAACTTTTTGAACGCTCACCTTCGAGCTTCCTGGCCGAAATAAAGCCCCACTTTACTTTAAGACTTAAAGAGTAACCGAGACCACCTTACGCGCATTGTGATTTTGACAAACTTCGGGTGGATCTCCCGGAACTTGGGGAACATTTTCCAGTCCCTTGGACGCTAAACTAAGTCCTGATGGCCTTGGTTTGCAGTGAAATGAACACAGCAAAACTTTTTGAACTTTCACTTTCTAGCTTCTCGGCCGAAATATAGCCCCAGTTTACTTTAAGAATCAAAGAGTAGCCGAGACCGCCTTACGCGCATCGTGATTTTGACAAAATTCGGCTCGATTTCCCCGAACTTGGGCGATATTTTCCAGTCCCAAGCAGTCTAAACTAACTCCCGATGGCCTTGGTTTGCAGTGAAATGAAAGAGATTACACTTTTTGAACGCTTATTTTCGAGCTTCTGGGATGAAATATAGCCCCACTTCACTTTAAGACTGAAAGAGTAGGCGAGACCGCCTTACGCGCATCATGATTTTGAGGAACTTCCGCTCGATTTTCTAGAATTTTGGCGATATTTAAGTCCCGGATACTCTAAAGTAACTCCTGATGGCCTTGGTTTGATGTGAAATGGACGCAGGAAAACTTTTTGAACGTTCAGTTTCGAGCTTCTGGGCCGAAATACAACCGTACTTCACTTTAAGACTGAAATAGTAGCCGAGGCCTCCCTAAGAGCATCGTGATTTTGACTCAGTTCAGCTCGATTTCCCGGAACTTGGGGGATATTTTCCAGTCCGGGGGACTTTAAACTAACTCCTGATGGCCTTGGTTTGCAGTTAAATGCACAAAGCGTAACTTTTTAAAGGTTCACTTTCGAGCTTCTGGGCCGAAATATAGTCCCACTTTACTTTAAGACTGAAAGAGTAGCCGAGACCGTCTTACGCGCACCGTGATTTTGACCAACTTCCGTTGGAATTCCCGGAACTTGGGGGATATATTCCAGTCCCGGGGACTCGAAACTAACTGCTGATGGCCTTGGTTTGCAGTGAAATGGACACAGCACATTTTTTTGAACGCTTACGTTCGAGCTTCTCGGCCGAAATATAGCCCTACTTCACTTTAAGACTGAAAGAGTAGCCGAGACCGCCTTACGCGCATCGTAATTTTGACCAACTTCGGCTCGATTTCCCGGAAGTTGGCGAATATTTTCAATTCCCAGGGAAGCTAAACTAACTTCCGACGGCCTTAGTGTGCAGTTAAATGGACACATCAAAACTTTTTGAACGCTCACTTTCGAGCTTATTGCTCGAAATATAGCCCGACTTAACTTTAAGACTGAAAGAGTAGCCGAGACCGCCTTACGCGCATCGTGATATTGGGATACTTCGGCTCGATTTCCCGGAAATAGGGAAATATTTTCCAGTCCCGGGGACTCTAAAGTAACTCGTGATGGCCTTGATTTCCAGTGAAATGGACACAGGAACACTTTTTGAACGCACACTTTCGAGCTTGCTGGCCGAAATATAGCGCCCTACGCGCATTCTGATTTTGAGGATCTTCGGCTCGATCTGGCGAAACTTGGGAGATATTTTCCAGTCCCAAAGTCTCTAAACTCACTCCTGATTGTCTAAGATGTGAGTGAAATAGACACAAAAATTTTTCAACCCTTACTTTCGAGCTTCTGGAGTTAAATCTAAGCCCACTTTACCTTAAGACTGAAAGAGTAGCCGAGACCCCCTTAAGCGCATGGTGATTTTGACTAACTTCGAGTGGATTTCCCGTAACTTGGGGGATATTTCCAGTTCCTTTGACGCTAAACTAAGTCGTGATGGCCTTGTTTTGCAGTGAAATGGACACAGCAAAACTTTTTAAACACTCAGTTTCGAGCTTCTGGGCCGAAATATTGCCCCAATTAACTTTAAAACTGAAAGAGTAGCCGAGACTGCCGTACGCGCGTCGTGATTTGACCAACTTCGGTTAAATTTCCCGGAACTTGGGGGATATTTTCCAGTCCCAGGGACTCTAAACTGAGCCCCGACGTCCTTGGCCTGCAGTAAAATGGACACAGCAAAACTTTTTGAACCCTCACTTTGAGCTTCTGAGCCGAAATATAGCTCCACTTCACATTAAGAGTGAAAGACTAGTCGAGACCGCCTTACGCCCATCGTAATTTTGACCAACTTCGGCTCGATTTCCCGGAACTTGGGGGATATTTTCCAGTCCCGCGGACTCCAAAGTAACTCCTGATGGCCTTGCTCTGGAGTGAAATGGACACAGCACAACTTTTTGAACGCTCACTTTCGAGCTTCTGGGGCGAAATAATGCCCCAGTTCACTTTAAGAATGAAAGAGTAACCGGGACCGCCTTATGCGCATCGTGATTTTGACCAACTTTGGCTCGATTTCCCGGGAAATGGGGGATACTTTCCGGTACCGGGGACTCTAAACTAACTCCTGATTTCCTCGGTTTGCAGTGAAATGGACGCAGCACAACTTTTTGAACGCTCACTTTTGAGCTTCTGGGCCGAAGCATAGCCCTACTTCACCTAAAGACGGAAAGACTAGCCGAGACCGCCTTACGCGCATCGTGATTTCGGGCTACTTCGGCCCAATTTCCCGGAACTTGGGAGATAATTGCCAGTCCCGGGCACTCTAAACTAATTCCTGATGGCCTTGGTTTTCAGTGAAATGGACACAGCCAAACTTTTTGAACGTTCACTTTCGAGCTTCTGGGCCGAAATATAGCCCCACTTCACTTTAAGACTGAAAGAGTAGCCGGCACCGCCTTACGCGCATGGTAATTTTGTCGAACTTCGGCTTGATTTCCTGGGACTTGGGGGATATTTTTCAGTCCCGGAAGCTCTAAACTAACTCCTGAATGCCTTGGTTTTTAGTCAAATGGACACAGGTAAAAGGAGCGCACGCTCGGTTTCCAGGTTGTAGGCCGAAATATAGCCCCACTTTATTTTAAGACTGAAAGTGTACACGAAACCGCCTTAAGCGCATCGAAATTTTTAGCCACTATGGCTCGATATGCCAAAACTTGGGGGATATTTTCCAGTCCCGGGGACTCTACCCTAACTCTTGATGGCCTTAGTTTTCAGTAAAATGGTCACAGGTAACAGGAGCGCACGCTCGGTGTCGAGCTTCTAGGCCGAAATGTAGCCCCAGTTCATTTTAAGACTGAAAGAGTAAACGAAACTGCCGTACGCCTATCGTAATTTTAAGAAAGTATGGCTCAATTTGCCGAAACTTGGAGGATAGCTTCCAGTCTCGAGGATTCTAAACTATCTCCTGATGGACTTAGTTCTTAGTGAAATGGACACAGGTAAAAGGAGAGCACGCTCGGTGTCGAGCTTGTAGAACCGAAATATAGCCCCACTTCATTTTCGGAGTAAACGAGTAGCCGAGACCGCCTTAGGCGCATCGTGATTTTGAGCATCTTTGGCTCGATTTGCCGGAATTCGGGGAATATTTTCCAGTCCCGAGGACTCTATGTTAACTCCTGATGAACTTAGTTTTCAGTGATATCTACAGAGGCAAAAGGAGCGCACGCTCGGTGTTGAGCTTGTCGGCCGAAATATAGCCCCACTTCATTTTAAGACTGAAAGAGTAGCCGAGACCACGTTTCGCGCATCGTGATTTTGATCAACTTCGGCTCGATTTCCCGGAACTTGCGAAATATTTTGCAGTCCCGGGGACTCTAAACTAACTCGTGCTGGTCTTGGTTTGCAGTGAAACGGAAACAGAAAAAGTTTTTGAACGCATACTTTCGAGCTTCTGGACCGAAATAGAACCCCACTTCACTTGAAGACTGAAAGAGTAGCCGAGACCGCCTTACGTGCATCGTGATTTTGAGCAACTTCGGCTCGATTTGCCGGAACTAAGGGGATATATTCCAGTTCTGAGGACTCTAAACTAATTCCTGATGGCCTTGGTTTGCAGTAAAATAGACCGAGGAAAAGTTTTTGAACGCTCAATGTCGAGCTTCTTGGCCAAAATATAGCCCCGCCCCTTACTTTAACACTGAAAAAGTAGCCGAGACCGCCTTACGTGCATCGTGATTTTGACAAACTTCGGGTTGATTTCCCGGAACTTGGGGCATATTTTCCAGTCCCGGGGACTCTCAACTAACTCCTGCTTGTCTTGATTTGCAGTGAAATTTACACAGCGAAAGTTTTTGAACGCTCACTCTCGAGCTTCTGGGCCGAAATACAGCCCCATTTTACTTTAAGACTGAAAGAGTAGGCGAGACCGTCTTGAGCGAATCGTGATTTTGAGCAATTTCGCGTTTATTTCCCGAAACGTGGGGGATATATTCCAGTCAAAGGGACTCTACAGTCACTCCTGATGGCCTTGGTTTTCAGTGAAATGGACAGAGCACAATTTAGGAGCTTCTGGGCAGAAATATAGCCCCACTTTACTTTAAGACTGAAAGAGTAGATGAGACCGCCTTACGCGCATCGTAATTTTGACGAGCTTCCAATGGATTTCCCGGAACTTGGGGGATATTTTGCAGTCCCTTGGACGCTAAACTAAGTCCTGATGGCCTTGTTTTGAAGTCAAATGGACACAACAAAACTTTTTGAACGCTCACTTTCGAGCTTGTGGGCCGAAATATAGCCACACTTGACTTTAGGACTGACACAGTAGCCGAGACCACGTTACGCGCATCATGAATTTGATCAACTTCGGCTGGATTTCCCGGGACTTGGTGGATATTCTCCAGTCCCGGGGACTCTAAACTAACTTCTGATGGCCTTGGTTTGCACTGAAAGTGACAGAGCAAAACTTTTTAAACATTCACTTTCGATCTTCTGGGCCGAAATATAGCACCACTTCACTTTAAGACTGAAAGAGTAGCCGAGACCACCTTACGCACATCGTGATTTTGACCAACTTCGGCTGGATTTACCGGAACTTGGGGGATATTTTCCAGTCCCTAGGACTCTTAAGTAACCCCTGATGGCCTTGGTTTGCATTGAAATGGATACAGCAAAACTTTTTGAACGCTCACTTTTGAGCTTCTGGGCCGAAATATAGCCCTACTTCACTTTAAGACTGAAAGAGTAGCCCAGACCGTCTTACGCGCATCGTGATTTTGACCACCGTCTTCTCGATTTTCCGAAACTTGGGAAATACATTCCACTCCCGGGGACTCTGAACTAACTACTGATAGCCTTGGTTTGCAGTGAAATAGACACAGTAATTTTTTTTGAGCTTTGAGCTTGTGGGCCGAAATAGAGCCCCACTTCACTTTAAGACTGAAGGAGTAGTCGAGACCGCCTTAAGCGCACCGTGATTTTGACCAACTTCGGCTCGATTTGCCGGAACTTGGGGGATATTTTCCAGTCCAGGGGACTCTAAACTAACTCCTGATTGTCTTGGTTTTCAGTGAAATGGACACAACGAAACTTTTTGAACGCTCACTCTCGAGCTTCTGGACCGAAATATAGCCCCACTTTACTTTAAGACTGAAAGAGTAGCCGAGACCGTCTTGCGCAAATCGTGATTTTGACCAACTTCGGGTCGGTTTCCCGAAACTTGAGGGATATATTCCATTTCCGCGGGCTCTAAACTAACTCCTGATGGCCTTGGTTTTCAGTGAAATGGACAAAGGAAAGCTTTTTGAACACTCCCTTTGTAGCTTCTGGGCCGAAATAGAATCCCACTTTACTTTCAGACTGAAATAGTAGCCGAGACCGCCTCACGCGCATCGTGAGTTAGACCAAGTTCAGCTCGATTTCACGCAACTTTTGGGATATTTTCCAGTCCGGAGGACTCTAAACTAACTCCGGATGGCCTTGGTTTTCACTGAAATGCGCACAACATAAAGTTTTGAACGCCCACTTTGGAGCTTCTGGGCCGAAATATAGCCCGACTTCACTTTAAGACTGAAAGAGCAGCCGAGATTGCCTTACGCGGATCGTGATTTTAACCATTTTCGGATCGATTACTCGGAACTTGGGGGATATTTTCCAGTCCCGGGGACTCTAAACTAACTCCTGATCGTCTTCCTTTGCATTGAAATGGACAGAGCAAAACTTTTTGAACGCTCACTTTCGAGCTTGTGGGCCGAAATATAGCCACACTTTACTTTAAGACTGAAACAGTAGCCAAGACCGCATTTCGCGCATCGTGATTTTCATCAACTTCGGCTCGCTTTCCCGGAACTTGGGGAATGTTTTCCAGTCCCGGGGACCCTAAACTAAGTCCTGATGGCCTTGTTTTGAAGTGAAATGGACACAGCAAAACTTTTTGAACGCTCACTTTCTAGCTTGTGGGCCGAAATAAAGGCACACTTGACTTTCAGACTGAAACAGTAGCCAAGACCGCGTTACGCGCATCATGAATTTGATCAACTTCGGCTCCAATTCCCGGGACTTGGGGGATATGTTCCAGTCCCGAGGACTCTAAACTAACTCCTGATGGCCTTGGTTTACATTGAAATGGACACAGCAAAATTTTTTGAACGCACACTTTCGAGATTCTTTGCCGAAATATAGCCCCACTTCACTTAAGACTGAAAGAGTAGCCGAGACCGCCTTGCTCGCATCGGGAGTTTGACAAACTTCCGGTCGATATTCCGGAACTTGGGGGATATTTTCCAGTCCCAGGAACTCTAAACTAACTCCTCATGGCCTTGGTTTGCAGTGAAATGGACAGAGCAAAACTTTTTGAACGCTCACCTTCGAGCTTCCTGGCCGAAATAAAGCCCCACTTTACTTTAAGACTTAAAGAGTAACCGAGACCACCTTACGCGCATTGTGATTTTGACAAACTTCGGGTGGATCTCCCGGAACTTGGGGAACATTTTCCAGTCCCTTGCACGCTAAACAAAGTCCTAATGGCCTTGTTTTGCAGTGAAATGGACACAGCAAAACTTTTTGAACGCTCACTTTCGAGCTTGTGGGCCGAAATATAGCCACACTTTACTTTAAGACTTAAACAGTAGCCGAGACCGCATTTCGCTGATCGTTATTTTGATCAACTTGGGCTCGCTTTCCCGGAACTTGGGGAATATTTTCCAGTCCCGGGGACCCTAAACTAACTTTTGATAGCTTTGGTTTGCAGTGAAATGCACACAGCAAAACTTTTTGAACGCTCACTTTCGAGCTTCTGGACAGAAATATAGCCCCACTTCACTTTAAGACTGAAAGGGTAGCCGAGACCGCTTTGGGAGCATCGTGATTTCGACCAACTTCAGCTCGATTTACCGGAACTTGGGGAATATTTTCCAGTCCCAGGGACGCTAAACTAACTGGTGATGGCCTTGTTTTTCAGTCAAAGAACACAGCAAAACTTATTGAAGGCTCACTTTCGGGCTTCTGGGCCGAAATATAGCCCCACTTCACTTTAAGACTGAAAGAGTAGCCGATACCGCATTTCGCGCATCGTGATTTGGATCAACTTCGGCGCGATTCCTTGGAACTTGGGCAATATTTTCCAGTCCCGGGGACTCTAAACTAACCCGTGATAGCCTTGGTTTGCAGTGAAATGGACACAGCAAAACTTTTTGAACGCTCACTTTCGGGCTTCTGGCCCGAAATATAGCCCCACTTCACTTTAAGACAGAAAGAGTAGCCGAGACCACTTTAGGGGCATCGTGATGTTGACCAACCTCGGCTCAATTTCCCGGACCTTGCGGCATATTTTCTTGTCCCGGGAACGCTAAACTAACTCCTGATTGCCTTGGTTTGCAGTGAAATGAACACAGCAAAACTTTTTGAACTTTCACTTTCTAGCTTCTGGGCCGAAATATAGCCCCACTTCACTTTAAGACTGAAAGACTAGCCAAGACCGTCTTGCGCGCATCGTGATTTTGACCAACGTCTTCTCGATTTTCCGCAACTTGGGAAATATATTGCAGTCCCGGGGACTCTAAACTAACTCCTGATGGCCTTGGTTTGCAGTGAAATCTACACAGCAAATGTTTTGCAGCGCTCACTTTGGAGCTTCTGGCCCGAAATATAGCCCCACTTCACTTTAAGACTGAAAGAGTAGCCGAGGCCGCCTTAGGCGCATCGTGATTTTGACCAACTTCGGCTTGAGTTGCCAGATTTTAAAAGATATTTTCCACTCCCGGGGCCTCTAAACTAACTCATGATGGTCTTGGTTTTCAGTGAAATTGAGAGAGCAAAACTTTTTGAACGCTCACTTTCGAGCTTCTGGACCGAAATATAGCCCTACTTCACTTTCAGACTCAAAGAGTAGCCGAGACCGCCTTACGCGAATCGTTATTTTGACCAACTTCGTCTCGATTTCGTGGAACTTGGAGGATATTTTCCAGTTCCGGGGACTGTAAACTACTTCCTGAGGGCCTTGCTTTGCAGTGAAATGGGCACAGCATAACTTTTTGAACGCTCACTTTCGAGCTTCTGGGCCAAAATATACAGCCACGTCACTTTAAGACTAAAAGAGTAGCCGAGACTGCTTTACACGCATCGTGATTTTCACAAACTTCGGCTCGATTTCCCGGAACTTGGGGGATATTTTGATGTCCCGGAGACTGTAAACTATCTCCTGATGTGGCTTGGTTCGCGGTGAAATGGACGCAGCAAAACTTTTTGAACTTTCACTTTCGAGCTTCTGGGCCGAAATATAGTTCGAGTTGAGAATAAAGTAAAGAATAGCCGAGACCGCCTTACGTGCATAGTGATTTTGACCAACTTTGGCTCGATTTCCCAGGAAATGGGGAATATTTACCGGTACCGGGGACTCTAAAGTAACTCCTGATTGCCTTGGTTTGCATTGAAATGGAGAGAGCAAAACTTTTTCAACGCTCCCCTTCGGGCTTCTGAGCCGAAATATAGCCCCACTTCAGTTTAAGACTGAAAGAGTAGCCGAGACCGTCTTACGCGCATCGTGATTTTGACCAACTTCGGCTGGATTTCCCGAAACTTCGGGGATATATTCAAGTTCCAAGGACTCTTAACTAACCGCTGATGGCCTTGGTCTGCAGTGAAATGGACACAGCCAATTTTTTTGAACGCATACTTTCGAAATTCTGGGCCGAAATATAGCCCCACTTCACTTTAAGACTGAAATAGTAGCCGAGATCGCCTTAGACGCATCGTGATTTTGACCAACTTCGGCTTGAGTTGCCACAACTTAAGGGATATTTTTTCGTCCCGCGAACTCTAAACTAACTCATGATGGCCTTGGTTTTCAGTTAAATTGAGAGAGCAAAACTCTTTCAACGCTCACTTTCGAGCTTCTGGGCCGAAATATACAGCCACGTCACTTTAAGACTAAAAGAGTAGCCGAGACTGCTTTACGCGCATCGTGATTTTCACAAACTTCGGCTGGATTTCCCGGGACTTGGGGGATATTTTGATGTCCCGGACACTGTAAACAATCTGCTGATGTGGCTTGGTTTGCTGTGAAATGGACACAGCAAAACTTTTTGAACTTTCACTCTCTAGCTTCTGGACCGAAATCCCCAGTTCACTTTAAGAATGAAAGAGTAGCCGAGACCACTTTAGGGGCATCGTGATTTTGACCAACCTCGGCTCAATTTCCCGGACCTTGGGGCATATTTTCTTGTCCCAGGGACGCTAAACTAACTCCTGATGGCCTTGGTTTGCAGTGAAATGAACACAGCAAAACTTTTTGAACTTTCACTTTCTAGCTTCTGGGCCGAAATATAGCCCCAGTTCACTTTAAGAATCAAAGAGTAGCCGAGACCGCCTTACGCGCATCGTGATTTTGACAAAATTGGGTTCGATTTCCCCGAACTTGGGCGATATTTTCCAGTCCCGAAGAGTCTAAACTAACTCCCGATGGCCTTGGTTTGCAGTGAAATGAACACAGCAAAACTTTTTGAACTTTCACTTTCTATCTTCTCGGCCGAAATATAGCCCCAGTTCACTTTAAGAATCAAAGAGTAGGCGAGACCGCCCTACGCGCATCCTGATTTTGACAAAATTCGGCTCGATTTCCCCGAACTTGGCCGATATTTTCCAGTCCCCAGCAGTCTAAACTAACTCCTGATGGCCTTGGTTTGCAGTGAAATGAACAAGGTAACACTTTTTGAACGCTTATTTTCGAGCTTCTGGGATGAAATATAGCCTCACTTCACTTTAAGACTGAAAGAGTAGGCGAGACCGCCTTACGCGCATCGTGATTTTGAGCCACTTCCGCTCGATTTTCTAGAATTTTGGCGATATTTTCTAGTCCCTGGGACTCTAAACTAACTCCTGATGCCTTGGTTTGATGTGAAATTGACGCAGGAAAACTTTTTGAACGCTCAGTTTCGAGCTTCTGGGCCGAAATACAACCGTACTTCACTTTAAGACTGAAATAGTAGCCGAGACCTCCTTACGAGCATCGTGATTTTGACCCAGTTCAGCTCGATTTCCCGGAACTTGGGGGATATTTTCCATCCGGGGGACTTTAAACTAACTCCTGATGGCCTTGCTTTGCAGTTAAATGCACAAAGCGTAACCTTTTAAAGGTTCACTTTCGAGCTTCTGGGCCGAAATATAGCCCCACTTTACTTTAAGACTGAAAGAGTAGCCGAGACCGTCTTACGCGCATCGTGATTTTGACCAACTTCCGTTGGATTTCCCGGAACTTCATGGATATATTGCAGTCCCGCGGACTCTAAACTAACTGCTGATGGCCTTGGTTTGCAGTGAAATGGACACAGCACATTTCTTTGAACGCTCACTTTCGAGCTTCTCGGCCGAAATATAGCCCTACTTCACTTTAAGACTGAAAGAGTAGCCGAGACCGCCTTACGCGCATCGTAATTTTGACCAACTTTGGCTGCATTTCACGGAAGTTGGCGAATATTTTCAATTCCCAGGGAAGCTAAACTAACTTCCGACGGCCTTAGTTTGCAGTTAAATGGACACATCAAAACTTTTTGAACGCTCACTTTCGAGCTTATTGCTCGAAATATAGCCCGACTTAACTTTAAGACTGAAAGAGTAGCCGAGACCGCCTTACGCGCATCGTGATTTTGGGATACTTCGGCTCGATTTCCCGGACATAGGGAAATATTTTCCAGTCCCGGGGACTCTAAACTAACTCGTGATGGCCTTGATTTCCAGTGAAATGGACACAGGAACACTTTTTGAACGTGCACTTTCGAGCTTCCTGGCCGAAATATAGCCCTACTTCTTTTTGAGACTGAAAGAGTAGGCGGGAGCGCCTTACGCGCATTGTGATTTTGAGGATCTTCGGCTCGATCTGGCGAAACTTGGGAGATATTTTCCAGTCCCAAAGTCTCTAAACTCACTCCTGATTGTCTAAGATGTGAGTGAAATAGACACAAAAATTTTTCAACCCTTACTTTCGAGCTTCTGGAGTTAAATCTAAGCCCACTTTACCTTAAGACTGAAAGAGTAGCCGAGACCCCCTTAAGCGCATGGTGATTTTGACTAACTTCGAGTGGATTTCCCGTAACTTGGGGGATATTTCCAGTTCCTTTGACGCTAAACTAAGTCGTGATGGCCTTGTTTTGCAGTGAAATGGACACAGCAAAACTTTTTAAACACTCAGTTTCGAGCTTCTGGGCCGAAATATTGCCCCAATTAACTTTAAGACTGAAAGAGTAGCCGAGACTGCCGTACGCGCGTCGTGATTTGACCAACTTCGGTTAAATTTCCCGCAACTTGGGGGATATTTTCCAGTCCCAGGGACTCTAAACTGAGCTCCGACGTCGTTGGTCTGCAGTAAAATGGACACAGCAAGACTTTTTGAACGCTCACTTTCTAGCTTGTGGGCCGAAATATAGGCACACTTGACTTTCAGACTGAAACAGTAGCCGAGACCACGTTACGCGCATCATGAATTTGATCAACTTCGGCTCCAATTCCCGGGACTTGGGGGATATGTTCCAGTCCCCGGGACTCTAAACTAACTCCTGATGGCCTTGGTTTGCATTGAAATGGACACAGCAAAATTTTTTGAACGCACACTTTCGAGCTTCTGGGCCGAAATATAGCCCCACTTCACTTAAGACTGAAAGAGTAGCCGAGACCGCCCTCCTCGCATCGTGAGTTTGACAAACTTCCGGTCGATATTCCGGAACTTGGGGGATATTTTCCAGTCCCAGGAACTCTAAACTAACTCCTCATGGCCTTGGTTTGCAGTGAAATGGACAGAGCAAAACTTTTTGAACGCTCACCTTCGAGCTTCCTGGCCGAAATAAAGCCCCACTTTACTTTAAGACTTAAAGAGTAACCGAGACCACCTTACGCGCATTGTGATTTTGACAAACTTCGGGTGGATCTCCCGGAACTTGGGGAACATTTTCCAGTCCCTTGCACGCTAAACAAAGTCCTAATGGCCTTGTTTTGCAGTGAAATGGACACAGCAAAACTTTTTGAACGCTCACTTTCGAGCTTGTGGGCCGAAATATAGCCACACTTTACTTTAAGACTTAAACAGTAGCCGAGACCGCATTTCGCTGATCGTTATTTTGATCAACTTGGGCTCGCTTTCCCGGAACTTGGGGAATATTTTCCAGTCCCGGGGACCCTAAACTAACTTTTGATAGCTTTGGTTTGCAGTGAAATGCACACAGCAAAACTTTTTGAACGCTCACTTTCGAGCTTCTGGACAGAAATATAGCCCCACTTCACTTTAAGACTGAAAGGGTAGCCGAGACCGCTTTGGGAGCATCGTGATTTCGACCAACTTCAGCTCGATTTACCGGAACTTGGGGAATATTTTCCAGTCCCAGGGACGCTAAACTAACTGGTGATGGCCTTGTTTTTCAGTCAAAGAACACAGCAAAACTTATTGAAGGCTCACTTTCGGGCTTCTGGGCCGAAATATAGCCCCACTTCACTTTAAGACTGAAAGAGTAGCCGATACCGCATTTCGCGCATCGTGATTTGGATCAACTTCGGCGCGATTCCTTGGAACTTGGGCAATATTTTCCAGTCCCGGGGACTCTAAACTAACCCGTGATAGCCTTGGTTTGCAGTGAAATGGACACAGCAAAACTTTTTGAACGCTCACTTTCGAGCTTCTGGACAGAAATATAGCCCCACTTCACTTTAAGACTGAAAGGGTAGCCGAGACCGCTTTGGGAGCATCGTGATTTTGACCAACTTCAGCTCGATTTACCGGAACTTGGGGAATATTTTCCAGTCCCGGGGACCCTAAACTAACTTTTGATAGCTTTGGTTTGCAGTGAAATGCACACAGCAAAACTTTTTGAACGCTCACTTTCGAGCTTCTGGACAGAAATATAGCCCCACTTCACTTTAAGACTGAAAGGGTAGCCGAGACCGCTTTGGGAGCATCGTGATTTTGACCAACTTCAGCTCGATTTACCGGAACTTGGGGAATATTTTCCAGTCCCAGGGACGCTAAACTAACTGGTGATGGCCTTGTTTTTCAGTCAGAGAACACAGAAAAAATTTTTTGAAGGCTCACTTTCGGGCTTCTGGGCCGAAATATAGCCCCACTTCACTTTAAGACTGAAAGAGTAGCCGATACCGCATTTCGCGCATCGTGATTTTGATCAACTTCGGTTGGATTCCCCGGAACTTAGGCAATATTTTCCAGTCCCGGGGACTCTAAACTAACCCGTGATAGCCTTGGTTTGCAGTGAAATGGACACAGCAAAACTTTTCGAACGCTCACTTTCGGGCTTCTGGCCCGAAATATAGCCCCACTTCACTTTAAGACAGAAATAGTAGCCGAGACCACTTTAGGGGCATCGTGATTATGACCAACCTCGGCTCAATTTCCCGGACCTTGCGGCATATTTTCTTGTCCCGGGGACGCTAAACTAACTCCTGATGGCCTTGGTTTGCAGTGAAATGAACACAGCAAAACTTTTTGAACTTTCACTTTCTAGCTTCTCGGCCGAAATATAGCCCCAGTTTACTTTAAGAATCAAAGAGTAGCCGAGACCGCCTTACGCGCATCGTGATTTTGACAAAATTCGGCTCGATTTCCCCGAACTTGGGCGATATTTTCCAGTCCCAAGCAGTCTAAACTAACTCCTGATGGCCTTGGTTTGCAGTGAAATGAAAGAGATTACACTTTTTGAACGCTTATTTTCGAGCTTCTGGGATGAAATATAGCCCCACTTCACTTTAAGACTGAAAGAGTAGGCGAGACCGCCTTACGCGCATCATGATTTTGAGGAACTTCCGCTCGATTTTCTAGAATTTTGGCGATATTTAAGTCCCGGATACTCTAAAGTAACTCCTGATGGCCTTGGTTTGATGTGAAATGGACGCAGGAAAACTTTTTGAACGTTCAGTTTCGAGCTTCTGGGCCGAAATACAACCGTACTTCACTTTAAGACTGAAATAGTAGCCGAGGCCTCCCTAAGAGCATCGTGATTTTGACTCAGTTCAGCTCGATTTCCCGGAACTTGGGGGATATTTTCCAGTCCGGGGGACTTTAAACTAACTCCTGATGGCCTTGGTTTGCAGTTAAATGCACAAAGCGTAACTTTTTAAAGGTTTACTTTCGAGCTTCTGGGCCGAAATATAGTCCCACTTTACTTTAAGACTGAAAGAGTAGCCGAGACCGTCTTACGCGCACCGTGATTTTGACCAACTTCCGTTGGAATTCCCGGAACTTGGGGGATATATTCCAGTCCCGGGGACTCGAAACTAACTGCTGATGGCCTTGGTTTGCAGTGAAATGGACACAGCACATTTTTTTGAACGCTCACGTTCGAGCTTCTCGGCCGAAATATAGCCCTACTTCACTTTAAGACTGAAAGAGTAGCCGAGACCGCCTTACGCGCATCGTAATTTTGACCAACTTCGGCTCGATTTCCCGGAAGTTGGCGAATATTTTCAATTCCCAGGGAAGCTAAACTAACTTCCGACGGCCTTAGTGTGCAGTTAAATGGACACATCAAAACTTTTTGAGCGCTCACTTTCGAGCTTATTGCTCGAAATATAGCCCGACTTAACTTTAAGACTGAAAGAGTAGCCGAGACCGTCTTACGCGCATCGTGATATTGGGATACTTCGGCTCGATTTCCCGGAAATAGGGAAATATTTTCCAGTCCCGGGGACTCTAAAGTAACTCGTGATGGCCTTGATTTCCAGTGAAATGGACACAGGAACACTTTTTGAACGCACACTTTCGAGCTTGCTGGCCGAAATATAGCGCCCTACGCGCATTGTGATTTTGAGGATCTTCGGCTCGATCTGGCGAAACTTGGGAGATATTTTCCAGTCCCAAAGTCTCTAAACTCACTCCTGATTGTCTAAGATGTGAGTGAAATAGACACAAAAATTTTTCAACCCTTACTTTCGAGCTTCTGGAGTTAAATCTAAGCCCACTTTACCTTAAGACTGAAAGAGTAGCCGAGACCCCCTTAAGCGCATGGTGATTTTGACTAACTTCGAGTGGATTTCCCGTAACTTGGGGGATATTTCCAGTTCCTTTGACGCTAAACTAAGTCGTGATGGCCTTGGTTTGCAGTGAAATGGACACAGCAAAACTTTTTAAACACTCAGTTTCGAGCTTCTGGGCCGAAATATTGCCCCAATTAACTTTAAGACTGAAAGAGTAGCCGAGACTGCCGTACGCGCGTCGTGATTTGACCAACTTCGGTTAAATTTCCCGGAATTTGGGGGATATTTTCCAGTCCCAGGGACTCTAAACTGAGCCCCGACGTCCTTGGCCTGCAGTAAAATGGACACAGCAAAACTTTTTGAACCCTCACTTTGAGCTTCTGAGCCGAAATATAGCTCCACTTCACATTAAGAGTGAAAGACTAGTCGAGACCGCCTTACGCCCATCGTAATTTTGACCAACTTCGGCTCGATTTCGCGGAACTTGGGGGATATTTTCCAGTCCCGCGGACTCTAAAGTAACTCCTGATGGCCTTGCTCTGGAGTGAAATGGACACAGCACAACTTTTTGAACGCTCACTTTCGAGCTTCTGGGGCGAAATAATGCCCCAGTTCACTTTAAGAATGAAAGAGTAACCGGGACCGCCTTATGCGCATCGTGATTTTGACCAACTTTGGCTCGATTTCCCGGGAAATGGGGGATACTTTCCGGTACCGGGGACTCTAAACTAACTCCTGATTTCCTCGGTTTGCAGTGAAATGGACGCAGCACAACTTTTTGAACGCTCACTTTTGAGCTTCTGGGCCGAAGCATAGCCCTACTTCACCTAAAGACGGAAAGACTAGCCGAGACCGCCTTACGCGCATCGTGATTTCGGGCTACTTCGGCCCAATTTCCCGGAACTTGGGAGATAATTGCCAGTCCCGGGCACTCTAAACTAATTCCTGATGGCCTTGGTTTTCAGTGAAATGGACACAGCCAAACTTTTGAACGTTCACTTTCGAGCTTCTGGGCCGAAATATAGCCCCACTTCACTTTAAGACTGAAAGAGTAGCCGGCACCGCCTTACGCGCATGGTAATTTTGTCGAACTTCGGCTTGATTTCCTGGGACTTGGGGGATATTTTTCAGTCCCGGAAGCTCTAAACTAACTCCTGAATGCCTTGGTTTTTAGTCAAATGGACACAGGTAAAAGGAGCGCACGCTCGGTTTCCAGGTTGTAGGCCGAAATATAGCCCCACTTTATTTTAAGACTGAAAGTGTACACGAAACCGCCTTAAGCGCATCGAAATTTTTAGCCACTATGGCTCGATATGCCAAAACTTGGGGGATATTTTCCAGTCCCGGGGACTCTACCCTAACTCTTGATGGCCTTAGTTTTCAGTAAAATGGTCACAGGTAACAGGAGCGCACGCTCGGTGTCGAGCTTCTAGGCCGAAATGTAGCCCCAGTTCATTTTAAGACTGAAAGAGTAAACGAAACTGCCGTACGCCTATCGTAATTTTAAGAAAGTATGGCTCAATTTGCCGAAACTTGGAGGATAGCTTCCAGTCTCGAGGATTCTAAACTATCTCCTGATGGACTTAGTTCTTAGTGAAATGGACACAGGTAAAAGGAGAGCACGCTCGGTGTCGAGCTTGTAGAACCGAAATATAGCCCCACTTCATTTTCGGAGTAAACGAGTAGCCGAGACCGCCTTAGGCGCATCGTGATTTTGAGCATCTTTGGCTCGATTTGCCGGAATTCGGGGAATATTTTCCAGTCCCGAGGACTCTATGTTAACTCCTGATGAACTTAGTTTTCAGTGATATCTACAGAGGCAAAAGGAGCGCACGCTCGGTGTTGAGCTTGTCGGCCGAAATATAGCCCCACTTCATTTTAAGACTGAAAGAGTAGCCGAGACCACGTTTCGCGCATCGTGATTTTGATCAACTTCGGCTCGATTTCCCGGAACTTGCGAAATATTTTGCAGTCCCGGGGACTCTAAACTAACTCGTGCTGGTCTTGGTTTGCAGTGAAACGGAAACAGAAAAAGTTTTTGAACGCATACTTTCGAGCTTCTGGACCGAAATAGAACCCCACTTCACTTGAAGACTGAAAGAGTAGCCGAGACCGCCTTACGTGCATCGTGATTTTGAGCAACTTCGGCTCGATTTGCCGGAACTAAGGGGATATATTCCAGTTCTGAGGACTCTAAACTAATTCCTGATGGCCTTGGTTTGCAGTAAAATAGACCGAGGAAAAGTTTTTGAACGCTCAATGTCGAGCTTCTTGGCCAAAATATAGCCCCGCCCCTTACTTTAACACTGAAAAAGTAGCCGAGACCGCCTTACGTGCATCGTGATTTTGACAAACTTCGGGTTGATTTCCCGGAACTTGGGGCATATTTTCCAGTCCCGGGGACTCTCAACTAACTCCTGCTTGTCTTGATTTGCAGTGAAATTTACACAGCGAAAGTTTTTGAACGTTCACTCTCGAGCTTCTGAGCCGAAATACAGCCCCATTTTACTTTAAGACTGAAAGAGTAGGCGAGACCGTCTTGAGCGAATCGTGATTTTGAGCAATTTCGCGTTTATTTCCCGAAACGTGGGGGATATATTCCAGTCAAAGGGACTCTACAGTCACTCCTGATGGCCTTGGTTTTCAGTGAAATGGACAGAGCACAACTTAGGAGCTTCTGGGCAGAAATATAGCCCCACTTTACTTTAAGACTGAAAGAGTAGATGAGACCGCCTTACGCGCATCGTAATTTTGACGAACTTCCAATGGATTTCCCGGAACTTGGGGGATATTTTGCAGTCCCTTGGACGCTAAACTAAGTCCTGATGGCCTTGTTTTGAAGTCAAATGGACACAACAAAACTTTTTGAACGCTCACTTTCTAGCTTGTGGGCCGAAATATAGCCACACTTCACTTTAGGACTGACACAGTAGCCGAGACCACGTTACGCGCATCATGAATTTGATCAACTTCGGCTGGATTTCCCGGGACTTGGGGGATATTCTCCAGTCCCGGGGACTCTAAACTAACTTCTGATGGCCTTGGTTTGCACTGAAAGTGACAGAGCAAAACTTTTTAAACATTCACTTTCGAGCTTCTGGGCCGAAATATAGCACCTCTTCACTTTAAGACTGAAAGAGTAGCCGAGACCACCTTACGCACATCGTGATTTTGACCAACTTCGGCTGGATTTACCGGAACTTGGGGGATATTTTCCAGTCCCTAGGACTCTTAAGTAACCCCTGATGGCCTTGGTTTGCATTGAAATGGATACAGCAAAACATTTTGAACGCTCACTTTTGAGCTTCTGGGCCGAAATATAGCCCTACTTCACTTTAAGACTGAAAGAGTAGCCCAGACCGTCTTACGCGCATCGTGATTTTGACCACCGTCTTCTCGATTTTCCGAAACTTGGGAAATACATTCCACTCCCGGGGACTCTGAACTAACTACTGATAGCCTTGGTTTGCAGTGAAATAGACACAGTAATTTTTTTTGAGCTTTGAGCTTGTGGGCCGAAATAGAGCCCCACTTCACTTTAAGACTGAAGGAGTAGTCGAGACCGCCTTAAGCGCACCGTGATTTTGACCAACTTCGGCTCGATTTGCCGGAACTTGGGGGATATTTTCCAGTCCAGGGGACTCTAAACTAACTCCTGATTGTCTTGGTTTTCAGTGAAATGGACACAACGAAACTTTTTGAACGCTCACTCTCGAGCTTCTGGACCGAAATATAGCCCCACTTTACTTTAAGACTGAAAGAGTAGCCGAGACCGTCTTGCGCAAATCGTGATTTTGACCAACTTCGGGTCGGTTTCCCGAAACTTGAGGGATATATTCCATTTCCGCGGGCTCTAAACTAACTCCTGATGGCCTTGGTTTTCAGTGAAATTGACAAAGGAAAGCTTTTTGAACACTCCCTTTGTAGCTTCTGGGCCGAAATAGAATCCCACTTTACTTTCAGACTGAAATAGTAGCCGAGACCGCCTCACGCGCATCGTGAGTTAGACCAAGTTCAGCTCGATTTCACGCAACTTTTGGGATATTTTCCAGTCCGGAGGACTCTAAACTAACTCCGGATGGCCTTGGTTTTCACTGAAATGCGCACAACATAAAGTTTTGAACGCCCACTTTGGAGCTTCTGGGCCGAAATATAGCCCGACTTCACTTTAAGACTGAAAGAGCAGCCGAGATTGCCTTACGCGGATCGTGATTTTAACCATTTTCGGATCGATTACTCGGAACTTGGGGGATATTTTCCAGTCCCGGGGACTCTAAACTAACTCCTGATCGTCTTCCTTTGCATTGAAATGGACAGAGCAAAACTTTTTGAACGCTCACTTTCGAGCTTGTGGGCCGAAATATAGCCACACTTTACTTTAAGACTGAAACAGTAGCCAAGACCGCATTTCGCGCATCGTGATTTTCATCAACTTCGGCTCGCTTTCCCGGAACTTGGGGAATGTTTTCCAGTCCCGGGGACCCTAAACTAAGTCCTGATGGCCTTGTTTTGAAGTGAAATGGACACAGCAAAACTTTTTGAACGCTCACTTTCTAGCTTGTGGGCCGAAATAAAGGCACACTTGACTTTCAGACTGAAACAGTAGCCAAGACCGCGTTACGCGCATCATGAATTTGATCAACTTCGGCTCCAATTCCCGGGACTTGGGGGATATGTTCCAGTCCCGGGGACTCTAAACTAACTCCTGATGGCCTTGGTTTACATTGGAATGGACACAGCAAAATTTTTTGAACGCACACTTTCGAGATTCTTTGCCGAAATATAGCCCCACTTCACTTAAGACTGAAAGAGTAGCCGAGACCGCCTTGCTCGCATCGGGAGTTTGACAAACTTCCGGTCGATATTCCGGAACTTGGGGGATATTTTCCAGTCCCAGGAACTCTAAACTAACTCCTCATGGCCTTGGTTTGCAGTGAAATGGACAGAGCAAAACTTTTTGAACGCTCACCTTCGAGCTTCCTGGCCGAAATAAAGCCCCACTTTACTTTAAGACTTAAAGAGTAACCGAGACCACCTTACGCGCATTGTGATTTTGACAAACTTCGGGTGGATCTCCCGGAACTTGGGGAACATTTTCCAGTCCCTTGCACGCTAAACAAAGTCCTAATGGCCTTGTTTTGCAGTGAAATGGACACAGCAAAACTTTTTGAACGCTCACTTTCGAGCTTGTGGGCCGAAATATAGCCACACTTTACTTTAAGACTTAAACAGTAACCGAGACCGCATTTCGCTGATCGTTATTTTGATCAACTTGGGCTCGCTTTCCCGGAACTTGGGGAATATTTTCCAGTCCCGGGGACCCTAAACTAACTTTTGATAGCTTTGGTTTGCAGTGAAATGCACACAGCAAAACTTTTTGAACGCTCACTTTCGAGCTTCTGGACAGAAATATAGCCCCACTTCACTTTAAGACTGAAAGGGTAGCCGAGACCGCTTTGGGAGCATCGTGATTTCGACCAACTTCAGCTCGATTTACCGGAACTTGGGGAATATTTTCCAGTCCCAGGGACGCTAAACTAACTGGTGATGGCCTTGTTTTTCAGTCAAAGAACACAGCAAAACTTATTGAAGGCTCACTTTCGGGCTTCTGGGCCGAAATATAGCCCCACTTCACTTTAAGACTGAAAGAGTAGCCGATACCGCATTTCGCGCATCGTGATTTGGATCAACTTCGGCGCGATTCCTTGGAACTTGGGCAATATTTTCCAGTCCCGGGGACTCTAAACTAACCCGTGATAGCCTTGGTTTGCAGTGAAATGGACACAGCAAAACTTTTTGAACGCTCACTTTCGGGCTTCTGGCCCGAAATATAGCCCCACTTCACTTTAAGACAGAAAGAGTAGCCGAGACCACTTTAGGGGCATCGTGATGTTGACCAACCTCGGCTCAATTTCCCGGACCTTGCGGCATATTTTCTTGTCCCGGGAACGCTAAACTAACTCCTGATTGCCTTGGTTTGCAGTGAAATGAACACAGCAAAACTTTTTGAACTTTCACTTTCTAGCTTCTGGGCCGAAATATAGCCCCAGTTCACTTTAAGAATCAAAGAGTAGCCGAGACCGCCTTACGCGCATCGTGATTTTGACAAAATTCGGCTCGATTTCCCCGAACTTGGCCGATATTTTCCAGTCCCGAGCAGTCTAAACTAACTCCTGATGGCCTTGGTTTGCAGTGAAATGAACAAGGTAACACTTTTTGAACGCTTATTTTAGAGCTTCTGGGATGAAATATAGCCCCACTTCACTTTAAGACTGAAAGAGTAGGCAAGACCTCCCTACGCGCATCATGATTTTGAGGAACTTCCGCTCAATTTTCTAGAATTTTGGCGATATTTTCAAGTCCCGGATACTCTAAAGTAACTCCTGATGGCCTTGGTTTGATGTGAAATGGACGCAGGAAAACTTTTTGAACGCTCAGTTTCGAGCTTCTGGGCCGAAATACAACCGTACTTCACTTTAAGACTGAAATAGTAGCCGAGGCCTCCCTAGGAGAATCGTGATTTTGACCCGGTTCAGCTCGATTTCCCGGAACTTGGGGGATATTTTCCAGTCCGGGGGACTTTAAACTAACTCCTGATGGCCTTGCTTTGCAGTTAAATGCACAAAGCGTAACTTTTTAAAGGTTCACTTTCGAGCTTCTGGGCCGAAATATAGTCCCACTTTACTTTAAGACTGAAAGAGTAGCCGAGACCGTCTTACGCGCATCGTGATTTTGACCAACTTCCGTTGGATTTCCCGGAACTTCGGGGATATATTCCAGTCCCGGGGACTCTAAACTAACTGCTAATGGCCTTGGTTTGCAGTGAAATGGACACAGTACATTTTTTTGAACGCTCACTTTCGAGCTTCTCGGCCGAAATATAGCCCTACTTCACTTTAAGACTGAAAGAGTAGCCGAGACCGCTCTACGCGCATCGTAATTTTGACCAACTTCGGCTGCATTTCCCGGAAGTTGGCGAATACTTTCAATTCCCAGGGAAGCTAAACTAACTTCCGATGGCCTTAGTTTGCAGTTAAATGGACACAGCAAAACTTTTTGAACGCTCACTTTCGAGCTTAATGCTCGAAATATAGCCCCAGTTCACTTTAAGACTCAAAGAGTAGCCGAGACCGCCTTACGCGCATCGTGATTTTGGGATACTTCGGCTCGATTTCCCGGAAATAGGGGCATATTTTCCAGTCCCGGGGACTCTAAACTAACTCGTGATGGCCTTGGTTTCCAGTGAAATGGACACAGGAACACTTTTTGAACGCACACTTTCGAGCTTGCTGGCCGAAATATAGCCCTACTTCTTTTTAAGACTGAAAGAGTAGGCGGGAGCGCCTTACGCGCATTGTGATTTTGAGGATCTTCGGCTCGATCTGGCGAAACTTGGGAGATATTTTCCAGTCCCAAAGTCTCTAAACTCACTCCTGATTGTCTAAGATGTGAGTGAAATAGACACAAAAATTTTTCAACCCTTACTTTCGAGCTTCTGGAGTTAAATCTAAGCCCACTTTACCTTAAGACTGAAAGAGTAGCCGAGACCCCCTTAAGCGCATGGTGATTTTGACTAACTTCGAGTGGATTTCCCGTAACTTGGGGGATATTTCCAGTTCCTTTGACGCTAAACTAAGTCGTGATGGCCTTGTTTTGCAGTGAAATGGACACAGCAAAACTTTTTAAACACTCAGTTTCGAGCTTCTGGGCCGAAATATTGCCCCAATTAACTTTAAGACTGAAAGAGTAGCCGAGACTGCCGTACGCGCGTCGTGATTTGACCAACTTCGGTTAAATTTCCCGCAACTTGGGGGATATTTTCCAGTCCCAGGGACTCTAAACTGAGCTCCGACGTCCTTGGTCTAGAGTAAAATGGACACAGCAAAACTTTTTGAACGCTCAGTTTGAGCTTCTGAGGCGAAATATAGCTCCACTTCACTTTAAGAGTGAAAGAATAGTCGGCACCGCCTTGAGCGCATGGTAATTTTGTCGAACTTCGGCTTGATTTCCTGGGACTTGGGGGATATTTTTCAGTCCCGGATGCTCTAAACTAACTCCTGAATGCCTTGCTTTTTAGTCAAATGGACACAGGTAAAAGGAGCGCACGCTCGGTTTCCAGGTTGTAGGCCGAAATATAGCCCCACTTTATTTTAAGACTGAAAGTGTACACGAAACCGCCTTAAGCGCATCGAAATTTTTAGCCACTATGGCTCGATATGCTAAAACTTGGGGGATATTTTCCAGTCCCGGGGACTCTACCCTAACTCTTGATGGCCTTAGTTTTCAGTAAAATGGTCACAGGTAACAGGAGCGCACGCTCGGTGTCGAGCTTCTAGGCCGAAATGTAGCCCCAGTTCATTTTAAGACTGAAAGAGTAAACGAAACTGCCGTACGCCTATCGTAATTTTAAGAAAGTATGGCTCAATTTGCCGAAACTTGGAGGATAGCTTCCAGTCTCGAGGATTCTAAACTATCTCCTGATGGACTTAGTTCTTAGGGTTAGTCCCGGGGACTTAGTTCTTAGGGTCAGTCCCGGGGACTCTAAACTAACCCGTGATGGCGTTGGTTTGCAGTGAAATGGACACAGCAAAACTTTTTGAACGCTCACTTTCGGGCTTCTGGCCCGAAATATAGCCCCACTTCACTTTAAGACAGAAAGAGTAGCCGAGACCACTTTAGGGGCATCGTGATTTTGACCAACCTCGGCTCAATTTCCCGGACCTTGGGGCATATTTTCTTGTCCCGGGGACGCTAAACTAACTCCTGATGGCCTTGGTTTTCAGTGAAATGAAGACAGCAAAACTTTTTGAACGCTCACTTTCGGGCTTCTCGCCCGAAATATAGCCCCACTTCACTCTAAGACTGAAAGAGTAGCCGACACTACCTTACGCAAATCGTGATTTTGACCAACTTCGGCTCGATTTCCCGGAGGTTGGGGGATATTTTCCAGTCCCGGGGACTCTAAACTAGCTCCTGATGGCTTTGGTTTGCAGTCAAATAAATACAGGGAAACTTTTTGAACGCTCACTTTCAAGCTCCTGGGCATGAATAAAGCCTCACTTCACTTTAAGACTGAAACAGTAAGCGAGACCGCCTAACGCGCACCGTGATTTTGACCAACTTCGGCTAAACTTCCCTGAACTTGGGGGATATTTTCCAGTCCCGAAGACTCTTAAGTAACCCCTGATGGCCTTCGTTTGCATTGAAATGGATACAGCAAAACTTTTTGAAGCTCACTTTTGAGCTTCTGGGCCGAATTATAGCCCCACTTCACTTTAAGACTGAAAGACTAGCCAAGACCGTCTTGCACGCATCGTGATTTTGGGCAACGTCTTCTCGATTTTCCGGAACTTGGGAAATATATCGCAGTCCCAGGGACTCTAAACTAACTCCTGATGGTCTTGGTTTGCAGTGAAATGGACACAGCAAATGTTTTGCAGCGCTCACTTTGGAGCTTCTGGCCGAAATAGAGCCCCACTTCACTTTAAGACTGAAAGAGTAGCCGAGGCCGCCTTAGGCGCATCGTGATTTTGACCAACTTCGGCTTGAGTTGCCAGAACTTAAAAGATATTTTCCACTCTCGGGGACCCTAAACTAACTCACTTTTCAGCTTCTGGGCCGAAATATAGTCCCACTTCATTTTAAGACTGAAAGACTAGCCAAGACCGTCTTGCGCGCATCGTGATTTTGACCAACGTCTTCTCGATTTTCCGCAACTTGGGAAATATATCGCAGTCCCGAGGACTCTAAACTAACTCCTGATGGCCTTGGTTTGCAGTGAAATGGACACAGCAAATTTTTTGCAGCGCTCACTTTGGAGCTTCCGGCCGAAATAGAGCCCCACTTCACTTTAAGACTGAAAGAGTAGCCGAGGCCGCCTTAGGCGCATCGTGATTTTGACCAACTTCGGCTTGAGTTGCCAGAACTTAAAAGATATTTTCCACTCCCGGGGACCCTAAACTAACTCACTTTTCAGCTTCTCGGCCGAATTATAGTACCACTTCATTTTAAGACTGAAAGACTAGCCAAGACCGTCTTGCGCGCATCGTGATTTTGACCAACGTCTTCTCGATTTTCCGCAACTTGGGAAATATATTGCAGTCCCGGGGACTCTAAACTAACTCCTGATGGCCTTGGTTTTCAGTGAAACGGACACAGCAAATGTTTTGCAGCGCTCACTTTGGAGCTTCTGGGCCGAAATATAGCCCCACTTCACTTTAAGACTGAAAGAGTAGCCGAGGCCGCCTTAGGCGCATCGTGATTTTGACCAACTTCGGCTTGAGTTGCCAGAACTTAAAAGATATTTTCCAGTCCCGGGGACTCTAAACTAAGTCATGATGGCCTTGGTTTTCAGTGAAATTGAGAGAGCAAAACTTTTTGAACGCTCACTGTCGAGCTTCTGGACCGAAATATAGCCCTACTTCACTTTCAGACTCAAAGAGTAGCCGAGACCGCCTTACGCGAATCGTTATTTTGACCAACTTCGTCTCGATTTCGCGGAACTTGGAGGATATTTTCCAGTTCCGGGGACTGTAAACTACTTCCTGAGGGCCTTGCTTTGCAGTGAAATGGGCACAGCATATCTTTTTGAACGCTCACTTTCGAGCTTCTGGGCCAAAATATACAGCCACGTCACTTTAAGACTAAAAGAGTAGCCGAGACTGCTTTACCCGAATCGTGATTTTGACAAACTTCGGCTCGATTTTTCGGAACTGGGGGGATATTTTCATCTCCCGGAGACTGTAAACTATCTCCTGATGTGGTTTGGTTCGCGGTGAAATGGACAAAGCAAAACTTTTTGAACTTTCACTTTCCAGCTTTTGGGCCGAAATATAGCCCCAGTTCACTTTAAGAATCAAAGAGTAGCCGAGACCGCCTTACGCGCATCGTGATTTTGACAAAATTCGGCTCGATTTCCCCGAACTTGGCCGATATTTTCCAGTCCCGAGCAGTCTAAACTAACTCCTGATGGCCTTGGTTTGCAGTGAAATGAACAAGGTAACAGTTTTTGAACGCTTATTTTCGAGCTTCTGGGATGAAATATAGCCCCACTTCACTTTAAGACTGAAAGAGTAGGCGAGACCGCCTTACGCGCATCGTGATTTTGAGCAACTTCCGCTCGATTTTCTAGAATTTTGGCGATATTTTTAAGTCCCGGGGACTCTAAAGTAACTCCTGATGGCCTTGGTTTGATGTGAAATGGACGCAGGAAAACTTTTTGAACGCTCAGTTTCGAGCTTCTGGGCCGAAATACAACCGTACTTCACTTTAAGACTGAAATAGAAGCCGAGACCTCCTTACGAGCATCGTGATTTTGACCCAGTTCGGCTCGATTTCCCGGAACTTGGGGGATATTTTCCAGTCCGGGGGACTTTGAACTAACTCCTGATGGCCTTGGTTTGCAGTTAAATGCACAAAGCGTAACTTTTTAAAGGTTCACTTTCGAGCTTCTGGGCCGAAATATAGCCCCACTTTACTTTAAGACTGAAAGAGTAGCCGAGACCGTCTTACGCGCATCGTGATTTTGACCAACTTCCGTTGGATTTCCCTGAACTTCGGGGATATATTCCAGTCCCGAGGACTCTAAACTAACTGCTGATGGCCTTGGTTTGCAGTGAAATGGACACAGCACATTTTTTTGAACGCTCACTTTCGAGCTTCTCGGCCGAAATATAGCCCTACTTCACTTTAAGACTGAAAGAGTAGCCGAGACTGCCTTACGCGCATCGTAATTTTGACCAACTTCGGCTCGATTTCCCGGAAGTTGGCGATTATTTTCAATTCCCGGGGAAGCTAAACTAACTTCCGATGGCCTTAGTTTGCAGTTAAATGGACACAGCAAAACTTTTTGAACGCTCACTTTCGAGCTTATTGCTCGAAATATAGCCCCACTTAATTTTAAGAGTGAAAGAGTAGCCGAGACCGCCTTACGCCCATCGTAATTTTGACCAACTTCGGCTCGATTTCCCGGAACTTGGGGGATATTTTCCAGTCCCGCGGACTCTAAAGTAACTCCTGATGGCCTTGCTCTGGAGTGAAATGGACACAGCACAACTTTTTGAACGCTCACTTTCGAGCTTCTGGGGGGAAATATTGCCTCAGTTGACTTTAAGAATGAAAGAGTAGCCGGGACCGCCTTACGCGCATCGTGATTTTGACCAACTTTGGCTCGGTTTCCCGGGAAATGGGGGATATTTTCTGGTACCGGGGACTCTAGACTAACTCCTGATTTCCTCGGTTTGCAGTGAAATGGACACAGCACAACTTTTTGAACGCTCACTTTTGAGCTTCTGGGCCGAAGCATAGCCCTACTTCACCTTAAGACTGAAAGACTAGCCGAGACCGCCTTACGCGCATCGTGATTTTGGGCTACTTGGGCTCGATTTCCCGGAACTTGGGAGATAATTGCCAGTCCCGGGCACTCTAAACTAATTCCTGATGGCCTTGGTTTTATGTGAAATGGACACAGCCAAACTTTTTGAACGTTTACTTTCGAGCTTCTGGGCCGAAATATAGCCCCACTTCACTTTAAGACTGAAAGAGTAGCCGGCACCGCCTTACGCGCATGGTAATTTTGTCGAACTTCGGCTTGATTTCCTGGGACTTGGGGGATATTTTCCAGTCCCGGATGCTCTAAACTAACTCCTGAATGCCTTGGTTTTTAGTGAAATGGACACAGGTAAAAGGAGCGCACGCTCGGTTTCCAGGTTTTAGGCCGATATATAGCCCCACTTTATTTTAAGACTGAAAGTGTACACGAAACCGCCTTAAGCGCATCGAAATTTTTAGCCACTATGGCTCGATATGCCAAAACTTGGGGGATATTTTCCAGTCCCGGGGACTCTACCCTAACTCTTGATGGCCTTAGTTTTCAGTAAAATGGTCACAGGTAACAGGAGCGCACGCTCGGTGTCGAGCTTCTAGGCCGAAATGTAGCCCCAGTTCATTTTAAGACTGAAAGAGTAAACGAAACTGCCGTGCGCCTATCGTAATTTTAAGAAAGTATGGCTCAATTTGCCGAAACTTGGAGGATAGCTTCCAGTCTCGAGGATTCTAAACTATCTCCTGATGGACTTAGTTCTTAGTGAAACGGACACAGGTAAAAGGAGAGCACGCTCGGTGTCGAGCTTGTAGAACCGAAATATAGCCCCACTTCATTTTCGGAGTAAACGAGTAGCCGAGACCGCCTTAGGCGCATCGTGATTTTGAGCATCTTTGGCTCGATTTGCCGGAATTCGGGGAGTATTTTCCAGTCCCGAGGACTCTATGTTAACTGCTGATGAACTTAGTTTTCAGTGATATGTACACAGGCAAAAGGAGCGCACGCTCGGTGTTGAGCTTGTCGGCCGAAATATAGCCCCACTTCATTTTAAGACTGAAAGAGTAGCCGAGACCGCCTTACGCGCATCGTGATTTTGAGCAACTTTGGCTCGATCTGCCAGAATTTGGGAAATATTTTCCAGTCCCAAGGACTCTAAACTAACTCCTGATGGCCTAAGATGTCAGTGAAATGGACACAGGTAAAATTAGCGCACGCCCGGTCTCGAGCTTCTAGGTCGAAATATAGCCCCCCTTAATTTTAAGACTGAAAGAGTAGCCGAGACAGCCTTACGCGCATCGTGATTTTGGGCCACTTTTGCTAAATTTCCCGCAAGTTGGCGAATAATTTAAAGTCCCGGGGACGCTAAACTAACTCCCGATGACCTTGGTTTGCAATTTAATGAACACAGCAAAACATTCTGAACGCTCACCTTCGAGCTTCAGTGCCGCAATATAGCCCTACTTAAATTTAAGACTGAAAGAGTAACCGAGAGCCCGTTACGCGCATCGTAATTTTCATCAACTTCGGCGCCATTTCCTGGAACTTGGAGAATATTTTCCAGTTCCGGGGACTCTAAACTAACTCCTGATTGCCTTGGTTTGCAGTGAAATGGACACAGCAAAACTTTTTGAACGCTCACTTTCGAGCTTGTGGGCCTAAATATAGCCACACTTCACTTTAAGACTGAAACAGTAGCCGAGACTGCGTTACGCGCATCGTGATTTTGAGCACCTTCTACGCGCTTTCCTGAAACTTGGGGAATATTTTCCAGTCCCGGGGACTCTAAACGAACTCCTGATGGCCATGATTTGCAGTGAAATTCACACAGCACAAGTTTTGAAACGAACACTTTCGA
This sequence comes from Orbicella franksi, assembly GCF_964199315.1. Taxonomy (NCBI): domain Eukaryota; kingdom Metazoa; phylum Cnidaria; class Anthozoa; order Scleractinia; family Merulinidae; genus Orbicella; species Orbicella franksi. Next base: position 1,149,337 of record NC_138145.1, on the reverse strand, counting down.
GCTTTTAGGCCAAAATATAGTCCCACATCACTTACGACTTAAAGAGTAGCCGAGACCGGCGTGCGCGCATCGTGATTTTGACCAACGTCGGGTCGATATTCCGGAACTTGGGGGATATTTTCCAGTCCCAGGGCCTCTAAACTAACGCTTGATGGCCTTGGTTTGCAGTGAAATGGAGACAGCAAAACTTTTTGAACGCTCACCTTCAAGCCTCTGGGCCGAAATATAGCCCACTTTACTTTAATACAGAAAAAGTAGTCAAGACCGCCTTACGCGCATCGTGATTTTGACAAACCTCGGGTGGATTTCCCGGAACTTGGGGGATATTTTCCAGTCCCTTGGACGCTAAACTAGGTGCCGATGGCCTTGTTTTGCAGTGAAATGGACACAGCAAAGCTTTTTGAACGCTCACTCTCGAGCTTCTGGGCCGAAATACAGCCCCATTTTACTTTAAGACTGAAAGAGTAGGCGAGACCGTCTTGAGCGAATCGTGATTTTGAGCAATTTCGCGTTTATTTCCCGAAACGTGGGGGATATATTCCAGTCAAAGGGACTCTACAGTAACTCCTGATGGCCTTGGTTTTCAGTGAAATGGACAGAGCACAACTTAGGAGCTTCTGGGCAGAAATATAGCCCCACTTTACTTTAAGACTAAAAGAGTAGATGAGACCGCCTTACGCGCATCGTAATTTTGACGAACTTCGAATGGATTTCCCGGAACTTGGGGGATATTTTGCAGTCCCTTGGACGGTAAACTGAGTCCTGATGGCCTTGTTTTGAAGCCAAATGGACACAACAAAACTTTTTGAACGCTCACTTTCTAGCTTGTGGGCCGAAATATAGCTACACTTCACTTTAGGACTGACACAGTAGCCGAGACCACGTTACGCGCATCATGAATTTGATCAACTTCGGCTGGATTTCCCGGGACTTGGGGGATATTCTCCAGTCCCGGGGACTCTAAACTAACTTCTGATGGCCTTGGTTTGCACTGAAAGTGACAGAGCAAAACTTTTTAAACATTCACTTTCGAGCTTCTGGGCCGAAATATAGCCCCACTTCACTTTAAGACTTAAATATTAGCCGAGACCACCTTACGCACATCGTGATTTTGACCAACTTCGGCTGGATTTACCGGAACTTGGGGGATATTTTCCAGTCCTTAGGACTCTTAAGTAACCCCTGATGGCCTTGGTTTGCATTGAAATGGATACAGCAAAACTTTTTGAACGCTCACTTTTGAGCTTCTGGGCCGAAATATAGCCCCACTTCACTTTAAGACTGAAAGAGTAGCCGAGACCGTCTTAAGCGCATCGTTATTTTGACCAACGTCTTCTCGATTTTCCGGAACTTGGGAAATACATTCCACTCCCGGGGACTCTAAACTAACTACTGATAGCCTTGGTTTGCAGTGAAATAGACACAGTAATTTTTTTTGAGCTTTGAGCTTGTGGGCCGAAATAGAGCCCCACTTCACTTTAAGACTGAAGGAGTAGTCGAGACCGCCTTAAGCGCACCGTGATTTTGACCAACTTCGGCTCGATTTGCCGGAACTTGGGGGATATTTTCCAGTCCCGGGGACTCTAAACTAACTCCTGATTGTCTTGGTTTTCACTGAAATGGACACAGCGAAACTTTTTGAACGCTCACTCTCGAGCTTCTGGACCGAAATATAGCCCCACTTTCCTTTAAGAACTGAAAGAGTAGCCGAGACCGTCTTGCGCAAATCGTGATTTTGACCAACTTCGAGCCGGTTTCCCGAAACTTGGGGGATATATTCCATTTCCGCGGGCTCTAAACTAACTCCTGATGGCCTTGGTTTTCAGTGAAATGGACAAAGGAAAGCTTTTTGAACACTCTCTTTGTAGCTTCTGGGCCGAAATAGAATCCCACTTCACTTTCAGACTGAAATAGTAGCCGAGACCGCCTCACGCGCATCGTGAGTTAGACCAAAATTCAGCTCGATTTCACGCAACTTTTGGGATATTTTCCAGTCCCGGGGACTCTAAACTCACTCCGGCTGGCCTTGGTTTTCACTGAAATGCGCACAACATAAATTTTTGAACGCCCACTTTGGAGCTTCTGGGCCGAAATATAGCCCCACTTTACTTTAAGACTGAAAGAGTAGCCGAGATCGCCTTACGCGCATCGTGATTTTGAGCATTTTCGGATCGATTCCTCGGAAGTTAAGGGATATTTTCCAGTCCCGGGGACTCTAAACTAACTCCTGATCGCCTTGCTTGGCATTGATATGGACAGAGCAGAACTTTTTGAACGCTCACTTTCGAGCTTGTGGGCCGAAATATAGCCACACTTTACTTTAAGACTGAAACAGTAGCCGAGACCGCGTTTCGCGCATCGTGATTTTCATCAACTTCGGCTCGCTTTCCCGGACCTTGGGGAATGTTTTCAAGTCCCGGGGACCCTAAACTAAGTCCTGATGGCATTGTTTTGAAGTGAAATGGACACAGCAAAACTTTTTGAAGGCTCACTTTCTAGCTTGTGGGCCGAAATATAGGCACACTTGACTTTAAGACTGAAACAGTACCCGAGACCGCGTTACGCGCATCATGAATTTGATCAACTTCGGCTCCAATTCCCGGGACTTAGGGGATATGTTCCAGTCCCCGGGACTCTAAACTAACTCCTGATGGCCTTGGTTTGCATTGAAATGGACACAGCACAATTTTTTGAACGCACACTTTCGAGATTCTGGGCCGAAATATAGCCCCACTTCACTTAAGACTGAAAGAGTAGCCGAGACCGCCTTGCTCGCATCGTGAGTTTGACAAACTTCCGGTCGATATTCCGGAACTTGGGGGATATTTTCCAGTCCCAGGAACTCTAAACTAACTCCTCATGGCCTTGGTTTGCAGTGAAATGGACAGAGCAAAACTTTTTGAACGCTCACCTTCGAGCTTCCTGGCCGAAACAAAGCCCCACTTTACTTTAAGACTTAAAGAGTAACCGAGACCACCTTACGCGCATTGTGATTTTGACAAACCTCGGGTGGATCTCCCGGAACTTGGGGAACATTTTCCAGTCCCTTGGACGCTAAACTAAGTCCTGATGGCCTTGTTTTGCAGTGAAATGGACACAGCAAAACTTTTTGAACGCTCACTTTCGAGCTTGTGGGCCGAAATATAGCCACACTTTACTTTAAGACTGAAACAGTAGCCGAGACCGCATTTCGCGCATCGTGATTTTGATCAACTTGGGCTCGCTTTCCCGGAACTTGGGGAATATTTTCCAGTCCCGGGGACCCTAAACTAACTTTTGATAGCTTTGGTTTGCAGTGAAATGCACACAGCAAAACTTTTTGAACGCTCACTTTCGAGCTTCTGGACAGAAATATAGCCCCACTTCACTTTAAGACTGAAAGGGTAGTCGAGACCGCTTTGGGAGCATCGTGATTTTGACCAACTTCAGCTCGATTTACCGGAGCTTGGGGAATGTTTTCCAGTCCCAGGGACGCTAAACTAACTGGTGATGGCCTTGTTTTTCAGTCAAAGAACACAGCAAAACTTTTTGAAGGCTCACTTTCGGACTTCTGGGCCGAAATATAGCCCCACTTCACTTTAAGACTGAAAGAGGAGCCGATACCGCATTTCGCGCATCGTGATTTTGATCAACTTCGATTGGATTGCCCGGAGCTTGGGCCATATTTTCCAGTCCCGGGGACTCTAAACTAACCCGTGATGGCCTTGCTTTGCAGTGAAATGGACACAGCAAAACTTTTTGAACGCTCACTTTCGGGCTTCTGGGCCGAAATATAGCCCCACTTCACTTTAAGACAGAAAGACTAGCCGAGACCACTTTAGGGGCATCGTGATTTTGACCAACCTCGGCTCAATTTCCCGGAAGCTGGGGCATATTTTCTTGTCCCGGGGACGCTAAACTAACTTCCGGTGGCCTTGGTTTGCAGTGAAATGAACACAGCAAAACTTTTTGAACTTTCACTTTCTAGCTTCTGGGCCGAAATATAGCCCCAGTTCACTTTAAGAATCAAAGAGTAGCCGAGACCGCCTTACGCGCATCGTGATTTTGACAAAATTCGGCTCGATTTCCCCGAACTTGGCCGATATTTTCCAGTCCCAAGCAGTCTAACCTAACTCCTGATGGCCTTGCTTTGCAGTGAAATGAACAAGGTAACACTTTTTCAACGCTTATTTTCGAGCTTCTGGGATGAAATATAGCCCCACTTCACTTTAAGACTGAAAGAGTAGGCAAGACCGCCTTACGCGCATCATGATTTTGAGGAACTTCCGCTCGATTTTCTAGAATTTTGGCGATATTTTCAAGTCCCGGATACTCTAAAGTAACTCCTGATCGCCTTGGTTTAATGTGAAATGGACGCAGGAAAACTTTTTGAACGCTCAGTTTCGAGCTTCTGGGCCGAAATACAACCGTACTTCACTTTAAGACTGAAATAGTAGCCGAGGCCTCCCTAGGAGCATCGTGATTTTGACCCAGTTCAGCTCGATTTCCCGGAACTTGGGGGATATTTTCCAATCTGGGGGACTTTAAACTAACTCCTGATGGCCTTGGTTTGCAGTTAAATGCACAAAGCGTAACTTTTTAAAGGTTCACTTTCGAGCTTCTGGGCCGAAATATAGCCCCACTTTACTTTAAGACTGAAAGAGTAGCCGAGACCGTCTTACGCGCATCGTGATTTTGACCAACTTCCGTTGGATTTCCCTGAACTTCGGGGATATATTCCAGTCCCGGGGACTCTAAACTAACTGCTGATGGCCTTGGTTTGCAGTGAAATGGACACAGCACATTTTTTTGAACGCTCACTTTCAAGCTTCTCGGCCGAAATATAGCCCTACTTCACTTTAAGACTGAAAGAGTAGCCGAGACCGCCTTACGCGCATCGTAATTTTGACCAACTTCGGCTCGATTTCCCGGAAGTTGGCGAATATTTTCAATTCCCAGGGAAGCTAAACTAACTTCCGATGGCCTTAGTTTCCAGTTAAATGGACACAGCAAAACTTTTTGAACGCTCACTTTCGAGCTTATTGCTCGAAATATAGCCCCACTTAACTTTAAGACTGAGAGAGTAGCCGAGACCGCCTTACGCGCATCGTGATTTTGGGATACTTCGGCTCGATTTCCCGGAAATAGGGAAATATTTTCCAGTCCCGGGGACTCTAAACTAACTCCTGATGGCCTTGGTTTCCAGTGAAATGGACACAGGAACACTTTTTGAACGCGCACGTTCGAGCTTGCTGGCCGAAATATAGCCCTACTTCTTTTTAAGACTGAAAGAGTAGGCGGGAGCGCCTTACGCGCATTGTGATTTTGAGGATCTTCGGCTCGATCTGGCGAAACTTGGGAGATATTTTCCAGTCCCAAAGTCTCTAAACTCACTCCTGATTGTCTAAGATGTGAGTGAAATAGACACAAAAATTTTTAAACCTTTACTTTGGAGCTTCTGGAGTTAACTCTAAGCCCACTTTACCTTAAGACTGAAAGAGTAGCCGAGACCCCCTTAAGCGCATGGTGATTTTGACTAACTTCGAGTGGATTTCCCGTAACTTGGGGGATATTTCCAGTTCCTTTGACGCTAAACTAAGTCGTGATGGCCTTGTTTTGCAGTGAAATGGACACAGCAAAACTTTTTAAACACTCAGTTTCGAGCTTCTGGGCCGAAATATTGCCCCAATTCACTTTAAGACTTAAAGAGTAGCCGAGACTGCCGTACGCGCGTCGTGATTTGACCAACTTCGGTTAAATTTCCCGGAACTTGGGGGATATTTTCCAGTCCCGGGGACTCTAAACTGAGCCCCGACGTCCTTGGTCTGCAGTAAAATGGACACAGCAAAACTTTTTGAACGCTCAGTTTGAGCTTCTGAGGCGAAATATAGCTCCACTTCACTTTAAGAGTGAAAGACTAGCCGAGACCGCCTTACGCCCATCGTAATTTTGACCAACTTCGGCTCGATTTCCCGGAACTTGGGGGATATTTTCCAGTCCCGCGGACTCTAAAGTAACTCCTGATGGCCTTGCTCTGGAGTGAAATGGACACAGCACAACTTTTTGAACGCTCACTTTCGAGCTTCTGGGGGAAAATAATACCCCAGTTCACTTTAAGAATGAAAGAGTAGCCGGGACCGCCTTACGCGCATCGTGATTTTGACCAACTTTGGCTCGATTTCCCGGGAAATGGCGGATATTTTCCGGTACCGGGGACTCTAAACTTACTCCTGATTTCCTCGGTTTGCAGTGAAATGGACGCAGCACAACTTTTTGAACGCTCACTTTTGAGCTTCTGGGCCGAAGCATAGCCCTATTTCACCTTAAGACTGAAAGACTAGCCGAGACCGCCTTACGCGCATCGTGATTTCGGGCTACTTCGGCCCGATTTCCCGGAACTTGGGAGATAATTGCCAGTCCCGGGCACTCTAAACTAATTCCTGATGGCCTTGGTTTTCAGTGAAATGGACACAGCCAAACTTTTTGAACGTTTACTTTCGAGCTTCTGGGCCGAAATATAGCCCCACTTCACTTTAAGACTGAAAGAGTAGCCGGCACCGCCTTACGCGCATGGTAATTTTGTCGAACTTCGGCTTGATTTCCTGGGACTTGGGGGATATTTTCCAGTCCCGGAAGCTCTAAACTAACTCCTGAATGCCTTGGTTTTTAGTGAAATGGACACAGGTAAAAGGAGCGCACGCTCGGTTTCCAGGTTGTAGGCCGATATATAGCCCCACTTTATTTTAAGACTGAAAGTGTACACGAAACCGCCTTCAGCGCATCGAAATTTTTAGCCACTATGGCTCGATATGCCAAAACTTGGGGAATATTTTCCAGTCCCGGGGACTCTACCCTAACTCTTGATGGCCTTAGTTTTCAGTAAAATGGTCACAGGTAACAGGAGCGCACGCTCGGTGTCGAGCTTCTAGGCCGAAATGTAGCCCCAGTTCATTTTAAGACTGAAAGAGTAAACGAAACTGCCGTACGCCTATCGTAATTTTAAGAAAGTATGGCTCAATTTGCCGAAACTTGGAGGATAGCTTCCAGTCTCGAGGATTCTAAACTATCTCCTGATGGACTTAGTTCTTAGTGAAATGGACACAGGTAAAAGGAGAGCACGCTCGGTGTCGAGCTTGTAGAACCGAAATATAGCCCCACTTCATTTTCGGAGTAAACGAGTAGCCGAGACCGCCTTAGGCGCATCGTGATTTTGAGCATCTTTGGCTCGATTTGCCGGAATTCGGGGAATATTTTCCAGTCCCGAGGACTCTATGTTAACTCCTGATGAACTTAGTTTTCAGTGATATGTACACAGGCAAAAGGAGCGCACGCTCGGTGTTGAGCTTGTCGGCCAAAATATAGCCCCACTTCATTTTAAGACTGAAAGAGTAGCCGAGACCGCCTTACGCGCATCGTGATTTTGAGCAACTTTGGCTCGATCTGCCAGAATTTGGGAAATATTTTCCAGTCCCAAGGACTCTAAACTAACTCCTGATGGCCTAAGATGTCAGTGAAATGGACACAGGTAAAATTAGCCCACGTCCGGTCTCGACCTTCTAAGTCGAAATATAGCCCCCCTTAATTTTAAGACTGAAAGAGTAGCCGAGACCGCCTTACGCGCATCGTGATTTTGGGCCACTTTTGCTCGATTTCCCGGGAAAATTTAAAGAAATTTAAAGTCCCGGGGACGCTAAACTAACTCCCGATGACCTTGGTTTGCAGTTTAATGAACACAGCAAAACATTCTGAACGCTCACCTTCGAGCTTCAGTGCCGCAATATAGCCCTACTTAAATTTAAGACTGAAAGAATAACCGAGAGCCCGTTACGCGCATCGTAATTTTCATCAACTTCGGCGCCATTTCCTGGAACTTGGAGAATATTTTCCAGTTCCGGGGACTCTAAACTAACTCCTGATTGCCTTGGTTTGCAGTGAAATGGACACAGCAAAACTTTTTGAACGCTCACTTTCGAGCTTGTGGGCCTAAATATAGCCACACTTCACTTTAAGACTGAAACAGTAGCCGAGACCGCGTTACGCGCATCGTGATTTTGAGCAACTTCTGCTCGCTTTCCTGGAACTTGGGGAATATTTTCCAGTCCCGGGGACTGTAAACTAACTGCTGATGGCCATGGTTTGCAGTGAAATTCACACAGCACAAGTTTTTGAACGAACACTTTCGAGCTTTTAGGCCAAAATATAGTCCCACATCACTTTCGACTTAAAGAGTAGCCTAGACCGGCGTGCGCGCATCGTGATTTTGACCAACTTCGGGTCGATATTCCGGAACTTGGGGGATATTTTTCAGTCCCAGGGACTCTAACCTACCTCTTGATAGCCTTGGTTTGTAGTGAAATGGAGACAGCAAAACTTTTTGAACGCTCACCTTCAAGCTTCTGGGCCGAAATATAGCCCACTTTACTTTAATACTGAAAAAGTAGCCGAGACCGCCTTACGCGCATCGTGATTTTGACAAACTTCGGGTGGATTTCCCGGAGCTTGGGGGATATTTTCCAGTCCCTTGGACGCTAAACTAGGTGCCGATGGACTTGTTTTGCAGTGAAATGGACACAGCAAAGCTTTTTGAACGCTCACTTTCGAGGTTGTGGGCCGAAATATAGCCATACTTCACTTTAAGACTCAAACAGTAGCCGAGACCACGTTTCGCGCATCGTGATTTTGATCAACTTCGGCTCGATTTCCCGGAACTTGCGAAATATTTTGCAGTCCCGGGGACTCTAAACTAACTCGTGCTGGTCTTGGTTTGCAGTGAAACGGAAACAGAAAAAGTTTTTGAACGCATACTTTCGAGCTTCTGGACCGAAATAGAACCCCACTTCACTTGAAGACTGAAAGAGTAGCCGAGACCGTCTTACGTGCATCGTGATTTTGAGCAACTTCGGCTCGATTTGCCGGAACTAAGGGGATATATTCCAGTTCTGAGGACTCTAAACTAATTCCTGGTGGCCTTGGTTTGCAGTAAAATAGACTCAGCAAAAGTTTTTGAACGCTCAATGTCGAGCTTCTGGGCCAAAATATAGCCCCCCATTACTTTAACACTGAAAGAGTAGCCGAGACCGCCTTACGTGCATCGTAATGTTGAAAAACTTCGGGTTGATTTCCCGGAACTTGGGGCATATTTTCCACTCCCGGGGACTCTCAACTAGCTCCTGCTTGTCTTGGTTTGCAGTGAAATGGACACAGCGAAAGTTTTTGAACGCTCACTCTCGAGCTTCTGGGCCGAAATACAGCCCCATTTTACTTTAAGACTGAAAGAGTAGGCGAGACCGTCTTGAGCGAATCGTGATTTTGAGAAATTTCGCGTTTATTTCCCGAAACGTGGGGGATATATTCCAGTCAAAGGGACTCTACAGTCACTCCTGATGGCCTTGGTTTTCAGTGAAATGGACAGAGCACAACTTTGGAGCTTCTGGGCAGAAATATAGCCCCACTTTACTTTAAGACTGAAAGAGTAGATGAGACCGCCTTAGGCGCACCGTGATTTTGACGAACTTCGAATGGATATCCCGGAACTTGGGGGATATTTTCCACTCCCTTGGACGCTAAACTAGGTGCCGATGGACTTGTTTTGCAGTGAAATGGACACAGCAAAGCTTTTTGAAAGCTCACTTTCGAGCTTGTGGGCCGAAATATAGCCACACTTCACTTTAAGACTGAAACAGTAGCCGAGACCACGTTTCGCGCATCGTGATTTTGATCAACTTCGGCTCGATTTCCCGGAACTTGCGAAATATTTTGCAGTCCCGGGGACTCTAAACTAACTCGTGCTGGTCTTGGTTTGCAGTGAAACGGAAACAGAAAAAGTTTTTGAACGCATACTTTCGAGCTTCTGGACCGAAATAGAACCCCACTTCACTTGAAGACTGAAAGAGTAGCCGAGACCGCCTTACATGCATCGTGATTTTGAGCAACTTCGGCTCGATTTGCCGGAACTAAGGGGATATATTCCAGTTCTGAGGACTCTAAACTAATTCCTGGTGGCCTTGGTTTGCAGTAAAATAGACCCAGCAAAAGTTTTTGAACGCTCAATGTCGAGCTTCTGGGCCAAAATATAGGGCCCCATTACTTTAACACTGAAAGAGTAGCCGAGACCGCCTTACGTGCATCGTGATTTTGACAAACTTCGGGTTGATTTCTCGGAAATTGGGGGATATTTTCCACTCCCGGGGACTCTCAACTAACTCCTGCTTGTCTTGGTTTGCAGTGAAATTGACACAGCGAAAGTTTTTGAACGCTCACTCTCGAGCTTCTGGGCCGAAATACAGCCCCATTTTACTTTAAGACTGAAAGAGTAGGCGAGACCGTCTTGAGCGAATCGTGGTTTTGAGCAATTTAGCGTTTATTTCCCGAAACGTGGGGGATATATTCCAGTCAAAGGGACTCTACAGTCACTCCTGATGGCCTTGGTTTTCAGTGAAATGGACAGAGCACAACTTAGGAGCTTCTGGGCAGAAATATAGCCCCACTTTACTTTAAGACTGAAAGAGTAGATGAGACCGCCTTACGCGCATCGTAATTTTGACGAACTTCCAATGGATTTCCCGGAACTTGGGGGATATTTTGCAGTCCCTTGGACGCTAAACTAAGTCCTGATGGCCTTGTTTTGAAGTCAAATGGACACAACAAAACTTTTTGAACGCTCACTTTCTAGCTTGTTGGCCGAAATATAGCCACACTTGACTTTAGGACTGACACAGTAGCCGAGACCACGTTACGCGCATCATGAATTTGATCAACTTCGGCTGGATTTCCCGGGACTTGGGGGATATTCTCCAGTCCCAGGGACTCTAAACTAACTTCTGATGGCCTTGGTTTGCACTGAAAGTGACAGAGCAAAACTTTTTAAACATTCATTTTCGAGCTTCTGGGCCGAAATATAGCCCCACTTCACTTTAAGACTGAAAGAGTAGCCGAGACCACCTTACGCACATCGTGATTTTGACCCACTTCGGCTGGATTTACCGGAACTTGGGGGATATTTTCCAGTCCCTAGGACTCTTAAGTCACCCCTGATGGCCTTGGTTTGCATTGAAATGGACACAGCAAAACTTTTTGAACGCTCACTTTTGAGCTTCTAGGCCGAAATATAGCCCCACTTCACTTTAAGACTGAAAGAGTAGCCGAGACCGTCTTACGCGCATCGTGATTTTGACCACCGTCTTCTCGATTTTCCGGAACTTGGGAAATACATTCCACTCCCGGGGACTCTAAACTAACTACTGATAGCCTTGGTTTGCAGTGAAATAGACACAGTAATTTTTTTTGAGCTTTGAGCTTGTGGGCCGAAATAGAGCCCCACTTCACTTTAAGACTGAAGGTGTAGTCGAGACCGCCTTAAGCGCACCGTGATTTTGACCAACTTCGGCTCGATTTGCCGGAACTTGGGGGATATTTTCCAGTCCCGGGGACTCTAAACTAACTCCTGATTGTCTTGGTTTTCACTGAAATGGACACAGCGAAACTTTTTGAACGCTCACTCTCGAGCTTCTGGACCGAAATATAGCCCCACTTTACTTTAAGACTGAAAGAGTAGCCGAGACCGTCTTGCGCAAATCGTGATTTTGACCAACTTCGGGTCGGTTTCCCGAAACTTGAGGGATATATTCCATTTCCGCGGGCTCTAAACTAACTCCTAATGGCCTTGGTTTTCAGTGAAATGGACAAAGGAAAGCTTTTTGAACACTCTCTTTGTAGCTTCTGGGCCGAAATAGAATCCCACTTTACTTTCAGACTGAAATAGTAGCCGAGACCGCCTCACGCGCATCGTGAGTTAGACCAAGTTCAGCTCGATTTCACGCAACTTTTGGGATATTTTCCAGTCCGGGGGACTCTAACTAACTCCGGATGGCCTTGGTTTTCACGGAAATGCGCACAACATAAATTTTTGAACGCCCACTTTGGAGCTTCTGGGCCGAAATATAGCCCCACTTCACTTTAAGACTGAAAGAGTAGCCGAGATCTCCTTACGCGCATCGTGATTTTAACCATTTTCGGATCGATTACTCGGAACTTGGGGGATATTTTCCAGTCCCGGGGACTCTAAACTAACTCCTGATCGTCTTCCTTTGCATTGAAATGGACAGAGCAGAACTTTTTGAACCCTCACTTTCGAGCTTGTGGGTCGAAATATAGCCACACTCTACTTTAAGACTGAAACAGTAGCCAAGACCGCATTTCGCGCATCGTGATTTTCATCAACTTCGGCTCGCTTTCCCGGAACTTGGGGAATGTTTTCCAGTCCCGGGGACCCTAAACTAAGTCCTGATGGCCTTGTTTTGAAGTGAAATGGACACAGCAAAACTTTTTGAAAGCTCACTTTCTAGCTTGTGGGCCGAAATATAGGCACACTTGACTTTAAGACTGAAACAGTAGCCGAGACCACGTTACGCGCATCATGAATTTGATCAACTTCGGCTCCAATTCCCGGGACTTGGGGGATATGTTCCAATCCCGGGGACGCTAAACTAACTCCTGATGGCCTTGGTTTGGATTGAAATGGACACAGCACAATTTTTTGAACGCACACTTTCGAGATTCTGGGCCGAAATATAGCCCCACTTCACTTAAGACTGAAAGAGTAGCCGAGACCGCCCTGCTCGCATCGTGAGTTTGAGAAACTTCCGGTCGATATTCCGGAACTTGGGGGATATTTTCCAGTCCCAAGAGCTCTAAACTAACTCCTCATGGCCTTGGTTTGCAGTGAAATGGACAGAGCAAAAGTTTTTGAACGCTCACCTTCGAGCTTCCTGGCCGAAATAAAGTCCCACTTTACTTTAAGACTTAAAGAGTAACCGAGACCACCTTACGCGCATTGTGATTTTGACAAACCTCGGGTGGATCTCCCGGAACTTGGGGAACATTTTCCAGTCCCTTGGACGCTAAACTAAGTCCCGATGGCCTTGTTTTGCAGTGAAATGGACACAGCAAAACTTTTTGAACGCTCACTTTCGAGCTTGTGGGCCGAAATATAGCCACACTTTTCTTTAAGACTGAAAAAGGAGCCGAGACCGCATTTCGCGCATCGTGATTTTGATCAACTTGGGCTCGCTTTCCTGGAACTTGGGGAATATTTTCCAGTCCCGGGGACCCTAAACTAACTTTTGATAGCTTTGGTTTGCAGTGAAATGCACACAGCAAAACTTTTTGAACGCTCACTTTCGAGCTTCTGGACAGAAATATAGCCCCACTTCACTTTAAGACTGAAAGGGTAGCCGAGACCGCTTTGGGAGCATCGTGATTTTGACAAACTTCAGCTCGATTTACCGGAACTTGGGGAATATTTTCCAGTCCCAGGGACGCTAAACTAACTGGTGATGGCCTTGTTTTTCAGTCAGAGAACACAGAAAAATTTTTTTGAGGGCTCACTTTCGGGCTTCTGGGCCGAAATATAGCCCCACTTCACTTTAAGACTGAAAGAGTAGCCGATACCGCATTTCGCGCATCGTGATTTTGATCAACTTCGATTGGATTCCCCGGAACTTGGGCAATATTTTCCAGTCCCAGGGACTCTAAACTAACCCGTGATGGCCTTGGTTTGCAGTGAAATGGACACAGGAAAACTTTTTAAACGCTCACTTTCGAGCTTCTGGACAGAAATATAGCCCCACTTCACTTTAAGACTGAAAGGGTAGCCGAGACCGCTTTGGGAGCATCGTGATTTTGACAAACTTCAGCTCGATTTACCGGAACTTGGGGAATATTTTCCAGTCCCAGGGACGCTAAACTAACTGGTGATGGCCTTGTTTTTCAGTCAGAGAACACAGAAAAATTTTTTTGAAGGCTCACTTTCGGGCTTCTGGGCCGAAATATAGCCCCACTTCACTTTAAGACTGAAAGAGTAGCCGATACCGCATTTCGCGCATCGTGATTTTCATCAACTTCGGTTGGATTCCCCGGAACTTGGGCAATATTTTCCAGTCCCAGGGACTCTAAACTAACCCGTGATGGCCTTGGTTTGCAGTGAAATGGACACAGCAAAACTTTTTAAACGCTCACTTTCGAGCTTCTGGACAGAAATATAGCCCCACTTCACTTTAAGACTGAAAGGGTAGCCGAGACCGCTTTGGGAGCATCGTGATTTTGACAAACTTCAGCTCGATTTACCGGAACTTGGGGAATATTTTCCAGTCCCAGGGACGCTAAACTAACTGGTGATGGCCTTGTTTTTCAGTCAGAGAACACAGAAAAATTTTTTTGAAGGCTCACTTTCGGGCTTCTGGGCCGAAATATAGCCCCACTTCACTTTAAGACTGAAAGAGTAGCCGATACCGCATTTCGCGCATCGTGATTTTCATCAACTTCGGTTGGATTCCCCGGAACTTGGGCAATATTTTCCAGTCCCAGGGACGCTAAACTAACTGGTGATGGCCTTGTTTTTCAGTCAGAGAACACAGAAAAAATTTTTTGAAGGCTCACTTTCGGGCTTCTGGGCCGAAATATAGCCCCACTTCACTTTAAGACAGAAAGACTAGCCGAGACCACTTTAGGGGCATCGTGATTTTGACCAACCTCGGCTCAATTTCCCGGAACTTGGGGCATATTTTCTTGTCCCGGGGACGCTAAACTAACTCCTGATGGCCTTGGTTTGCAGTGAAATGAACACATCAAAACTTTTTGAACTTTCACTTTCTAGCTTCTCGGCCGAAATATAGCCCCAGTTCACTTTAAGAATCAAAGAGTAGCCGAGACCGCCTTACGCGCATCGTGATTTTGGGATACTTCGGCTCGATTTCCCGGAAATAGGGGCATATTTTCCAGTCCCGGGGACTCTAAACTAACTCCTGATGGCTTTGGTTTCCAGTGAAATGGACACAGGAACACTTTTTGAACGCACACTTTCGAGCTTTCTTGCCGAAATATAGCCCTACTTCTTTTTAAGACTGAAAGAGTAGGCGGGAGCGCCTTACGCGCATTGTGATTTTGAGGATCTTCGGCTCGATCTGGCGAAACTTGGGAGATATTTTCCAGTCCCAAAGTCTCTAAACTCACTCCTGATTGTCTAAGATGTGAGTGAAATAGACACAAAAATTTTTCAACCCTTACTTTCGAGCTTCTGGAGTTAAATCTAAGCCCACTTTACCTTAACACTGAGAGAGTAGCCGAGACCCCCTTAACCGCATCGTGATTTTGACTAACTTCGGGTGGATTTCCCGTAACTTGGGGGATATTTCCAGTTCCTTTGACGCTAAACTGAGTCCCGACGTCCTTGTTTTGCAGTGAAATGGACACAGCAAAACTTTTTAAACACTCACTTTGAGCTTCTCAGCCGAAATATAGCTCCACTTCACTTTAAGAGTGAAAGACTAGCCGAGACCGCCTTACGCCCATCGTAATTTTGACCAACTTCGGCTCGATTTCCCGGAACTTGGGAGATAATTGCCAGTCCCGGGCACTCTAAACTAATTCCTGATGGCCTTGGTTTTCAGTGAAATGGACACAGCCAAACTTTTTGAACGTTTACTTTCGAGCTTCTGGGCCGAAATATAGCCCCACTTCACTTTAAGACTGAAAGAGTAGCCGGCACCGCCTTACGTGCATGGTAATTTTGTCGAACTTCGGCTTGATTTCCTGGGACTTGGGGGATATTTTTCAGTCCCGGAAGCTCTAAACTAACTCCTGAATGCCTTGGTTTTTAGTGAAATGGACACAGGTAAAAGGAGCGCACGCTCGGTTTCCAGGTTGTAGGCCGATATATAGCCCCACTTTATTTTAAGACTGAAAGTGAACACGAAACCGCCTTCAGCGCATCGAAATTTTTAGCCACTATGGCTCGATATGCCAAAACTTGGGGGATATTTTCCAGTCCCGGGGACTCTACCCTAACTCTTGATGGCCTTAGTTTTCAGTAAAATGGTCACAGGTAACAGGAGCGCACGCTCGGTGTCGAGCTTCTAGGCCGAAATGTAGCCCCAGTTCATTTTAAGACTGAAAGAGTAAACGAAACTGCCGTACGCCTATCGTAATTTTAAGAAAGTATGGCTCAATTTGCCGAAACTTGGAGGATAGCTTCCAGTCTCGAGGATTCTGAACTATCTCCTGATGGACTTAGTTCTTAGTGAAATGGACACAGGTAAAAGGAGAGCACGCTCGGTGTCGAGCTTGTAGAACCGAAATATAGCCCCACTTCATTTTCGGAGTAAACGAGTAGCCGAGACCGCCTTAGGCGCATCGTGATTTTGAGCATCTTTGGCTCGATTTGCCGGAATTCGGGGAGTATTTTCCAGTCCCGAGGACTCTATGTTAACTCCTGATGAACTTAGTTTTCAGTGATATGTACACAGGCAAAAGGAGCGCACGCTCGGTGTTGAGCTTGTCGGCCGAAATATAGCCCCACTTCATTTTAAGACTGAAAGAGTAGCCGAGACCGCCTTACGCGCATCGTGATTTTGAGCAACTTTGGCTCGATCTGCCAGAATTTGGGAAATATTTTCCAGTCCCAAGGACTCTAAACTAACTCCTGATGGCCTAACATGTCAGTGAAATGGACACAGGTAAAATTAGCCCACGTCCGGTCTCGACCTTCTAAGTCGAAATATAGCCCCCCTTAATTTTAAGACTGAAAGAGTAGCCGAGACCGCCTTACGCGCATCGTGATTTTGGGCCACTTTTGCTCGATTTCCCGGAAGTTGGCGAATAATTTAAAGTCCCGGGGACGCTAAACTAACTCCCGATGACCTTGGTTTGCAGTTTAATGAACACAGCAAAACATTCTGAACGCTCACCTTCGAGCTTCAGTGCCGCAATATAGCCCTACTTAAATTTAAGACTGAAAGAATAACCGAGAGCCCGTTACGCGCGTCGTAATTTTCATCAACTACGGCGCCATTTCCTGGAGCTTGGAGAATATTTTCCAGTTCCGGGGACTCTAAACTAACTCCTGATTGCCTTGGTTTGCAGTGAAATGGACACAGCAAAACTTTTTGAACGCTCACTTTCGAGCTTGTGGGCCTAAATATAGCCACACTTCACTTTAAGACTGAAACAGTAGCCGAGACCGCGTTACGCGCATCGTGATTTTGAGCAACTTTTGCTCGCCTTCCTGGAACTTGGGGAATATTTTCCAGTCCCGGGGACTGTAAACTAACTGCTGATGGCCATGGTTTGCAGTGAAATTCACACAGCACAAGTTTTTGAACGAACACTTTCGAGCTCTTAGGCCAAAATATAGTCCCACATCACTTACGACTTAAAGAGTAGCCGAGACCAGCGTGCGCGCATCGTGATTTTGACCAACTTCGGGTCGATATTCCGGAACTTGGGGGATATTTTCCAGTCCCAGGGACTCTAAAGTAGCTCTAAATGGCCTTGGTTTGCAGTGAAATGGAGACAGCAAAACTTTTTGAACGCTCACCTTCAAGCTTCTGGGCCGAAATATAGCCCACTTTACTTTAATACTGAAAAAGTAGTCCCACATAACTTACGACTTAAAGAGTAGCTGAGACCGCCTTACGCGCATCGTGATTTTGACGAACTTCGGGTGGATTTCCCGGAGCTTGGGGGATATTTTCCAGTCCGTTGGACGCTAAACTAGGTGCCGATGGCCTTGTTTTGCAGTGAAATGGACACAGCAAAGCTTTTTGAACGCTCACTTTCGAGGTTGTGGGCCGAAATATAGCCATACTTCACTTTAAGACTCAAACAGTAGCCGAGACCACGTTTCGCGCATCGTGATTTTGATCAACTTCGGCTCGATTTCCCGGAACTTGTGAAATATTTTGCAGTCCCGGGGACTCTAAACTAACTCGTGCTGGTCTTGGTTTGCAGTGAAACGGAAACAGAAAAAGTTTTTGAACGCATACTTTCGAGCTTCTGGACCGAAATAGAACCCCACTTCACTTGAAGACTGAAAGAGTAGCCGAGACCGCCTTACGTGCATGGTGATTTTGAGCAACTTCGGCTCGATTTGCCGGAACTAAGGGGATATATTCCAGTTCTGAGGACTCTAAACTAATTCCTGATGGCCTTGGTATGCAGTAAAATAGACCCAGCAAAACTTTTTGAACGTTCACTTTCGGGCTTCTCGCCCGAAATATAGCCCCACTTCACTCTAAGACTGAAAGAGTAGCCGACACTACCTTACGCAAATCGTGATATTGACCAACTTCGGCTCGATTTCCCGGAAGTTGGGGGATATTTTCCAGTCCCGGGGACTCTAAACTAGCTTCTGATGGCTTTGGTTTGCAGTCAAATAAACACACGGAAACTTTTTGAACGCTTACTTTCAAGCTCCTGGGCAGGAATAAAGCCTCACTTCACTTTAAGACTGAAACAGTAAGCGAGACCGCCTAACGCGCACCGTGATTTTGACCAACTTCGGCTAAATTTCCCTGAACTTGGGGGAATATTTTCCAGTCCCAAAGACTCTTAAGTAACCCCTGATGGCCTTCGTTTGCATTGAAATGGATACAGCAAAACTTTTTGAAGCTCACTTTTGAGCTTCTGGGCCGAAATATAGCCCCACTTCACTTTAAGACTGAAAGACTAGCCAAGACCGTCTTGCGCGCATCGTGATTTTGACCAACGTCTTCTCGATTTTCCGCAACTTGGGAAATATATTGCAGTCCCGGGGACTCTAAACTAACTCCTGATGGCCTTGGTTTGCAGTGAAATGTACACAGCAAATGTTTTGCAGCGCTCACTTTGGAGCTTCTGGGCCGAAATAGAGCCCCACTTCACTTTAAGACTGAAAGAGTAGCCGAGGCCGCCTTAGGCGCATCGTGATTTTGACCAACTTCGGCTTGAGTTGCCAGATTTTAAAAGATATTTTCCACTCCCGGGGACTCTAAACTAACTCATGATGGTCTTGGTTTTCAGTGAAATTGAGAGAGCAAAACTTTTTGAACGCTCACTTTCGAGCTTCTGGACCGAAATATAGCCCTACTTCACTTTCAGACTCAAAGAGTAGCCGAGACCGCCTTACGCGAATCGTTATTTTGACCAACTTCGTCTCGATTTCGTGGAACTTGGAGGATATTTTCCAGTTCCGGGGACTGTAAACTACTTCCTGAAGGCCTTGCTTTGCAGTGAAATGGGCACAGCATAACTTTTTGAACGCTCACTTTCGAGCTTCTGGGCCGAAATATACAGCCACGTCACTTTAAGACTAAAAGAGTAGCCGAGACTGCTTTACGCGCATCGTGATTTTCACAAACTTCGGCTGGATTTCCCAGGACTTGGGGGATATTTTGATGTCCCGGACACTGTAAACAATCTGCTGATGTGGCTTGGTTTGCGGTGAAATGGACACAGCAAAACTTTTTGAACTTTCACTTTCTAGCTTCTGCACCGAAATATAGCCCCAGTTCACTTTAAGAATGAAAGAGTAGCCGAGACCACTTTAGGGGCATCGTGATTTTGACCAACCTCGGCTCACTTTCCCGGACCTTGGGGCATATTTTCTTGTCCCAGGGACGCTAAACTAACTCCTGATGGCCTTGGTTTGCAGTGAAATGAACACAGCAAAACTTTTTGAACTTTAACTTTCTAGCTTCTGGGCCGAAATATAGCCCCAGTTCACTTTAAGAATCAAAGAGTAGCCGAGACCGCCTTACGCGCATCGTGATTTTGACAAAATTCGGCTCGATTTCTCCGAACTTGGGCGATATTTTCCAGTCCCGAGGAGTCTAAACTAACTCTCGATGGCCTTGGTTTGCAGTGAAATGAACACAGCAAAACTTTTTGAACTTTCACTTTCTAGCTTCTCGGCCGAAATATAGCCCCAGTTCACTTTAAGAATCAAAGAGTAGGCGAAACCGCCTTACGCGCATCGTGATTTTGACAAAATTCGGCTCGAGTTCCCCGAACTTGGCCGATATTTTCCAGTCCCCAGCAGTCTAAACTAACTCCTGATGGCCTTGGTTTGCAGTGAAATGAACAAGGTAACACTTTTTCAACGCTTATTTTCGAGCTTCTGGGATGAAATATAGCCTCACTTCACTTTAAGACTGAAAGAGTAGGCGAGACCGCCTTACGCGCATCGTGATTTTGAGCCACTTCCGCTCGATTTTCTAGAATTTTGGCGATATTTTCAAGTCCCTGGGACTGTAAACTAACTCCTGATGGCCTTGGTTTGCTGTGAAATGGACGCAGGAAAACTTTTTGAACGCTCAGTTTCGAGCTTCTGGGCCGAAATACAACCGTACTTCACTTTAAGACTGAAATAGTAGCCGAGACCTCCTTACGAGCATCGTGATTTTGACCCAGTTCAGCTCGATTTCCCGGAACTTGGGGGATATTTTCCATCCGGGGGACTTTAAACTAACTCCTGATGGCCTTGCTTTGCAGTTAAATGCACAAAGCGTAACCTTTTAAAGGTTCACTTTCGAGCTTCTGGGCCGAAATATAGCCCTACTTTACTTTAAGACTGAAGGAGTAGCCGAGACCGTCTTACGCGCATCGTGATTTTGACCAACTTCCGTTGGAATTCCCGGAACTTCATGGATATATTGCAGTCCCGGGGACTCTAAACTAACTGCTGATGGCCGTGGTTTGCAGTGAAATGGACACAGCACATTTCTTTGAACGCTCACTTTCGAGCTTCTCGGCCGAAGTATAGCCCTACTTCACTTTAAGACTGAAAGAGTAGCCGAGACCGCCTTACGTCATCGTAATTTTGACCAACTTCGGCTCGATTTCCCGGAAGTTGGCGAATATTTTCAATTCCCAGGGAAGCTAAACTAACTTCCGACGGCCTTAGTTTGCAGTTAAATGGACACATCAAAACTTTTTGAACGCTCACTTTCGAGCTTATTGCTCGAAATATAGCCCGACTTAACTTTAAGACTGAAAGAGTAGCCGAGACCGCCTTACGCGCATCGTGATTTTGGGATACTTCGGCTCGATTTCCCGGAAATAGGGGCATATTTTCCAGTCCCGGGGACTCTAAACTAACTCCTGATGGCCTTGATTTCCAATGAAATGGACACAGGAACAATTTTTGAACGTGCACTTTCGAGCTTCCTGGCCGAAATATAGCCCTACTTCTTTTTGAGACTGAAAGAGTAGGCGGGAGCGCCTTACGCGCATTGTGATTTTGAGGATCTTCGGCTCGATCTGGCGAAACTTGGGAGATATTTTCCAGTCCCAAAGTCTCTAAACTCACTCCTGATTGTCTAAGATGTGAGTGAAATAGACACAAAAATTTTTCAACCCTTACTTTCGAGCTTCTGGAGTTAAATCTAAGCCCACTTTACCTTAAGACTGAAAGAGTAGCCGAGACCCCCTTAAGCGCATCGTGATTTTGACTAACTTCGAGTGGATTTCCCGTAACTTGGGGGATATTTTTAGTTCCTTTGATGCTAAACTAAGTCGTGATGGCCTTGTTTTGCAGTGAAATGGACACAGCAAAACTTTTTAAACACTCAGTTTCGAGCTTCTGGGCCGAAATATTGCCCCAATTAACTTTAAGACTGAAAGAGTAGCCGAGACCGCCGTACGCGCGTCGTGATTTTGACCAACTTCGGTTAAATTTCCCGGAACTTGGGGGATATTTTCCAGTCCCACGGACTCTAAACTGAGCCCCGACGTCGTTTGTCTGCAGAAAAATGGACACAGCAAGACTTTTTGAACGCTCACTTTTGAGCTTCTGGGCCGAAATATAGCTCCACTTCACTTTAAGAGTGAAAGACTAGCCGAGACCGCCTTACGCCCATCGTAATTTTGACCAACTTCGGCTCGATTTCCCGGAACTTGGGGGATATTTTCCAGTCCCGCGGACTCTAAAGTAACTCCTGATGGCCTTGCTCTGGAGTGAAATGGACACAGCACAACTTTTTGAAAGTTGACATTCGAGCTTCTGGAGCGAAAATTGCCCCAGTTCACTTTAAGAATGAAAGAGTAACCGGGACCGCCTTACGCGCATCGTGATTTTGACCAACTTTGGCTCGATTTCCCGGGAAATGGTGGATATTTTTCGGTACCGGGGACTCTAAACTAACTCCTGATTCCCTCGGTTTGCAGTGAAATGGACACAGCACAACTTTTTGAACGCTCACGTTTGAGCTTCTAGGCCGAAGCATAGCCCTACTTCACCTAAAGACTGAAAGACTAGCCGAGACCGCCTTACGCGCATCGTGATTTTGGGCTACTTCCGCTCGATTCCAAGAACTTGGGAGATAATTGCCAATCCCGGGCACTCTAAACTAATTCCTGATGGCCTTGGTTTTCAGTGAAATGGACACAGCCAAACTTTTTGAACGTTCACTTTCGAGCTTCTGGGCCGAAATATAGCCCCACTTCACTTTAAGACTGAAAGAGTAGCCGGCACCGCCTTACGCGCATGGTAATTTTGTCGAACTTCGGCTTGATTTCCTGGGACTTGGGGGATATTTTTCAGTCCCGGAAGCTCTAAACTAACTCCTGAATGCCTTGCTTTTTAGTGAAATGGACACAGGTAAAAGGAGCGCACGCTCGGTTTCCAGGTTGTAGGCCGAAATATAGCCCCACCTTCTTTTAAGACTGAAAGTGTACACGAAACCGCCTTAAGCGCATCGAAATTTTTAGCCACTATGGCTCGATATGCCAAAACTTGGGGGATATTTTCCAGTCCCGGGGACTCTACCCTAACTCTTGATGGCCTTAGTTTTCAGTAAAATGGTCACAGGTAACAGGAGCGCACGCTCGGTGTCGAGCTTCTAGGCCGAAATGTAGCCCCAGTTCATTTTAAGACTGAAAGAGTAAACGAAACTGCCGTACGCCTATCGTAATTTTAAGAAAGTATGGCTCAATTTGCCGAAACTTGGAGGATAGCTTCCAGTCTCGAGGATTCTAAACTATCTCCTGATGGACTTAGTTCTTAGTGAAATGGACACAGGTAAAAGGAGAGCACGCTCGGTGTCGAGCTTGTAGAACCGAAATATAGCCCCACTTCATTTTCGGAGTAAACGAGTAGCCGAGACCGCCTTAGGCGCATCGTGATTTTGAGCATCTTTGGCTCGATTTGCCGGAATTCGGGGAGTATTTTCCAGTCCCGAGGACTCTATGTTAACTCCTGATGAACTTAGTTTTCAGTGATATGTACACAGGCAAAAGGAGCGCACGCTCGGTGTTGAGCTTGTCGGCCGAAATATAGCCCCACTTCATTTTAAGACTGAAAGAGTAGCCGAGACCGCCTTACGCGCATCGTGATTTTGAGCAACTTTGGCTCGATCTGCCAGAATTTGGGAAATATTTCCCAGTCCCAAGGACTCTAAACTAACTCCTGATGGCCTAAGATGTCAGTGAAATGGACACAGGTAAAATTAGCCCACGTCCGGTCTCGACCTTCTAAGTCGAAATATAGCCCCCCTTAATTTTAAGACTGAAAGAGTAGCCGAGACCGCCTTACGCGCATCGTGATTTTGGGCCACTTTTGCTCGATTTCCCGGAAGTTGGCGAATAATTTAAAGTCCCGGGGACGCTAAACTAACTCCCGATGACCTTGGTTTGCAATTTAATGAACACAGCAAAACATTCTGAACGCTCACCTTCGAGCTTCAGTGCCGCAATATAGCCCTACTTAAATTTAAGACTGAAAGAATAACCGAGAGCCCGTTACGCGCATCGAGATTTTCATCAACTACGGCGCCATTTCCTGGAACTTGGAGAATATTTTCCAGTTCCGGGGACTCTAAACTAACTCCTGATTGCCTTGGTTTGCAGTGAAATGGACACAGCAAAACTTTTTGAACGCTCACTTTCGAGCTTGTGGGCCTAAATATAGCCACACTTCACTTTAAGACTGAAACAGTAGCCGAGACCGCGTTACGCGCATCGTGATTTTGAGCAACTTCTGCTCGCTTTCCTGGAACTTGGGGAATATTTTCCAGTCCCGGGGACTGTAAACTAACTGCTGATGGCCATGGTTTGCAGTGAAATTCACACAGCACAAGTTTTTGAACGAACACTTTCGAGCTTTTAGGCCAAAATATAGTCCCACATCACTTACGACTTATAGAGTAGCCGAGAGCGGCGTGCGCGCATCGTGATTTTGACCAACTTCGGGTCGATATTCCGGAACTTGGGGGATACTTTTTAGTCCCAGAGACTCTAACCTAACTCTTGATAGCCTTGGTTTGGAGTGAAATGGAGACAGCAAAACTTTTAGAACGCTCACCTTCAAGCTTCTGGGCCGAAATATAGCCCACTTTACTTTAATACTGAAAAAGTAGCCGAGACCGCCTTACGCGCATGGTCATTTTGACAAACTTCGGGTGGATTTCCCGGAGCTTGGGGGATATTTTCCAGTCCGTTGGACGCTAAACTAGGTACCGATGGCCTTGTTTTGCAGTGAAATGGACACAGCAAAGCTTTTTGAACGCTCACTTTCGAGCTTGTGGGCCGAAATATAGCCATACTTCACTTTAAGACTCAAACAGTAGCCGAGACCACGTTTCGCGCATCGTGATTTTGATCAACTTCGGCTCGATTTCCCGGAACTTGCGAAATATTTTGCAGTCCCGGGGACTCTAAACTAACTCGTGCTGGTCTTGGTTTGCAGTGAAACGGAAACAGAAAAAGTTTTTGAACGCATACTTTCGAGCTTCTGGACCGAAATAGAACCCCACTTCACTTGAAGACTGAAAGAGTAGCCGAGACCGCCTTACCTGCATGGTGATTTTGAGCAACTTCGGCTTGATTTGCCGGAGCTAAGGGGATATATTCCAGTTCTGAGGACTCTAAACTAATTCCTGATGGCCTTGGTTTGCAGTAAAATAGACCCAGCAAAACTTTTTGAACGCTCAATGTCGAGCTTCTTGGCCAAAATATAGCCCCCCATTACTTTAACATTGAAAGAGTAGCCGAGACCGCCTTACGTGCATCGTGATTTTGACAAACTTCGGGTTGATTTCCCGGAACTTGGGGCATATTTTCCAGTCCCGGGGACTCTCAACTAACTCCTGCTTGTCTTGGTTTGCAGTGAAATTGACACAGCGAAAGTTTTTGAACGCTCACTCTCGAGCTTCTGGGCCGAAATACAGCCCCATTTTACTTTAAGACTGAAAGAGTAGGCGAGACCGTCTTGAGCGAATCGTGGTTTTGAGCAATTTCGCGTTTATTTCCCGAAACGTGGGGGATATATTCCAGTCAAAGGGACTCTACAGTCACTCCTGATGGCCTTGGTTTTCAGTGAAATGGACAGAGCACAACTTAGGAGCTTCTGGGCAGAAATATAGCCCCACTTTACTTTAAGACTGAAAGAGTAGATGAGACCGCCTTACGCGCATCGTAATTTTGACGAACTTCCAATGGATTTCCCGGAACTTGGGGGATATTTTGCAGTCCCTTGGACGCTAAACTAAGACCTGATGGCCTTGTTTTGAAGTCAAATGGACACAACAAAACTTTTTGAACGCTCACTTTCGAGCTTGTGGGCCGAAATATAGCCACACTTCACTTTAGGACTGACACAGTAGCCGAGACCACGTTACGCGCATCATGAATTTGATCAACTTCGGCTGGATTTCCCTGGACTTGGGGGATATTCTCCAGTCCCGGGGACTCTAAACTAACTTCTGATGGCCTTGGTTTGCACTGAAAGTGACAGAGCAAAACTTTTTAAACATTCACTTTCGAGCTTCTGGGCCGAAATATAGCCCCACTTCACTTTAAGACTGAAAGAGTAGCCGAGACCGTCTTACGCGCATCGTGATTTTGACCACCGTCTTCTCGATTTTCCGAAACTTGGGAAATACATTCCACTCCCGGGGACTCTAAACTAACTACTGATAGCCTTAGTTTGCAGTGAAATAGACACAGTAATTTTTTTTGAGCTTTGAGCTTGTGGGCCAAAATAGAGCCCCACTTCACTTTAAGACTGAAGGAGTAGTCGAGACCGCCTTAAGCGCACCGTGATTTTGACCAACTTCGGCTCGATTTGCCGGAACTTGGGGGATATTTTCCAGTCCCGGGGACTCTAAACTAACTCCTGATTGTCTTGGTTTTCACTGAAATGGACACAGCGAAACTTTTTGAACGCTCACTCTCGAGCTTCTGGACCGAAATATAGCCCCACTTTACTTTAAGAACTGAAAGAGTAGCCGAGACCGTCTTGCGCAAATCGTGATTTTGACCAACTTCGGGTCGGTTTCCCGAAACTTGAGGGATATATTCCATTTCCGCGGGCTCTAAACTAACTCCTGATGGCCTTGGTTTTCAGTGAAATGGACAAAGGAAAGCTTTTTGAACACTCTCTTTGTAGCTTCTGGGCCGAAATAGAATCCCACTTTACTTTCAGACTGAAATAGTAGCCGAGACCGCCTCACGCGCATCGTGAGTTAGACCAAGTTCAGCTCGATTTCACGCAACTTTTGGGATATTTTCCAGTCCGGGGGACTCTAACTAACTCCGGATGGCCTTGGTTTTCACGGAAATGCGCACAACATAAATTTTTGAACGCCCACTTTGGAGCTTCTGGGCCGAAATATAGCCCCACTTCACTTTAAGACTGAAAGAGTAGCCGAGATCGCCTTACGCGCATCGTGATTTTGAGCATTTTCGGATCGATTTCTCGGAAGTTGGGGGATATTTTCCAGTCCCGGGGACTCTAAACTAACTCCTGATCGTCTTCCTTTACATTGAAATGGACAGAGCAGAACTTTTTGAACCCTCACTTTCGAGCTTGTGGGTCGAAATATAGCCACACTTTACTTTAAGACTGAAACAGTAGCCAAGACCGCATTTCGCGCATCGTGATTTTCATCAACTTCGGCTCGCTTTCCCGGAACTTGGGGAATGTTTTCCAGTCCCGGGGATCCTAAACTAAGTCCTGATGGCCTTGTTTTGAAGTGAAATGGACACAGCAAAACTTTTTGAACGCTCACTTTCTAGCTTGTGGGCCGAAATATAGGCACACTTGACTTTCAGACTGAAACAGTAGCCGAGACCACGTTACGCGCATCATGAATTTGATCAACTTCGGCTCCAATTCCCGGGACTTGGGGGATATGTTCCAGTCCCGGGGAGTCTAAACTAACTCCTGATGGCCTTGGTTTGCATTGAAATGGACACAGCAAAATGTTTTGAACGCACACTTTCGAGCTTCTGGGCCGAAATATAGCCCCACTTCACTTAAGACTGAAAGAGTAGCCGAGACCGCCCTGCTCGCATCGTGAGTTTGAGAAACTTCCGGTCGATATTCCGGAACTTGGGGGATATTTTCCAGTCCCAAGAGCTCTAAACTAACTCCTCATGGCCTTGGTTTGCAGTGAAATGGACAGAGCAAAAGTTTTTGAACGCTCACCTTCGAGCTTCCTGGCCGAAATAAAGTCCCACTTTACTTTAAGACTTAAAGAGTAACCGAGACCACCTTACGCGCATTGTGATTTTGACAAACCTCGGGTGGATCTCCCGGAACTTGGGGAACATTTTCCAGTCCCTTGGACGCTAAACTAAGTCCCGATGGCCTTGTTTTGCAGTGAAATGGACACAGCAAAACTTTTTGAACGCTCACTTTCGAGCTTGTGGGCCGAAATATAGCCACACTTTACTTTAAGACTGAAAAAGGAGCCGAGACCGCATTTCGCGCATCGTGATTTTGATCAACTTGGGCTCGCTTTCCTGGAACTTGGGGAATATTTTCCAGTCCCGGGGACCCTAAACTAACTTTTGATAGCTTTGGTTTGCAGTGAAATGCACACAGCAAAACTTTTTAAACGCTCACTTTCGAGCTTCTGGACAGAAATATAGCCCCACTTCACTTTAAGACTGAAAGGGTAGCCGAGACCGCTTTGGGAGCATCGTGATTTTGACAAACTTCAGCTCGATTTACCGGAACTTGGGGAATATTTTCCAGTCCCAGGGACGCTAAACTAACTGGTGATGGCCTTGTTTTTCAGTCAGAGAACACAGAAAAATTTTTTTGAAGGCTCACTTTCGGGCTTCTGGGCCGAAATATAGCCCCACTTCACTTTAAGACTGAAAGAGTAGCCGAGACCACTTTAGGGGCATCGTGATTATGACCAACCTCGGCTCAATTTCCCGGACCTTGGGGCATATTTTCTTGTCCCGGGGACGCTAAACTAACTCCTGATGGCCTTGGTTTGCAGTGAAATGGACACAGCAAAACTTTTCGAACGCTCACTTTAGGGCTTCTGGCCCGAAATATAGCCCCACTTCACTTTAAGACAGAAAGAGTAGCCGAGACCACTTTAGGGGCATCGTGATTATGACCAACCTCGGCTCAATTTCCCGGACCTTGGGGCATATTTTCTTGTCCCGGGGACGCTAAACTAACTCCTGATGGCCTTGGTTTGCAGTGAAATCAACACAGCAAAACTTTTTGAACTTTCACTTTCTAGCTTCTCGGCCGAAATATAGCCCCAGTTCACTTTAAGAATCAAAGAGTAGCCGAGACCGCCTTACGCGCATCGTGATTTTGACAAAATTCGGCTCGATTTCCCTGAACATGGGCGATATTTTCCAGTCCCAAGCAGTCTAAACTAACTCCTGATGGCCTTGGTTTGCAGTGAAATGAAAGAGATTACACTTTTTGAACGCTTATTTTCGAGCTTCTGGGATGAAATATAGCCCCACTTCACTTTAAGACTGAAAGAGTAGGCGAGACCGCCTTACGCGCATCATGATTTTGAGGAACTTCCGCTCGATTTTCTAGAATTTTGGCGATATTTAAGTCCCGGATACTCTAAAGTAACTCCTGATGGCCTTGGTTTGATGGGAAATGGACGCAGGAAAACTTTTTGAACGTTCAGTTTCGAGCTTCTGGGCCGAAATACAACCGTACTTCACTTTAAGACTGAAATAGTAGCCGAGGCCTCCCTAAGAGCATCGTGATTTTGACTCAGTTCAGCTCGATTTCCCGGAACTTGGGGGATATTTTCCAGTCCGGGGGACTTTAAACTAACTCCTGATGGCCTTGGTTTGCAGTTAAATGCACAAAGCGTAACTTTTTAAAGGTTCACTTTCGAGCTTCTGGGCCGAAATATAGTCCCACTTTACTTTAAGACTGAAAGAGTAGCCGAGACCGTCTTACGCGCACCGTGATTTTGACCAACTTCCGTTGGAATTCCCGGAACTTGGGGGATATATTCCAGTCCCGGGGACTCTAAACTAACTGCTGATGGCCTTGGTTTGCAGTGAAATGGACACAGCACATTTTTTTGAACGCTCACGTTCGAGCTTCTCGGCCGAAATATAGCCCTACTTCACTTTAAGACTGAAAGAGTAGCCGAGACCACCTTACGCTAATCGTAATTTTGACCAACTTCGGCTCAATTTCCCGGAAGTTGGCGCATATTTTCAATTCCCAGGGAAGCTAAACTAACTTCCGATGGCCTTAGTTTGCAGTTAAATCGACACAGCAAAACTTTTTGAACGCTCACTTTCGAGCTTATTGCTCGAAATATAGCCCGACTTAACTTTAAGACTGAAAGAGTAGCCGAGACCGCCTTACGCGCATCGTGATTTTGGGATACTTCGGCTCGATTTCCCGGAAATAGGGAAATATTTTCCAGTCCCGGGGACTCTAAACTAACTCCTGATGGCCTTGATTTCCAGTGAAATGGACACAGGCACACTTTTTGAACGCACACTTTCGAGCTTGCTGGCCGAAATATAGCGCCTTACGCGCATTGTGATTTTGAGGATCTTCGGCTCGATCTGGCGAAACTTGGGAGATATTTTCCAGTCCCAAAGTCTCTAAACTCACTCCTGATTGTCTAAGATGTGAGTGAAATAGACACAAAAATTTTTCAACCCTTACTTTCGAGCTTCTGGAGTTAAATCTAAGCCCACTTTACCTTAAGACTGAAAGAGTAGCCGAGACCCCCTTAAGCCCATGGTGATTTTGACTAACTTCGAGTGGATTTCCCGTAACTTGGGGGATATTTCCAGTTCCTTTGACGCTAAACTAAGTCGTGATGGCCTTGTTTTGCAGTGAAATGGACACAGCAAAACTTTTTAAACACTCAGTTTCGAGCTTCTGGGCCGAAATATTGCCCCAATTCACTTTAAGACTGAAAGAGTAGCCGAGACTGCCGTACGCGCGTCGTGATTTGACCAACTTCGGTTAAATTTCCCGGAACTTGGGGGATATTTTCCAGTCCCAGGGACTCTAAACTGAGCCCCGACGTCCTTGGTCTGCAGAAAAATGGACACAGCAAAACTTTTTGAACGCTCACTTTGAGCTTCTGAGCCGAAATATAGCTCCACTTCACTTTAAGAGTGAAAGACTAGCCGAGACCGCCTTACGCCCATCGTAATTTTGACCAACTTCGGCTCGATTTCCCGGAACTTGGGGGATATTTTCCAGTCCCGCGGACTCTAAAGTAACTCCTGATGGCCTTGCTCTGGAGTGAAATGGACACAGCACAACTTTTTGAACGCTCACTTTCGAGCTTCTGGAGCGAAATATTGCCCCAGTTGACTTTAAGAATGAAAGAGTAACCGGGACCGCCTTACGCGCATCGTGATTTTGACCAACTTCGGCTCGATTTCCCCGAACTTGGGCGATATTTTCCAGTCCCGAGGAGTCTAAACTAACTCCTGATGGCCTTGGTTTGCAGTGAAATGAACACAGCAAAACTTTTTGAATTTTCACTTTCTAGCTTCTCGCCCGAAATATAGCCCCAGTTCACTTTAAGAATCAAAGAGTAGCCGAGACCGCCTTACGCGCATCGTGATTTTGACAAACTTCGGCTCGATTTCCCCGAACTTGGGCGATATTTTCCAGTCCCGAGCAGTCGAAACTAACTCCTGATGGTCTTGGTTTGCAGTGAAATGAACAAGGTAACAGTTTTTGAACGCTTATTTTCGAGCTTCTGGGATGAAATATAGCCCCACTTCACTTTAAGACTAAAAGAGTAGGCGAGACCGCCTTACGCGCATCGTGATTTTGAGCAACTTTGGCTCGATTTGCCGGAATTCGGGGAATATTTTCCAGTCTCAACAACTCTAAACTAACTCCTGATGGCCTAAGATGTTAGTGAAATGGACACAGGTAAAATTAGCGCACGCCCGGTCTCGAGCTTCTAGGTCGAAATTTAGGCCCCCTTAATTTTAAGACTGAAAGAGTAGCCGAGACCGCCTTACGCGCATCGTGATTTTGGGCCACTTTTTCTCGATTTCCTGGAAGTTGGCGAATAATTTAAAGTCCCGGGGACGCTAAACTAACTCCCGATGACCTTGGTTTGCAGTTTAATGAACACAGCAAAACATTCTGAACGCTCACCTTCGAGCTTCAGTGCCGCAATATAGCCCTACTTCAATTTAAGACTGAAAGAATAACCGAGAGCCCGTTACGCGCATCGTAACTTTCATCAACTTCGGCGCCATTTCCTGGAACTTGGAGAACATTTTCCAGTTCCGGGGACTCTAAACTAACTCCTGATTGCCTTGGTTTGCAGTGAAATGGACACAGCAAAGCTTTTTGAACGTTCACTTTCGAGTTTGTTGGCCTAAATATAGCCACACTTCACTTTAAGACTGAAACAGTAGCCGAGACCGCGTTACGCGCATCGTGCTTTTGAGCAACTTCTGCGCGCTTTCCTGGAACTTGGGGAATATTTTCCAGTCCCGGGGACTCTAAACTAAGTCCTGATGGCCATGGTTTTCAGTGAAATTCACACAGCACAAGTTTTTGAACGAACGCTTTCGAGCTTTTAGGCCGAAATATAGTCCCACATCACTTACGACTCACAGAGTAGCCGAGACCGGCGTGCGCGCATCGTGATTTTGACCAACTTCGGGTCGATATTCCTTAACTTGGGGGATATTTTCCAGTCCCAGGCACTCTAACCTAACTCTTGATGGCCTTGGTTTGCAGTGAAATGGAGACAGCAAAACTTTTTGAACGCTCACCTTCAAGCTTCTGGGCCGAAATATAGCCGACCGTACTTTAATACTGAAAAGGTAGCCGAGACCGCCTTACGCGCATCGTGATTTTGACAAACTTCGGGTGGATTTCCAGGAACTTGGGGGATATTTTCCAATCCCTTGGACGCTAAACTAGGTGCCGATGGCCTTGTTTTGCAGTGAAATGGACACAGCAAAGCTTTTTGAACGCTCACTTTCGAGCTTGTGGGCCGAAATATAGCCATACTTGACTTTAGGACTGACACAGTAGCCGAGACCACGTTTCGCGCATCGTGATTTTGATCAACTTCGGCTCGATTTCCCGGAACTTGCGAAATATTTTGCAGTCCCGGGGACTCTAAACTAACTCGTGCTGGTCTTGGTTTGCAGTGAAACGGAAACAGAAAAAGTTTTTGAACGCATACTTTCGAGCTTCTGGACCGAAATAGAACCCCACTTCACTTGAAGACTGAAAGAGTAGCCGAGACCGCCTTACGTGCATGGTGATTTTGAGCAACTTCGGCTCGATTTGCCGGAACTAAGGAGATATATTCCAGTTCTGAGGACTCTAAACTAATTCCTGATGGCCTTGGTTTGCAGTAAAATAGACACAGCAAAACTTTTTGAACGCTCAATGTCGAGCTTCTGGGCCAAAATATAGCCACCCATTACTTTAACACTGAAAGAGTAGCCGAGACCGCCTTACGTGCATCGTGATTTTGACAAACTTTGGGTTGATTTCCCGGAACTTGGGGGATATTTTCCACTCCCGGGGACTCTCAACTAACTCCTGCTTGTCTTGGTTTGCAGTGAAATGGCCGCAGCGAAAGTTTTTGAACGCTCACTCTCGAGCTTCTGGGCCGAAATACAGCCCCATTTTACTTTAAGACTGAAAGAGTAGGCGAGACCGTCTTGAGGGAATCGTGATTTTGAGCAATTTCGCGTTTATTTCCCGAAACTTGGGGGATATATTCCAGTCAAAGGGACTCTACAGTAACTCCTGATGGCCTTGGTTTTCAGTGAAATGGACAGAGCACAACTTTGGAGCTTCTGGGCAGAAATATAGCCCCACTTTACTTTTAGACTAAAAGAGTAGATGACACCGCCTTACGCGCATCGTAATTTTGGCGAACTTCGAATGGATTTCCCGGAACTTGGGGGATATTTTGCAGTCCCTTGGACGCTAAACTAAGTCCTGATGGCCTTGTTTTGAAGGCAAATGGACACAACAAAACTTTTTGAACGCTCACTTTCTAGCTTGTGGGCCGAAATATAGCCACACTTGACTTTAGGACTGACACAGTAGCCGAGACCACGTTACGCGCATCATGAATTTGATCAACTTCGGCTGGATTTCCCTGGACTTGGGGGATATTCTCCAGTCCCGGGGACTCGAAACTAACTTGTGATGGCCTTGGTTTGCACTGAAAGTGACAGAGCAAAACTTTTTAAACACTCACTTTCGATCTTCTGGGCCGAAATATAGCCCCACTTCACTTCAAGACTGAAAGAGTAGCCGGGACCACCTTACGGACATCGTGATTTTGACCAACTTCGGCTGGATTTACCGGAACTTGGGGGATATTTTCCAGTAACGAAGACTCTTAACTAACCCCTGATGGCCTTGGTTTGCATTCAAATGGATACAGCAAAACTTTTTGAACGCTCACTTTTGAGCTTCTGGGCCGAAATATAGCCCCACTTCACTTTAAGACTGAAAGAGTAGCCGAGACCGTGTTACGCGCATCGTGATTTTGACCACCGTCTTCTCGATTTTCCGAAACTTCGCAAATACATTCCACTCCCAGGGACTCTAAACTAACTACTGATAGCCTTGGTTAGCAGTGAAATAGACACAGTAATTTTTTTTGAGCTTTGAGCTTGTGGGCCGAAATAGAGCCCCACTTCACTTTAAGACTGAAGGAGTAGGCGACACCGCCTTAAGCGCACCGTGATTTTGACCAACTTCGGCTCGATTTGCCGGAACTTGGGGGATATTTTCCAGTCTCGGGGACTCTAAACTAACTCCTGATTGTCTTGGTTTTCAGTGAATTGGTCACAGCGAAACTTTTTGAACGCTCACTCTCGAGCTTCTGGACCGAAATATCGCCCCACTTTACTTTAAGACTGAAAGAGTAGCCGAGACCGTCTTGCGCAAAATCGTGATTTTGACCGACTTCGAATCGGTTTCCCGGAGCTTGGGGGATATATTCCATTTCCGCGGGCTCTAAACTAACTCCTGATGGCCTTGGTTTTCAGTGAAATGGAAAAAGGAAAGCTTTTTGAGCACTCGCTTTGTAGCTTCTGGGCCGAAATAGAATCCCACTTCACGTTCAGACTGAAATAGTAGCCGAGACCGCCTCACGCGCATCGTGAGTTAGACCAAGTTCAGCTCGATTTCACGCAACTTTTGGGATATTTTCCAGTCCGGCGGACTCTAAACTAACTCCGGATGGCCTTGGTTTGCACTGAAATGTGCACAGCATAAATTTCTGAACGCCCACTTTGGAGCTTCTGGGCCGAAATATAGCCCCACTTCACTTTAAGACTGAAAGAGTAGCCGAGATCGCCTTACGCGCATCGTGATTTTGACCATTTTCGGATCAATTTCTCGGAACTTGGGGATATTTTCTAGTCCCGGGGACTCCAAACTAACTCCTGATCGCCTTGCTTTGCATTGAAATAGACAGAGCAAAACCTTTTGAACGCTCACTTTCGAGCTTGTGGGCCGAAATATAGGCACACTTGACTTTAAGACTGAAACAGTAGCTGACACCACGTTACGCGCATCATGAATTTGATCAACTTCGGCTCCAATTCCCGGGACTTGGGGGATATGTTCCAGTCCCGGGGAGTCTAAACTAACTCCTGATGGCCTTGGTTTACATTGAAATGGACACAGCACAATTTTTTGAACGCACACTTTCGAGATTCTGGGCGAAATATAGCCCCACTTCACTTAAGACTGAAAGAGTAGCCGAGACCGCCTTGCTCGCATCGTGAGTTTGAGAAACTTCCGGTCGATATTCCGGAACTTGGGGGATATCTTCCAGTCCTAGGAACTCTAAACTAACTCCTCATGGCCTTGGTTTGCAGTGAAATGGACAGAGCAAAACTTTTTGAACGGTCACCTTCGAGCTTCCTGGCCGAAATAAAGCCCCACTTTACTTTAAGACTTAAAGAGTAACCGAGACCACCTTACGCGCATTGTGATTTTGACAAACTTCGGGTGGATCTCCCGGAACTTGGGAAACATTTTCCAGTCCCTTGGACGCTAAACTAAGTCCTGAAGGCCTTGTTTTCCAGTGAAATGGACACACCAAAACTTTTTGAACGCTCACTTTCGAGCTTGTGGGCCGAAATATAGCCACACTTGACTTTAAGACTGAAAGAGTAGCCGATACCGCATTTCGCGCATCGTGATTTTGATCAACTTCGCCTCGATTCCCGGAACTTGGGCAATATTTTTCAGTCCCGGGGACTCTAAACTAACCCCTGATGGCCTTGGTTTGCAGTGAAATGGACACAGCAAAACTTTTTGAACGCTCACTTTCGGGCTTCTGGCCCGAAATATAGCCCCACTTCACTTTAAGACAGAAAGAGTAGCCGAGACCACTTTAGGGGCATCGTGATTTTGACCAACCTCGGCTCAATTTCCCGGACCTTGGGGCATATTTTCTTGTCCCGGGGACGCTAAACTAACTCCTGATGGCCTTGGTTTGCAGTGAAATGAAGACAGCAAAACTTTTTGAAGGCTCACTTTCGGGCTTGTGGGCCGAAATATAGCCCCACTTCACTCTAAGACTGACAGAGTAGCCGACACTACCTTACGCAAATCGTGATTTTGACCAACTTCGGCTCGATTTCCCGGAAGTTGGGGGATATTTTCCAGTCCTGGGGACTCTAAACTAGCTCGTGATGGCTTTGGTTTGCAGTGAAATAAACATAGGGAAACTTTTTGAACGCTCACTTTCAAGCTCCTGGGCAGGAATAAAGCCTCACTTCACTTTAAGACTGAAACAGTAAGCGAGACCGCCTAACGCGCACCGTGATTTTGACCAACTTCGGCTAAATTTCCCTGAACTTGGGGAGATATTTTCCAATCCCGAAGACTCTTGAGTAATCCCTGATGGCCTTCGTTTGCATTGAAATGGATACAGCGAAACTTTTTGAAGCTCACTTTTGAGCTTCTGGGCCGAAATATAGCCCCACTTCACTTTAAGACTGAAAGACTAGCCAAGACCGTCTTGCGCGCATCGTGATTTTGACCGACGTCTTCTGGAGTTTCCGGAACTTGGGAAATATATTGTAGTCGCGGGGACTCTAAACTAACTCCTGATGGCCTTGGTTTGCAGTCAAATGTACACAGCAAATTTTTTGCAGCGCTCACTTTGGAGCTTCTGGGCCGAAATATAGCCCCACTTTACTTTAAGACTGAAAGAGTAGCCGGGACCACCTTACGGACATCGTGATTTTGACCAACTTCGGCTGGATTTACCGGAACTTGGGGGATATTTTCCAGTAACGAAGACTCTTAACTAACCCCTGATGGCCTTGGTTTGCATTCAAATGGATACAGCAAAACTTTTTGAACGCTCACTTTTGAGCTTCTGGGCCGAAATATAGCCCCACTTCACTTTAAGACTGAAAGAGTAGCCGAGACCGTGTTACGCGCATCGTGATTTTGACCACCGTCTTCTCGATTTTCCGAAACTTCGCAAATACATTCCACTCCCAGGGACTCTAAACTAACTACTGATAGCCTTGGTTAGCAGTGAAATAGACACAGTAATTTTTTTTGAGCTTTGAGCTTGTGGGCCGAAATAGAGCCCCACTTCACTTTAAGACTGAAGGAGTAGGCGACACCGCCTTAAGCGCACCGTGATTTTGACCAACTTCGGCTCGATTTGCCGGAACTTGGGGGATATTTTCCAGTCTCGGGGACTCTAAACTAACTCCTGATTGTCTTGGTTTTCAGTGAATTGGTCACAGCGAAACTTTTTGAACGCTCACTCTCGAGCTTCTGGACCGAAATATCGCCCCACTTTACTTTAAGACTGAAAGAGTAGCCGAGACCGTCTTGCGCAAAATCGTGATTTTGACCGACTTCGAATCGGTTTCCCGGAGCTTGGGGGATATATTCCATTTCCGCGGGCTCTAAACTAACTCCTGATGGCCTTGGTTTTCAGTGAAATGGAAAAAGGAAAGCTTTTTGAGCACTCGCTTTGTAGCTTCTGGGCCGAAATAGAATCCCACTTCACGTTCAGACTGAAATAGTAGCCGAGACCGCCTCACGCGCATCGTGAGTTAGACCAAGTTCAGCTCGATTTCACGCAACTTTTGGGATATTTTCCAGTCCGGCGGACTCTAAACTAACTCCGGATGGCCTTGGTTTGCACTGAAATGTGCACAGCATAAATTTCTGAACGCCCACTTTGGAGCTTCTGGGCCGAAATATAGCCCCACTTCACTTTAAGACTGAAAGAGTAGCCGAGATCGCCTTACGCGCATCGTGATTTTGACCATTTTCGGATCAATTTCTCGGAACTTGGGGATATTTTCTAGTCCCGGGGACTCCAAACTAACTCCTGATCGCCTTGCTTTGCATTGAAATAGACAGAGCAAAACCTTTTGAACGCTCACTTTCGAGCTTGTGGGCCGAAATATAGGCACACTTGACTTTAAGACTGAAACAGTAGCTGACACCACGTTACGCGCATCATGAATTTGATCAACTTCGGCTCCAATTCCCGGGACTTGGGGGATATGTTCCAGTCCCGGGGAGTCTAAACTAACTCCTGATGGCCTTGGTTTGCATTGAAATGGACACAGCACAATTTTTTGAACGCACACTTTCGAGATTCTGGGCGAAATATAGCCCCACTTCGCTTAAGACTGAAAGAGTAGCCAGACCGCCTTGCTCGCATCGTGAGTTTGAGAAACTTCCGGTCGATATTCCGGAACTTGGGGGATATCTTCCAGTCCTAGGAACTCTAAACTAACTCCTCATGGCCTTGGTTTGCAGTGAAATGGACAGAGCAAAACTTTTTGAACGGTCACCTTCGAGCTTCCTGGCCGAAATAAAGCCCCACTTTACTTTAAGACTTAAAGAGTAACCGAGACCACCTTACGCGCATTGTGATTTTGACAAACTTCGGGTGGATCTCCCGGAACTTGGGAAACATTTTCCAGTCCCTTGGACGCTAAACTAAGTCCTGAAGGCCTTGTTTTCCAGTGAAATGGACACACCAAAACTTTTTGAACGCTCACTTTCGAGCTTGTGGGCCGAAATATAGCCACACTTGACTTTAAGACTGAAAGAGTAGCCGATACCGCATTTCGCGCATCGTGATTTTGATCAACTTCGCCTCGATTCCCGGAACTTGGGCAATATTTTTCAGTCCCGGGGACTCTAAACTAACCCCTGATGGCCTTGGTTTGCAGTGAAATGGACACAGCAAAACTTTTTGAACGCTCACTTTCGGGCTTCTGGCCCGAAATATAGCCCCACTTCACTTTAAGACAGAAAGAGTAGCCGAGACCACTTTAGGGGCATCGTGATTTTGACCAACCTCGGCTCAATTTCCCGGACCTTGGGGCATATTTTCTTGTCCCGGGGACGCTAAACTAACTCCTGATGGCCTTGGTTTGCAGTGAAATGAAGACAGCAAAACTTTTTGAAGGCTCACTTTCGGGCTTGTGGGCCGAAATATAGCCCCACTTCACTCTAAGACTGACAGAGTAGCCGACACTACCTTACGCAAATCGTGATTTTGACCAACTTCGGCTCGATTTCCCGGAAGTTGGGGGATATTTTCCAGTCCTGGGGACTCTAAACTAGCTCGTGATGGCTTTGGTTTGCAGTGAAATAAACATAGGGAAACTTTTTGAACGCTCACTTTCAAGCTCCTGGGCAGGAATAAAGCCTCACTTCACTTTAAGACTGAAACAGTAAGCGAGACCGCCTAACGCGCACCGTGATTTTGACCAACTTCGGCTAAATTTCCCTGAACTTGGGGAGATATTTTCCAATCCCGAAGACTCTTGAGTAATCCCTGATGGCCTTCGTTTGCATTGAAATGGATACAGCGAAACTTTTTGAAGCTCACTTTTGAGCTTCTGGGCCGAAATATAGCCCCACTTCACTTTAAGACTGAAAGACTAGCCAAGACCGTCTTGCGCGCATCGTGATTTTGACCGACGTCTTCTGGAGTTTCCGGAACTTGGGAAATATATTGTAGTCGCGGGGACTCTAAACTAACTCCTGATGGCCTTGGTTTGCAGTCAAATGTACACAGCAAATTTTTTGCAGCGCTCACTTTGGAGCTTCTGGGCCGAAATATAGCCCCACTTTACTTTAAGACTGAAAGAGTAGCCGGGACCACCTTACGGACATCGTGATTTTGACCAACTTCGGCTGGATTTACCGGAACTTGGGGGATATTTTCCAGTAACGAAGACTCTTAACTAACCCCTGATGGCCTTGGTTTGCATTCAAATGGATACAGCAAAACTTTTTGAACGCTCACTTTTGAGCTTCTGGGCCGAAATATAGCCCCACTTCACTTTAAGACTGAAAGAGTAGCCGAGACCGTGTTACGCGCATCGTGATTTTGACCACCGTCTTCTCGATTTTCCGAAACTTCGCAAATACATTCCACTCCCAGGGACTCTAAACTAACTACTGATAGCCTTGGTTAGCAGTGAAATAGACACAGTAATTTTTTTTGAGCTTTGAGCTTGTGGGCCGAAATAGAGCCCCACTTCACTTTAAGACTGAAGGAGTAGGCGACACCGCCTTAAGCGCACCGTGATTTTGACCAACTTCGGCTCGATTTGCCGGAACTTGGGGGATATTTTCCAGTCTCGGGGACTCTAAACTAACTCCTGATTGTCTTGGTTTTCAGTGAATTGGTCACAGCGAAACTTTTTGAACGCTCACTCTCGAGCTTCTGGACCGAAATATCGCCCCACTTTACTTTAAGACTGAAAGAGTAGCCGAGACCGTCTTGCGCAAAATCGTGATTTTGACCGACTTCGAATCGGTTTCCCGGAGCTTGGGGGATATATTCCATTTCCGCGGGCTCTAAACTAACTCCTGATGGCCTTGGTTTTCAGTGAAATGGAAAAAGGAAAGCTTTTTGAGCACTCGCTTTGTAGCTTCTGGGCCGAAATAGAATCCCACTTCACGTTCAGACTGAAATAGTAGCCGAGACCGCCTCACGCGCATCGTGAGTTAGACCAAGTTCAGCTCGATTTCACGCAACTTTTGGGATATTTTCCAGTCCGGCGGACTCTAAACTAACTCCGGATGGCCTTGGTTTGCACTGAAATGTGCACAGCATAAATTTCTGAACGCCCACTTTGGAGCTTCTGGGCCGAAATATAGCCCCACTTCACTTTAAGACTGAAATAGTAGCCGAGACTGCCTTAGACGCATCGTGATTTTGACCAACTTTGGCTCGAGTTGCCAGAACTTAATGGATATTTTTTAGTGCCGCGGAGTCTAAACTAACTCATGATGGCCTTGGTTTGCAGTTAAATTGAGAGAGCAAAACTTTTTGAACGCTCACTTTCGAGCTTCTGGGCCGAAATATACAGCCACGTCACTTTAAGACTAAAAGAGCAGCCGAGACCGCCTTACGCGAATCGTGATTTTGACAAAATTCGGCTCGATTTCCCCGAACTTGGGCGATATTTTCCAGTCCCGAGCAGTCTAAACTAATTCCTGATGGCCTTGGTTTGCAGTGAAATGAACAAGGTAACAGTTTTTGAACGCTTATTTTCGAGCTTCTGGGATGAAATATAGCCCCACTTCACTTTAAGACTAAAAGAGTAGGCGAGACCGCCTTACGCGAATCGTGATTTTAAGAAACTTCCGCTCGATTTTCTAGAATTTTGGCGATATTTTCAAGTCCCTGGGACTCTAAACTAACCCCTGATGGCCTTGGTTTGATGTGAAATGGACGCAGGAAAACTTTTTGAACGCTCAGTTTCGAGCTTCTCGGCCGAAATATAGCCCTACTTCACTTTAAGACTGAAAGGGTAGCCGAGACCGCCTTACGCATATCGTGATTTTGGGATACTTCGGCTCGATATCCCGGAAGTTGGCGAATATTTTCAATTCCCAGGGAACCTAAACTAACTTCCGATGGCCTTAGTTTGCAGTTAAATGGACACAGCAAACCTTTTTGAACGCTCACTTTCGAGCTTATTGCTCGAAATATAGCCCCACTTAACTTTAAGACTGAAAGAGTAGCCGAGACAGCCTTACGCGCATCGTGATTTTGCGATACTTCAGCTCGATTTCCCGGAAATAGGGGCATATTTTCTACTACGGGAGACTCTAAACTAACTCCTGATGGCTTTGGTTTCCAGTGAAATGGACACAGGAAAACTTTTGGAACGCGCACTTTCGAGCTTGCTGGCCGAAATATAGCCCTACTTCTTTTTAAGACTGAAAGGGTAGGCGGGAGCGCCTTACGCGCATTGTGATTTTGAGGATCTTCGGCTCGATCTGGCGAAACTTGGGAGATATTTTCCAGTCCCAAAGTCTCTAAACTCACTCCTGATTGTCTAAGATGTGAGTGAAATAGACACAAAAATTTTTGAACCCTTACTTTCGAGCTTCTGGAGTTAAATCTAAGTCCACTTTACCTTAAGACTGAAAGAGTAGCCGAGACCCCCTTAAGCGCATGGTGATTTTGACTAACTTCGGGTGGATTTCCCGTAACTTGGGGGATATTTCCAGTTCCTTTGACGCTAAACTAAGTCGTGATGGCCTTGTTTTGCAGTGAAATGCACACAGCAAAACGTTTTAAACACTCGGTTTCGACCTTCTGGGCCGAAATATTGCCCCAATTCACTTTAAGAATGAAAGAGTAGCCGAGACCGCCCTACGCGCGTCGTGATTTTGACTAACTTCGGTTAAATTTCCCGGAACTTGGGGGATATTTTCCAGTCCCGGGGACTCTAAACTC
This sequence comes from Orbicella franksi, assembly GCF_964199315.1. Lineage (NCBI taxonomy): Eukaryota > Metazoa > Cnidaria > Anthozoa > Scleractinia > Merulinidae > Orbicella > Orbicella franksi. The sequence continues at coordinate 1,107,572 of NC_138145.1, read as the reverse complement.
AGCCCCGACGTCCTTGGTCTGCAGTAAAATGGACACAGCAAAACTTTTTGAACCCTCACTTTTGAGCTTCTGGGCCGAAATATAGCCCCACTTAACCTTAAGACTGAAAGAGTAGCCGAGACCGCCTTACGCGCATCGTAATTTTGACCAACTTCGGCTCGATTTCGCGGAACTTGGGGGATATTTTCCAGTCCCGCGGACTCTATAGTAACTCCTGATGGCCTTGCTCTGGAGTGAAATGGACACAGCACAACTTTTTGAAGGCTCACTTTCGAGCTTCTGGGGCGAAATATTGCCCCAGTTCACTTTAAGAATGAAAGAGTAGCCGGGACCGCCTTACGCGCATCGTGATTTTGACCAACTTTGGCTCGATTTCCCGGGAAATGGCGGATATTTTCCGGTACCGGAGACTCTAAACTAACTCCTGATTTCCTCAGTTTGCAGTGAAATGGAGCCAGCACAACTTTTTGAACGCTCACTTTTGAGCTTCTGGGCCGAAGCATAGCCCTACTTCTCTTTAAGACTGAAAGACTAGCCGAGACCGCCTTACGCGCATCGTGATTTTGGGCTACTTGGGCTCGATTTCCCGGAACTTGGGAGATAATTGCCAGTCCCGGGCACTCTAAACTAATTCCTGATGGCCTTGGTTTTCAGTGAAATGGACACAGCCAAACTTTTTGAACGTTCACTTTCAAGCTTCTGGGCCGAAATATAACCCCACTTCACTTTAAGACTGAAAGAGTAGCCGACACCGCCTTACGCGCATGGTAATTTTGTCGAACTTCGGCTTGATTTCCTGGGACTTGGGGGATATTTTTCAGTCCCGGAAGCTCTAAACTAACTCCTGAATGCCTTGCTTTTTAGTGAAATGGACACAGGTAAAAGGAGCGCACGCTCGGTTTCCATGTTGTAGGCCGAAATATAGCCCCACCTTATTTTAAGACTGAAAGTGGACACGAAACCGTCTTAAGCGCATCGAAATTTTTAGCCACTATGGCTCGATATGCCAAAACTTGGGGGATATTCTCCAGTCCCGGGGACTCTACCCTAACTCTTGATGGCCTTAGTTTTCAGTAAAATGGTCACAGGTAACAGGAGCGCACGCTCGGTGTCGAGCTTCTACGCCGAAATGTAGCCCCAGTTCAATTTTAAGACTGAAAGAGTAAACGAAACTGCCGTACGCCTATCGTAATTTTAAGAAAGTATGGCTCAATTTGCCGAAACTTGGAGGATAGCTTCCAGTCTCGAGGATTCTAAACTATCTCCTGATGGACTTAGTTCTTAGTGAAATGGACACAGGTAAAAGGAGAGCACGCTCGGTGTCGAGCTTGTAGAACCGAAATATAGCCCCACTTCATTTTCGGAGTAAGCGAGTAGCCGAGACCGCCTTAGGCGCATCGTGATTTTGAGCATCTTTGGCTCGATTTACCGGAATTCGGGGAATATTTTCCCGTCCCGAGGACTCTATGTTAACTCCTGATGAACTTAGTTTTCAGTGATATGTACACAGGCAAAAGGAGCGCACGCTCGGTGTTGAGCTTTTCGGCCGAAGTATAGCCCCACTTCATTTTAAGACTGAAAGAGTAGCCGAGACCGCCTTACGCGCATCGTTATTTTGAGCAACTTTGGCTCGATCTGCCAGAATTTGGGAAATATTTTCCAGTCCCAAGGACTCTAAACTAACTCCTGATGGTCTAGGATGTCAGTGAAATGGACACAGGTAAAATTAGCGCACGTCCGGTCTCGAGCTTCTAGGTCGAAATATAGCCCCCCTTAATTTTAAGACTGAAAGAGTAGCCGAGACCGCCTTACGCGCATCGTGATTTTGGGCCACTTTTGCTCGATTTCCCGGAAGTTGGCGAATAATTTAAAGTCCCGGGGACGCTAAACTAACTCCCGATGACCTTGGTTTGCAGTTTAATGAACACAGCAAAACATTCTGAACGCTCACCTTCGAGCTTCAGTGCCGCAATATAGCCCTACTTAAATTTAAGACTGAAAGAATAACCGAGAGCCCGTTACGCGCATCGTAATTTTCATCAACTTCGGCGCCATTTCCTGGAACTTGGAGAATATTTTCCAGTTCCGGGGACTCTAAACTAACTCCTGATTGCCTTGGTTTGCAGTGAAATGGACACAGCAAAGCTTTTTGAACGCTCACTTTCGAGCTTGTGGGCCTAAATATAGCCACACTTCACTTTAAGACTGAAACAGTAGCCGAGACCGCGTTACGCGCATCGTGATTTTGAGCAACTTCTGCTCGCTTTCCTGGAACTTGGGGAATATGTTCCAGTCCCGGGGACTCTAAACTAACTCCTGATGGCCATGGTTTGCAGTGAAATTCACACAGCACAAGTTTTTGAACGAACACCTTCGAGCTTTTAGGCCGCAATCTAGTCCCACATCACTTACGACTTAAAGAGTAGCCGAGACCGGCGTGCGCGCATCGTGATTTTGACCAACTTCGGGTCGATATTCTGGAACTTGGGGGATATTTTCCAGTCCCAGGGACTCTAAACTAAGTCTTGATGGCCTTGGTTTGCAGTGAAATTGAGACAGCAAAACTTTTTGAACGCTCACCTTCAAGCTTCTGGGCCGAAATATAGCCCACTTTACTTTAATACTGAAAAAGTAGCCGAGACCGCCTTACGCGCATCGTGATTTTGACAAACTTCGGGTGGATTTCCCGGAACCTGCGGGATATTTTCCAGTCCCTTGGACGCTAAACTAGGTGCCGATGGCCTTGTTTTGCAGTGAAATGGACACAGCAAAGCTTTTTGAACGTTAACTTTCGAGCTTGTGGGCCGAAATATAGCCATACTTCACTTTAAGACTCATACAGTGGCCGAGACCACGTTTCGCGCATCGTGATTTTGATCAACTTGGGCTCAATTTCCCGGAACTTGCGAAATATTTTCCAGTCCCGGGGACTCTGAACTAACTCGTGCTGGTCTTGGTTTGCAGTGAAACGGAAACAGAAAGAGTTTTTGAACGCATACTTTCGAGCTTCTGGACCGAAATAGAACCCCACTTCACTTGAAGACTGAAAGAGTAGCCGAGACCGCCTTACGTGCATGGTGATTTTGAGCAACTTCGGCTCGATTTGCCGGAGCTAAGGGGATATATTCCAGTTCTGAGGACTCTAAACTAATTCCTGGTGGCCTTGGTTTGCAGTAAAATAGACCCAGCAAAACTTTTTGAACGCTCAATGTCGAGCTTCTGGGCCAAAATATAGCCACCCATTACTTTAACACTGAAAGAGTAGCCGAGACCGCCTTACGTGCATTGTGAGTTTGACAAACTTCGGGTTGATTTCCCGGAACTTGGGGGATATTTTGCAGTCCCGGGGACTCCCAACTAACTCCTGCTTGTCTTGGTTTGCAGTGAAATGGACACAGCGAAAGTTTTTGAACGCTCACTCTCGAGCTTCTGGGCCGAAATACAGCCCCATTTTACTTTAAGACTGAAAGAGTAGGCGAGACCGTCTTGAGCGAATCGTGATTTTGAGCAATTTCGCGTTTATTTCCCGAAACTTGGGGCATATATTCCAGTCAAAGGGACTCTACAGAACTGCTGATGGCCTTGGTTTTCAGTGAAATGGACAGAGCACAACTTTGGAGCTTCTTGGCAGAAATATAGCCCCACTTTACTTTAAGACTGAAAGAGTAGATGAGACCGCCTTACGCGCATCGTAATTTTGACGAACTTCGAATGGATTTCCCGGAACTTGGGGGATATTTTGCAGTCCCTTGGACGCTAAACTAAGTCCTGATGGCCTTGTTTTGCAGTGAAATGGACACAACAAAACTTTTTGAACGCTCACTTTCTAGCTTGTGGGCCGAAATATAGCCACACTTGACTTTAGGACTGACACAGTAGCCGAGACCACGTTACGCGCATCATGAATTTGATCAACTTCGGCTGGATTTCCCTGGACTTGGGGGACATTCTCCAGTCCCAGGAACTCTAAACTAACTTCTGATGGCCTTGGTTTGCACTGAAAGTGAGAGAGCAAAACTTTTTAAACATTCACTTTCGAGCTTCTGGGCCGAAATATAGCCCCACTTCACTTTAAGACTGAAAGAGTAGCCGAGACCACCTTACGCACATCGTGATTTTGACCAACTTCGGCTGGATTTACCGGAACTTGGGGGATATTTTCCAGTCCCTAGGACTCTTAAGTAACCCCTGATGGCCTTGGTTTGCATTGAAATGGATACAGCAAAACTTTTTGAATGCTCACTTTTGAGCTTCTGGGCCAAAAGAAAGCCCCACTTCACTTTAAGACTGAAAGAGTAGCCGAGACCGTCATACGCGCATCGTGATTTTGACCAACGTCTTCTCGATTTTCCGGAACTTGGGAAATACATTCCACTCCCGGGGACTCTAAACTAACTACTGATAGCCTTGGTTTGCAGTGAAATAGACACAGTAATTTTTTTTGAGCTTTGAGCTTGTGGGCCGAAATAGAGCCCCACTTCACTTTAAGACTGAAAGAGTAGCCGATACCGCATTTCGCGCATCGTGATTTTGATCAACTTCGGTTCGAATCCGCGGAACTTGGGCAATATTTTTCAGTCCCGGGGACTCTAAACTAACCCGTGATGGCCTTGGTTTGTAGGGAAATGGACACAGCAAAACTTTTTGAACGCTCCCTTTCGGGCGTCTGGCCCGAAATATAGCCCCACTTCACTTTAAGACAGAAAGAGTAGCCGAGACCACTTTAGGGGCATCGTGATCTTGACCAACCTCGGCTCAATTTCCCGGACCTTGGGGCATATTTTCTTGTCCCGGTGTCGCTAAACTAACTCCTGATGGCCTTGGTTTGCGGTGAAATGAACACAGGAAACATTTTTGAACTTTCACTTTCTAGCTTCTCGGCCGAAATATAGCCCCAGTTCACTTTAAGAATCAAAGAGTAGCCGAGACCGTCGTACGCGCATTGTGATTTTGACAAAATTCGGCTCGATTTCCCCGCACTTGGGCGATATTTTCCAGTCCCGAGCAGTCTAAACTAACTCCTGATGGCCTTGGTTTGCAGTGAAATGAACAAGGTAACACTTTTTGAACGCTTATTTTCGAGTTTCTGGGATGAAATATAGCCCCACTTCACTTTAAGACTGAAAGAGTAGGCGAGACCGCCTTACGCGCATCATGATTTTGAGGAACTTCCGCTCGATTTTCTAGAATTTTGGCGATATTTTCAAGTCCCGGGGACTCTAAAGTAACCCCTGATGGCCTTGGTTTGATGTGAAATGGACGCATGAAAACGTTTTTAACGCTCAGTTTCGAGCTTCTGGGCCGAAATACAACCGTACTTCACTTTAAGACTGAAATAGTAGCCGAGTCCTCCCTAGGAGCATCGTGATTTTGACCCAGTTCAGCTCGATTTCCCGGAACTTGGGGGATATTTTCCAGTCCGGGGGACTTTAAACTAACTCCTGATGGCCTTGGTTTGCAGTTAAATGCACAAAGCGTAACTTTTTAAAGGTTCACTTTCGAGCTTCTGGGCCGAAATATAGCCCCACTTTACTTTAAGACTGAAAGAGTAGCCGAGACCGTCTTACGCGCATCGTGATTTTGACCAACTTCCGTTGGATTTCCCGGAACTTCGGGGATATATTCCAGTCCCGGGCACTCTAAACTAACTGCTGATGGCCTTGGTTTGCAGTGAAATGGACACAGCACATTTCTTTGAACGCTCACTTTCGAGCTTCTCGTCCGAAATATAGCCCTACTTCACTTTAAGACTGAAAGAGTAGCCGAGACCGCCTTACGCGCATCGTGATTTTGACCAACTTCGGCTCGATTTCCCGGAAGTTGGCGAATATTTTCAATTCCCAGGGAACCTAAACTAACTTCCGATGGCCTTAGTTTGCAGTTAAATGGACACAGCAAAACTTTTTGAACGCTCACTTTCGAGCTTATTGCTCGAAGTATAGCCCCACTTAACTTTAAGACTGAGAGAGTAGCCGAGACAGCCTTACGCGCATCGTGATTTTGGGATACTTCGGCTCGATTTCCCGGAAATAGGGAAATATTTTCCAGTCCTGGGGACTCTAAACTAACTCCTCATGGCCTTGGTTTTCAGTGAAATGGACACAGGAACACTTTTTGAACGCACACTTTCGAGCTTGCTGGCCGAAATATAGCCCTACTTCTTTATAAGACTGAAAGAGTAGGCGGGAGCGCCTTACGCGCATTGTGATTTTGAGGATCTTCGGCTCGATCTGGCGAAACTTGGGAGATATTTTCCAGTCCCAAAGTCTCTAAACTCACTCCTGATTGTCTAAGATGTGAGTGAAATAGACACAAAAATTTTTGAACCCTTACTTTCGAGCTTCTGGAGTTAAATCTAAGCCCACTTCACCTTAAGACTGAAAGAGTAGCCGAGACCCCCTTAAGCGCATGGTGATTTTGACTAACTTCGGGTGGATTTCCCGTAACTTGGGGGATATTTCCAGTTTCTTTGACGCTAAGCTAAGTCGTGATGGCCTTGTTTTGCAGTGAAATGGACACAGGAAAACTTTTTAAACACTCAGTTTCGAGCTTCTGGGCCGAAATATTGCCCCAATTCACTTTAAGACTGAGAGAGTAGCCAAGACCGCCCTACGCGCGTCCTGATTTGACCAACTTCGGTTAAATTTCCCGGAACTTGGGGGATATTTTCCAGTCCCGGGGACTCTAAACTGAGCCTCGACATCCTTGGTCTGCAGTAAAATGGACACAGCAAAACTTTTTGAACGCTCACTTTGAGCTTCTGAGCCGAAATATAGCCCCACTTCACTTTAAGAGTGAAAGACTAGCCGACACCGCCTTACGCGCATGGTAATTTTGTCGAACTTCGGCTTGATTTCCTGGGACTTGGGGGATATTTTTCAGTCCCGGAAGCTCTAAACTAACTCCTGAATGCCTTGGTTTTTAGTCAAATGGACACAGGTAAAAGGAGCGCACGCTCGGTTTCCAGGTTGTAGGCCGAAATATAGCCCCACTTTATTTTAAGACTGAAAGTGTACACGAAACCGCCTTAAGCGCATCGAAATTTTTAGCCACTATGGCTCGATATTCCAAAACTTGGGGGATATTCTCCAGTCCCGGGGACTCTACCCTAACTCTTGATGGCCTTAGTTTTCAGTAAAATGGTCACAGGTAACAGGAGCGCACGCTCGGTGTCGAGCTTCTAGGCCGAAATGTAGCCCCAGTTCAATTTTAAGACTGAAAGAGTAAACGAAACTGCCGTACGCCTATCGTAATTTTAAGAAAGTATGGCTCAATTTGCCGAAACTTGGAGGATAGCTTCCAGTCTCGAGGATTCTAAACTATCTCCTGAAGGACTTAGTTCTTAGTGAAACAGACACAGGTAAAAGGAGAGCACGCTCGGTGTCGAGCTTGTAGAACCGAAATATAGCCCCACTTCATTTTCGGAGTAAGCGAATAGCCGAGACCGCCTTAGGCGCATCGTGATTTTGAGCATCTTTGGCTCGATTTGCCAGAATTCCGGGAATATTTTCCAGTCCCGAGGACTCTATGTTAACTGCTGATGAACTTAGTTTTCAGTGATATGTACACAGGCAAAAGGAGCGCACGCTCGGTGTTGAGCTTGTCGGCCGAAATATAGCCCCACTTCATTTTAAGACTGAAAGAGTAGCCGAGACCGCCTTACGCGCATCGTGATTTTGAGCAACTTTGGCTCGATCTGCCAGAATTTGGGAAATATTTTCCAGTCCCAAGGACTCTAAACTAACTCCTGATGGCCTAAGATGTCAGTGAAATGGACACAGGTAAAATTAGCGCACGCCCGGTCTCGAGCTTCTAGGTCGAAATATAGCCCCCCTTAATTTTAGGACTGAAAGAGTAGCCGAGACCGCCTTACGCGCATCGTGATTTTGGGCCACTTTTGCTCCATTTTCCGGAAGTTGGCGAATAATTTAAAGTCCCGGGGACGCTAAACTAACTCCCGATGACCTTGGTTTGCAGTTTAATGAACACAGCAAAACATTCTGAACGCTCACCTTCGAGCTTCAGTGCCGCAATATAGCCCTACTTAAATTTAAGACTGAAAGAATAACCGAGAGCCCGTTACGCGCATCGTAACTTTCATCAACTTCGGCGCCATTTCCTGGAACTTGGAGAATATTTTCCAGTTCCAGGGACTCTAAACTAACTCCTGATTGCCTTGGTTTGCAGTGAAATGGACACAGCAAAACTTTTTCAACGCTCACTTTCGAGCTTGTGGGCCGAAATATAGCCACACTTTACTTTAAGACTGAAACAGTAGCCGAGACCGCATTTCGCGCATCGTGATTTTGATCAACTTGGGCTTGCTTTCCCGGAACTTGGGGAATGTTTTCCAGTCCCGGGGACCCTAAACTATCTTTTGATAGCTTTGGTTTGCAGTGAAATGCACACAGCAAAACTTTTTGAACGCTCACTTTCGAGCTTCTGGACAGAAATATAGCCCCACTTCACTTTAAGACTGAAAGGGTATTCGAGACCGCTTTGGGAGCATCGTGATTTTGACCAACTTCAGCTCGATTTACGGGAACTTGGGGAATATTTTCCAGTCCCAGGGACGCTAAACTAACTCGTGATGGCCTCGTTTTTCAGTCAAAGAACACAGCAAAACTTTCTGAAGGCTCACTTTCGGGCTTCTGGGCCGAAATATAGCCCCACTTCACTTTAAGACTGAAAGAGTAGCCGATACCGCATTTCGCGCATCGTGATTTTGATTAACTTCGGTTCGATTCCCCGGAACTTGGGCAATATTTTCCAGTCCCGGGGACTCTAAACTAGCTCCTGATGAATTTGGTTTGCAGTCAAATAAACACAGGGAAACTTTTTGAACGCTCACTTTCAAGCTCCTGGGCAGGAATAAAGCCTCACTTCACTTTAAGACTGAAACAGTAAGCGAGACCGCCTAACGCGCAGCGTGATTTTGACCAACTTCGGCTAAACTTCCCTAAACTCGGGAGGAAATTTTCCAGTCCCGAAGACTCTTAATTAACCCCTGATGGGCTTCGTTTGCATTGAAATGGATACAGCAAACCTTTTTGAAGCTCACTTTTGAGCTTCTGGCCCGAAATATAGCCCCACTTCACTTTAAGACTGAAAGACTAGCCAAGACCGTCTTGCGTGCATCGTGATTTTGACCAACGTCTTCTCGATTTTCCGCAACTTGGGAAATATATTGCAGTCCCGGGGACTCTAAACTAACTCCTGATGGCCTTTGTTTGCAGTGAAATCAACACAGCAAATTTTCTGCAGCGCTCACTTTGGAGCCTCTGGGCCGAAATATAGCCCCACTTCACTTTAAGACTGAAAGAGTAGCCGAGGCCGCCTTAGGCGCATCGTGATTTTGACCAACTTCGGCTTGAGTTGCCAGAACTTAAAAGATATTTTCCAGTCCCAGGGACTCTAAACTAACTCATGATGGCCTTGGTTTTCAGTGAAATTGAGAGAGCAAGACTTTTTGAACGCTCACTTTCGAACTTCTGGACCGAAATATAGCCCTACTTCACTTTCAGACTCAAAGAGTAGCCGAGACCGCCTTACGCGAATCGTTATTTTGACCAACTTCGTCTCGATTTGGCGGAACTTGGAGGATATTTTCCAGTTCCGGGGACTGTAAACTACTTCCTGAGGGCCTTGCTTTGCAGTGAAATGGGCACAGCATAACTTTTTGAAGGCTCACTTTCGAGCTTCTGGGCCAAAATATACAGCCACGTCACTTTAAGACTAAAAGAGTAGCCGAGACTGCTTTACGCGAATCGTGATTTTGACAAACTTCGGCTCGATTTCCCGGAACTTGGGGGATATTTTCATGTCCCGGAGACTGTAAACTATCTCCTGATGTGGCTTGGTTTGCGGTGAAATGGACACAGCAAAACTTTTTGAACTTTCACTTTCGAGCTTCTGGGCCGAAATATAGCCCGAGTTCACTTTAATAATGAAAGAATAGCCGAGACCGCCTTACGCGCATCGTGATTTTGACCAACTTTGGCTCGATTTCCCAGGAAATGGGGAATATTTTCCGGTACCGGGGACTCTAAAGTAACTCCTGATTGCCTTGGTTTGCGTTGAAATGGAGAGACCAAAACTTTTTCAACGTTCCCCTTCGGGCTTCTGAGCCGAAATATAGCCCCACTTCAGTTTAAGACTGAAAGAGTAGCCGAGACCGTCTTACGCGCATCGTGATTTTGACCAACTTCGGCTGGATTTCCCGAAACTTCGGGGATATATTCAAGTTCTAAGGACTCTAAACTAACCCCTGATGGCCTTGGTCTGCAGTGAAATGGACACAGCAAATTTGTTTGAACGCTTACTTTCGAAATTCTGGGCCGAAATATAGCCCCAATTCACTTTAAGACTGAAATAGTAGCCGAGACCGCCTTAGACGCATCGTGATTTTGACCAACTTCGGCTTGAGTTGCCAGAACTTAAGAGATATTTTTTAGTCCCGCGGACTCTAAACTAACTCATGATAGCCTTGGTTTTCAGTTAAATTGAGAGACCAAAACTTTTTGAACGCTCACTTTCGAGCTTCTAGGCCGAAATATACAGCCACGTCACTTTAAGACTAAAAGAGTAGCCGAGACTGCTTTACGCGCATCGTGATTTTGACAAACTTCGGCTCGATTTCCAGGGACTTGGGGGATATTTTGATGTCCCGGACACTGTAAACAATCTGCTGATGTGGCTTGGTTTACGGTGAAATGGACACAGCAAAACTTTTTGAACTTTCACTTTCGAGCTTCTGGGCCGAAATATAGCCTCAGTTCACTTTAAGAATCAAAGAGTAGCCGAGACCGCCTTACGCGCATCGTGATTTTGACAAACTTCGGCTCGATTTCCCCGAACTTGGGCGATATTTTCCAGTCCCGAGGAGTCTAAACTAACTCCTGATGGCCTTGGTTTGCAGTGAAATGAACACAGCAAAACTTTTTGAACTTTCATTTTCTAGCTTCTCGCCCGAAATATAGCCCCGGTTCACTTTAAGAATCAAAGAGTAGCCGAGACCGCGTTACGCGCATCGTGATTTTGACAAAATTCGGCTCGATTTCCCCGAACTTGGGCGATATTTTCCAGTCCCGAGCAGTCTAAACTAACTCCTGATGGCCTTGGTTTGCAGTGAAATGAACAAGGTAACAGTTTTTGAACGCTTATTTTCGAGCTTCTGGGATGAAATATAGCCCCACTTCACTTTAAGACTGAAAGAGTAGGCGAGACCGCCTTACGCGCATCGTGATTTTGAGCAACTTCCGCTCGATTTTCTAGAATTTTGGCGATATTTTCAAGTCCCGGATACTCTAAAGTAACTCCTGATGGCCTTGGTTTGATGTGAAATGGACGCAGGGAAACTTTTTGAACGCTCAGTTTCGAGCTTCTGGGCCGAAATACAACCGTACTTTACTCTAGGACTGAAATAGTAGCCGAGACCTCCTTACGAGCATCGTGATTTTGACCCAGTTCAGCTCGATTTCCCGGAACTTGGGGGATATTTTCCAGTCCGGGGGACTTTAAACTAACTCCTGATGGCCTTGGTTTGCAGTTAAATGCACAAAGCGTAACTTTTTAAAGGTTTACTTTCGAGCTTCTGGGCCGAAATATAGCCCCACTTTACTTTAAGACTGAAAGAGTAGCCGAGACCGTCTTACGCGCATCGTGATTTTGACCAACTTCCGTTGGATTTCCCGGAACTTCGGGGATATATTCCACTCCCGGGGACTCTAAACTAACTGCTGATGGCCTTAGTTTGCAGTGAAATGGACACAGCACATTTTTTTGAACGCTCACTTTCGAGCTTCTCGGCCGAAATATAGCCCTACTTCACTTTAAGACTGAAAGAGTAGCCGAGACCGCCTTACGCGCATCGTAGTTTTGACCAACTTCGGCTCGATTTCCCGGAAGTTGGCGAATATTTTCAATTCCCAGGGAAGCTAAACTAACTTCCGATGACCTTAGTTTGCAGTTAAATGGACACAGCAAAACTTTTTGAACGCTCACTTTCGAGCTTATTGCTCGAAATATAGCCCCACTTAACTTTAAGACTGAAAGAGTAGCCGAGACCGCCTTACGCCCATCGTAATTTTGACCAACTTCGGCTCGATTTCCCGGATCTTCGGGGATATTTTCCAGTCCCGCGCCTCTAAAGTAACTCCTGATGGCCTTGCTCTGGAGTGAAATGGACACAGCACAACTTTTTGAACGCTCACTTTCGAGCTTCTTGGGGGAAATATTGCCCCAGTTCACTTTAAGAATGAAAGAATAACCGGGACCGCCTTACGCGCATCGTGATTTTGAGCAACTTTGGCTCGATTTCCCGGGAAATGGCGGATATTTTCTGGTACCGGGAACTCTAAACTAACTCTTGATTTCCTCGGTTTGCAGTGAAATGGACACAGCAGAACTTTTTGAACGCTCACTTTTGAGCTTCTGGGCCGAAGCATAGCCCTACTTCACCTTAAGACTGAAAGACTAGCCGAGACCGCCTTACGCGCATCGTGATTTTGGGCTACTTGGGCTCGATTTCCCGGAACTTGGGAGATAATTGCCAGTCCCGGGCACTCTAAACTAATTCCTGATGGCCTTGGTTTTCAGTGAAATGGACACAGCCAAACTTTTTGAACGTTCACTTTCGAGCTTCCTGGCCGAAATATAGCCCCACTTCACTTTAAGACTGAAAGAGTAGCGGACACCGCCTTACGCGCATGGTAATTTTGTCGAACTTCGGCTTGATTTCCTGGGACTTGGGGGATATTTTTCAGTCCCGGAAGCTCTAAACTAACTCCTGAATGCCTTGGTTTTTAGTGAAATGGACACAGGTAAAAGGAGCGCACGCTCGGTTTCCAGGTTGTAGGCCGAAATATAGCCCCACTTTATTTTAAGTTTGAAAGTGTACACGAAACCACCTTAAGCGCATCGAAATTTTTAGCCACTATGGCTCGATATGCCAAGACTTGGGGGATATTTTCCAGTTCCGGGGACTCTACCCTAACTCTTGATGGCCTTAGTTTTCAGTAAAATGGTCACAGGTAACAGGAGCGCACGCTCGGTGTCGAGCTTCTAGGCCGAAATGTAGCCCCAGTTCATTTTAAGACTGAAAGAATAAACGAAACTGCCGTACGCCTATCGTAATTTTAAGAAAGTATGGCTCAATTTGCCGAAACTTGGAGGATAGCTTCCAGTCTCGAGGATTCTAAACTATCTCCTGATGGACTTAGTTCTTAGTGAAATGGACACAGGTAAAAGGAGAGCACGCTCGGTGTCGAGCTTGTAGAACCGAAATATAGCCCCACTTCATTTTCGGAGTAAACGAGTAGCCGAGATCGCCTTAGGCGCATCGTGATTTTGAGCATCTTTGGCTCGATTTGCCGGAATTCGGGGAATATTTTCCAGTCCCGAGGACTCTATGTTAACTCCTGATGAACTTAGTTTTCAGTGATATGTACACAGGCAAAGGGAGCGTACGCTCGGTGTTGAGCTTGTCGGCCGAAATATAGCCCCACTTCATTTTAAGACTGAAAGAGTAGCCGAGACCGCCTTACGCGCATCGTGATTTTGAGATACTTTGGCTCGATCTGCCAGAATTTGGGAAATATTTTCCAGTCCTAAGGACTCTAAACTAACTCCTGATGGCCTAAGATGTCAGTGAAATGGACACAGGTAAAATTAGCGCACGCCCGGTCTCGAGCTTCTAGGTCGAAATATAGCCCCCCTTAATTTTAAGACTGAAAGAGTAGCCGAGACCGCCTTACGCGCATCGTGATTTTGGGCCACTTTTGCTCGATTTCCCGCAAGTTGGCGAATAATTTAAAGTCCCGGGGACGCTAAACTAACTCCCGATGACCTTGGTTTGCAGTTTAATGAACACAGCAAAACATTCTGAACGCTCACCTTCGAGCTTCAGTGCCGCAATATAGCCCTACTTAAATTTAAGACTGAAAGAATAACCGAGAGCCCGTTACGCGCATCGTAATTTTCATTAACATTGGCGCCATTTCCTGGAGCTTGGAGAATATTTTCCAGTTCCGGGGACTCTAAACTAACTCCTGATTGCCTTGGTTTGCAGTGAAATGGACACAGCAAAACTTTTTGAACGCTCACTTTCGAGCTTGTGGGCCTAAATATAGCCACACTTCACTTTAAGACTGAAACAGTAGCCGAGACTGCGTTACGCGCATCGTGATTTTAAGCAACTTCTGCTCGCTTTCCTGGAACTTGGGGAATATTTTCCAGTCCCGGGGACTTTAAACTAACTCCTGATGGCCATGGTTTGCAGTGAAATTCACACAGCACAAGTTTTTGAACGAACACTTTCGAGCTTTTAGGCCAAAATATAGTCCCACATAACTTACGACTTAATGAGTAGCCGAGACCGGCGTGCGCGCATCGTGATTTTGACCAACTTTGGGTCGATATTCCGGAACTTGGGGATTATTTTCCAGTCCCAGGGACTCTAAACTAACTCTCTATGGCCTTGGTTTGCAGTGAAATGGAGACAGCAAAACCTTTCTGAACGCTCACCTTCAAGCTTCTGGGCCGAAATATAGCCCACTTTACTTTAATACTGAAAAAGTAGCCGAGACCGCCTTACGCGCATCGTGATTTTGACAAACTTCGGGTGGATTTCCCGGAGCTTGGGGGATATTTTCCAGTCCCTTGGACGCTAAACTAGGTGCCGATGACCTTGCTTTGCAGTGAAATGGACAGAGCAAAGCTTTTTGAACGTTTACTTTCGAGCTTGTGGGCCGAAATATAGCCATACTTCACTTTAAGACTCAAACAGTAGCCGAGACCACGTTTCGCGCATCGTGATTTTGATCAACTTCGGCTCGATTTCCCGGAACTTGCGAAATATTTTCCAGTCCCGGAGACTCTAAACTAACTCGTGCTCGTCTTGGTTTTGCAGTGAAACGGAAACAGAAAAAGTTTTTGAACGCATACTTTCGAGCTTCTGGACCGAAATAGAACCCCACTTCACTTGAAGACTGAAAGAGTAGCCGAGACCGCCTTACGTGCATGGTGATTTTGAGCAACTTCGGCTCGATTTGCCGGAACTAAGGGGATATATTCCAGTTCTGAGGACTCTAAACTAATTCCTGATGGCCTTGGTTTGCAGTAAAATAGACCCAGCAAAACTTTTTGAACGCTCAATGTCGAGCTTCTGCGCCAAAATATAGCCCCCCATTACTATAACATTGAAAAAGTAGCCGAGACCGCCTTACGTGCATTGTGAGTTTGACAAGCTTCGGGTTGATTTCCCGGAACTTGGGGCACATTTTCCAGTCTCGGGGACTCTCAACTAACTCCTGCTTGTCTTGGTTTTCAGTGAAATGGACACAGCGAAACTTTTTGAACCCTCACTCTCGAGCTTCTGGGCCGAAATACAGCCCCATTTTACTTTAAGACTGAAAGAGTAGGCGAGACCGTCTTGAGCGAATCGTGATATTGAGCAATTTCGCGTTTATTTCCCGAAACTTGGGGGATATATATCAGTTAAAAGGACTCTACAGTAACTCCTGATGGCCTTGGTTTTCAGTGAAATGGACAAAGGAAAGCTTTTTGAACACTCTCTTTGTAGCTTCTGGGCCGAAATAGAATCCCACTTCACTTTCAGACTGAAATAGTAGCCGAGACTGCCTCACGCGCATCGTGAGTTAGACCAAATTCAGCTCGATTTCACGCAACTTTTGGGATATTTTCCAGTCCGAGGGACTCTAAACTAACTCCGCATGGCCTTGGTTAGCACTGAAATGCGCACAGCATAAATTTTTGAGCGCCGACTTTGGAGCTTCTGGGCCGAAATATAGCCCCACTTCACTTTAAGACTGAAACAGTAGCCGAGACCGCATTTCGCGCATCGTGATTTTGATCAACTTCGGCTCGATTTCCCGGAACTTAGGGAATATTTTCCAGGCCCGGGGACCCTAAACTAAGTCCTGATGGCCTTGTTTTGAAGTGAAATGCACACAGCAAAACTTTTTGAACGCTCGCTTTCTAGCTTGTGGGCCGAAATATAGCCACACTTGACTTTAAGACTGAAACAGTAGCCGAGACCACGTTACGCGCATCATGAATTTGATCAACTTCGGCTGGATTTCCCGGGACTTAGGGGATATGTTCCAGTCCCGGGGACTCTAAACTAACTCCTGATGGCCTTGGTTTGCATTGAAATGGACACAGCAAAATTTTTTGAACGCACACTTTCGAGATTCTGGGCCGAAATATAGCCCCACTTCACTTAAGACTGAAAGAGTAGCCGAGACCGCCTTGCTCGCGTCGTGCGTTTGACAAACTTCCTGTCGATATTCCGGAACGTGGGGGATATTTTCAAGTCCCAGGAACTCTAAACTAACTCCTCATGGCCATGGTTTGCAGTGAAATGGACAGAGGAAAACTTTTTGAACGCTCACCTTCGAGCTTCCTGGCCGAAATAAAGCCCCACTTCACTTTAAGACTGAAAGGGTAGCCGAGACCACTTTGGGAGCATCGTGCTTTTGACCAACTTCAGCTCGACTTACCGGAACTTGGGGAATATTTTCCAGTCCCAGGGACGCTAAACTAACTCGTGATGGCCTTGTGTTTCAGTCAAAGAACACAGCAAACTTTTTGAAGGCTCACTTTCGGGCTTGTGGGCCGAAATATAGCCCCACTTCACTTTAAGACTGAAAGAGTAGCCGATACCGCATTTCGCGCATCGTGATTTTGATCACCTTCGGTTCGATACCCCGGAACTTGGGCAATATTTTTCAGTCCCGGGGACTCTAACCTAACTCCTGATGGCGTTGGTTTGCAGTGAAATGGACACTGCAAAACTTTTTGAACGCTCACTTTCGGGCTTCTCGCCCGAAATATAGCCTCACTTCACTCTAAGACTGAAAGAGTAGCCGACACTACCTTACGCAAATCGTGATTTTGACCAACTTCGGCTCGATTTGCCGGAAGCTGGGGGATATTTTCCAGTCCCGGGGACTCTAAACTAGCTCGTGATGGCTTTGGTTTGCAGTCAAATAAACACAGGGAAACTTTTTGAACGCTCACTTTCAAGCTCCTGGGCAGGAATAAAGCCTCACTTCACTTTAAGACTGAAACAGTAAGCGAGACCGCCTAACGCGCACCGTGATTTTGACCAACTTCGGCTAAACTTCCCTAAACTCGGGAGGAAATTTTCCAGTCCCGAAGACTCTTAATTAACCCCTGATGGGCTTCGTTTGCATTGAAATGGATACAGCAAAACTTTTTGATGCTCACTTTTGAGCTTCTGGCCCGAAATATAGCCCCACTTCACTTTAAGACTGAAAGACTAGCCAAGACCGTCGATATACTAGCCAAGACCGTCGATATTTTAGAGTCCCGGATACTCTAAAGTAACTCCTAATGGCCTTGGTTTGATGTGAAATGGACGCAGGAAAACTTTTTGAACGCTCAGTTTCGAGCTTCTGGGCCGAAATACAACCGTACTTCACTTTAAGACTGAAATAGTAGCCGAGACCTCCTTACGAGCATCGTGATTTTGACCCAGTTCAGCTCCATTTCCCGGAACTTGGGGGATATTTTCCAGTCCGGGGGACTTTAAACTAACTCCTGATGGCCTTGGTTTGCAGTTAAATGCACAAAGCGTAACTTTTTAAAGGTTTACTTTCGAGCTTCTGGGCCGAAATATAGCCCCACTTTACCTTAAGACTGAAAGAGTAGCCGAGACCGTCTTACGGGCATCGTGATTTTGACCAACTTCCGTTGGATTTCCCGGAACTTCGGGGATATATTCCAGTCCCGGGGACTCTAAACTAACTGCTGATGGCTTTGGTTTGCAGTGAAATGGACACAGCACATTTCTTTGAACGCTCACTTTCGAGCTTCTCGGCCGAAATATAGCCCTACTTCACTTTAAGACTGAAAGAGTAGCCGAGACCACCGTACGCGCATCGTAATTTTGACCAACTTCGGCTCGATTTCCCGGAAGTTGGCGAATATTTTCAATTCCCAGGGAAGCTAAACTAACTTCCGATGACCTTAGTTTGCAGTTAAATGGACACAGCAAAACTTTTTGAACGCTCACTTTCGAGCTTATTGCTCGAAATATAGCCCCACTTAACTTTAAGACTGAAAGAGTAGCCGAGACCGCCTTACGCCCATCGTAATTTTGACCAACTTCGGCTCGATTTCCCGGATCTTCGGGGATATTTTCCAGTCCCGCGCCTCTAAAGTAACTCCTGATGGCCTTGCTCTGGAGTGAAATGGACACAGCACAACTTTGTGAAGGCTCACTTTCGAGCTTCTTGGGGGAAATATTGCCCCAGTTCACTTTAAGACTGAAAGAGTAGCCGAGACAGCCTTACGCGCATCGTGATTTTGGGCCACTTTTGCTCGATTTCGCGGAAGTTGGCGAATAATTTAAAGTCCCGGGGACGCTAAACTAACTCCCGATGACCTTGGTTTGCAGTTTAATGAACACAGCAAAACATTCTGAACGCTCACCTTCGAGCTTCAGTGCCGCAATATAGCCCTACTTAAATTTAAGACTGAAAGAATAACCGAGAGCCCGTTACGCGCATCGTAATTTTCATCAACTTCGGCGCCATTTCCTGGAACTTGGAGAATATTTTCCAGTTCCGGGGACTCTAAACTAACTCCTGATTGCCTTGGTTTGCAGTGAAATGGACACAGCAAAACTTTTTGAACGCTCACTTTCGAGCTTGTGGGCCTAAATATAGCCACACTTCACTTTAAGACTGAAACAGTAGCCGAGACTGCGTTACGCGCATCGTGATTTTGAGCAACTTCTGCTCGCTTTCCTGGAACTTGGGGAATATTTTCGAGTCCCGGGGACTCTAAACTAACTCCTGATGGCCATGGTTTGCAGTGAAATTCACACAGCACAAGTTTTTGAACGAACACCTTCGAGCTTTTAGGCCAAAATATAGTCCCACATCACTTACGACTTAAAGAGTAGCCGAGACCGGCGTGCGCGCATCGTGATTTTGACCAACGTCGGGTCGATATTCCGGAACTTGGGGGATATTTTCCAGTCCCAGGGACTCTAAACTAGCTCTTGATGGCCTTGGTTTGCAGTGAAATGGAGACAGCAAAACTTTTTGAACGCTCACCTTCAAGTTTCCGGGCCGAAATATAGCCCACTTTACTTTAGTTTTGAAAAAGTAGCCGAGACCGCCTTACGCGCATCGTGATTTTGACAAACTTCGGGTGGATTTCCCGGAGCTTGGGGGATATTTTCCAGTCCGTTGGACGCTAAACTAGGTGCCGATGACCTTGCTTTGCAGTGAAATGGACAGAGCAAAGCTTTTTGAACGTTTACTTTCGAGCTTGTGGGCCGAAATATAGCCATACTTCACTTTAAGACTCAAACAGTAGCCGAGACCACGTTTCGCGCATCGTGATTTTGATCAACTTCGGCTCGATTTCCCGGAACTTGCGAAATATTTTCCAGTCCCTGGGACTCTAAACTAACTCGTGCTCGTCTTGGTTTTGCAGTGAAACGGAAACAGAAAAAGTTTTTGAACGCATACTTTCGAGCTTCTGGACCGAAATAGAACCCCACTTCACTTGAAGACTGAAAGAGTAGCCGAGACCGTCTTACGCGCATCGTGATTTTGACCAACTTCCGTTGGATTTCCCGAAACTTCGGGGATATATTCCAGTCCCGGGCACTCTAAACTAACTGCTGATGGCCTTGGTTTGCAGTGAAATGGACACAGCACATTTCTTTGAACGCTCACTTTCGAGCTTCTCGGCCGAAATATAGCCCTACTTCACTTTAAGACTGAAAGAGTAGCCGAGACCGCCTTACGCGCATCGTGATTTTGAGATACTTTGGCTCGATCTGCCAGAATTTGGGAAATATTTTCCAGTCCTAAGGACTCTAAACTAACTCCTGATGGCCTAAGATGTCAGTGAAATGGACACAGGTAAAATTAGCGCACGCCCGGTCTCGAGCTTCTAGGTCGAAATATAGCCCCCCTTAATTTTAAGACTGAAAGAGTAGCCGAGACCGCCTTACGCGCATCGTGATTTTGGGCCACTTTTGCTCGATTTCCCGCAAGTTGGCGAATAATTTAAAGTCCCGGGGACGCTAAACTAACTCCCGATGACCTTGGTTTGCAGTTTAATGAACACAGCAAAACATTCTGAACGCTCACCTTCGAGCTTCAGTGCCGCAATATAGCCCTACTTAAATTTAAGACTGAAAGAATAACCGAGAGCCCGTTACGCGCATCGTAATTTTCATTAACATTGGCGCCATTTCCTGGAGCTTGGAGAATATTTTCCAGTTCCGGGGACTCTAAACTAACTCCTGATTGCCTTGGTTTGCAGTGAAATGGACACAGCAAAACTTTTTGAACGCTCACTTTCGAGCTTGTGGGCCTAAATATAGCCACACTTCACTTTAAGACTGAAACAGTAGCCGAGACTGCGTTACGCGCATCGTGATTTTGAGCAACTTCTGCTCGCTTTCCTGGAACTTGGGGAATATTTTCCAGTCCCGGGGACTCTAAACTAACTGCTGATGGCCATGATTTGCAGTGAAATTCACACAGCACAAGTTTTTGAACGAACACCTTCGAGCTTTTAGGCCAAAATATAGTCCCACATAACTTACCACTTAAAGAGTAGCCGAGACCGGCGTGCGCGCATCGTGATTTTGACGAACTTCGGGTCGATATTCCGGAACTTGGGGGATATTTTCCAGTCCCAGGGACTCTAAACTAGCTCTTGATGGCCTTGGTTTGCAGTGAAATGGAGACAGCAAAACTTTTTGAACGCTCACCTTCAAGCTTCTGGGCCGAAATATAGCCCACTTTACTTTAATACTGAAAAAGTAGTCCCACATAACTTACGACTTAAAGAGTAGCTGAGACCGCCTTACGCGCATCGTGATTTTGACGAACTTCGGGTGGATTTCCCGGAGCTTGGGGGATATTTTCCAGTCCCTTGGACGCTAAACTAGGTGCCGATGGCCTTGTTTTGCAGTGAAATGGACACAGCAAAGCTTTTTGAACGCTCACTTTCGAGGTTGTGGGCAAAAATATAGCCATACTTCACTTTAAGACTCAAACAGTAGCCGAGACTACGTTTCGCGCATCGTGATTTTGATCAACTTCGGCTCGATTTCCCGGAACTTGCGAAATATTTTGCAGTCCCGGGGACTCTAAACTAACTCGTGCTGGTCTTGGTTTGCAGTGAAACGGAAACAGAAAAAGTTTTTGAACGCATACTTTCGAGCTTCTGGACCGAAATAGAACCCCACTTCACTTGAAGACTGAAAGAGTAGCCGAGACCGCCTTACGTGCATCGTAATTTTGAGCAACTTCGGCTCGATTTGCCGGAACTAAGGGGATATATTCCAGTTCTGAGGACTCTAAACTAACTCCTGATGACCTTGGTTAGCAGTAAAATGGACCCAGCGAAAGTTTTTGAACGCTCACTGTCGAGCTTCTGGGCCAAAATATAGCCACCCATTACTTTAACACTGAAAAAGTAGCCGAGACCGCCTTACGTGCATCGTGATTTTGACAAACTTCGGGTTGATTTCCCGGAACTTGGGGCATATTTTCCAGTCCCGGGGACTCTCAACTAACTCCTGCTTGTCTTGGTTTGCAGTGAAATTGACACAGCGAAAGTTTTTGAACGTTCACTCTCGAGCTTCTAGGCCGAAATACAGCCCCATTTTACTTTAAGACTGAAAGAGTAGGCGAGACCGTCTTGAGCGAATCGTGATTTTGAGAAATTTCGCGTTTATTTCCCGAAACTTGGGGGATATATTCCAGTCAAAGGGACTCTACAGTCACTCCTGATGGCCTTGGTTGTCAGTGAAATGGAAAGAGCACAACTTTGGAGCTTCTGGGCAGAAATATAGCCCCACTTTACTTTAAGACTGAAAGAGTAGATGAGACCGCCTTAGGCGCATCGTGATTTAGACGAACTTCGAATGGATTTCCCGGAACTTGGGGGATATTTTCCAGTCCCTTGGACGCTAAACTAGGTGCCGATGGCCTTGTTTTGCAGTGAAATGGACACAGCAAAGCTTTTTGAAAGCTCACTTTCGAGCTTGTGGGCCGAAATATAGCCATACTTCACTTTAAGACTCAAACAGTAGCCGAGAACAAGTTTCGCGCATCGTGATTTTGATCAACTTCGGCTCGATTTCCCGGAACTTGTGAAATATTTTCCAGTCCCGGGGACTCTAAACTAACACGTGCTGGTCTTGGTTTGCAGTAAAACGGAAACAGAAAAAGTTTTTGAACGCATACTTTCGAGCTTCTGGACCGAAATAGAACCCCACTTCACTTGAAGACTGAAAGAGTACCCGAGACCTCCTGACGTGCATCGTGATTTTGAGCAACTTCGGCTCGATTTGCCGGAACTAAGGGGATATATTCCAGTTCTGAGGACTCTAAACTAATTCCTGATGGCCTTGGTATGCAGTAAAATAGACCCAGCAAAACTTTTTGAACGTTCACTTTCGGGCTTCTCGCCCGAAATATAGCCCCACTTCACTCTAAGACTGAAAGAGTAGCCGACACTACCTTACGCAAATCGTGATATTGACCAACTTCGGCTCGATTTCCCGGAAGTTGGGGGATATTTTCCAGTCCCGGGGACTCTAAACTAGCTTCTGATGGCTTTGGTTTGCAGTCAAATAAACACACGGAAACTTTTTGAACGCTTACTTTCAAGCTCCTGGGCAGGAATAAAGCCTCACTTCACTGTAAGACTGAAACAGTAAGCGAGACAGCCTAACGCACACCGTGATTTTGACCAACTTCGGCTAAATTTGGGGGGATATTTTCCAGTCCCAAAGACTCTTAAGTAACCCCTGATGGCCTTCGTTTGCATTGAAATGGATACAGCGAAACTTTTTGAAGCTCACTTTTGAGCTTCTGGCCCGAAATATAGCCCCACTTCACTTTAAGACTGAAAGACTAGCCAAGACCGTCTTGCGCGCATCGTGATTTTGACCAACGTCTTCTCGATTTTCCGCAACTTGGGAAATATATTGCAGTCCCGGGGACTCTAAACTAACTCCTGATGGCCTTGGTTTGCAGTGAAATCTACACAGCAAATGTTTTGCAGCGCTCACTTTGGAGCTTCTGGCCCGAAATAGAGCCCCACTTCACTTTAAGACTGAAAGAGTAGCCGAGGCCGCCTTAGGCGCATCGTGATTTTGACCAACTTCGGCTTGAGTTGCCAGATTTTAAAAGATATTTTCCACTCCCGGGGACTCTAAACTAACTCATGATGGCCTTGGTTTTCAGTGAAATTGAGAGAGCAAAACTTTTTGAACGCTCACTTTCGAGCTTCTGGACCGAAATATAGCCCTACTTCACTTTCAGACTCAAAGAGTAGCCGAGACCGCCTTACGCGAATCGTTATTTTGACCAACTTCGTCTCGATTTGGCGGAACTTGGAGGATATTTTCCAGTTCCGGGGACTGTAAACTACTTCCTGAGGGCCTTGCTTTGCAGTGAAATGGGCACAGCATAACTTTTTGAAGGCTCACTTTCGAGCTTCTGGGCCAAAATATACAGCCACGTCACTTTAAGACTAAAAGAGTAGCCGAGACTGCTTTACACGCATCGTGATTTTGACAAACTTCGGCTCGATTTCCCGGAACTTGGGGGATATTTTGATGTCCCGGAGACTGTAAACTATCTCCTGATGTGGCTTGGTTCGCGGTGAAATGGACGCAGCAAAACTTTTTGAACTTTCACTTTCGAGCTTCTGGGCCGAAATATAGTTCGAGTTGAGAATAAAGTAAAGAATAGCCGAGACCGCCTTACGTGCATAGTGATTTTGACCAACTTTGGCTCGATTTCCCAGGAAATGGGGAATATTTACCGGTACCGGGGACTCTAAAGTAACTCCTGATTGCCTTGGTTTGCATTGAAATGGAGAGAGCAAAACTTTTTCAACGCTCCCCTTCGGGCTTCTGAGCCGAAATATAGCCCCACTTCAGTTTAAGACTGAAAGAGTAGCCGAGACCGTCTTACGCGCATCGTGATTTTGACCAACTTCGGCTGGATTTCCCGAAACTTCGGGGATATATTCAAGTTCCAAGGACTCTAAACTAACCGCTGATGGCCTTGGTCTGCAGTGAAATGGACACAGCCAATTTTTTTGAACGGATACTTTCGAAATTCTGGGCCGAAATATAGCCCCACTTCACTTTAAGACTGAAATAGTAGCCGAGACCGCCTTAGACGCATCGTGATTTTGACCAACTTCGGCTTGAGTTGCCACAACTTAAGGGATATTTTTTCGTCCCGCGAACTCTAAACTAACTCATGATGGCCTTGGTTTTCAGTTAAATTGAGAGAGCAAAACTCTTTCAACGCTCACTTTCGAGCTTCTGGGCCGAAATATACAGCCACGTCACTTTAAGACTAAAAGAGTAGCCGAGACTCCTTTACGCGCATCGTGATTTTCACAAACTTCGGTTGGATTTCCCGGGACTTGGGGGATATTTTGATGTCCCGGACACTGTAAACAATCTGCTGATGTGACTTGGTTTGCGGTGAAATGGACACAGCAAAACTTTTTGAACTTTCACTTTCTAGCTTCTGGACCGAAATATAGCCCCAGTTCACTTTAAGAATGAAAGAGTAGCCGAGACTGCTTTAGGGACATCGTGATTTTGACCAACCTCGGCTCACTTTCCCGGACCTTGGGGCATATTTTCTTGTCCCAGGGACGCTAAACTAACTCCTGATGGCCTTGGTTTGCAGTGAAATGAACACAGCAAAACTTTTTGAACTTTCACTTTCTAGCTTCTGGGCCGAAATATAGCCCCAGTTCACTTTAAGAATCAAAGAGTAGCCGAGACCGCCTTACGCGCATCGTGATTTTGACAAACTTCGGCTCGATTTCCCCGAACTTCGGCGATATTTTCCAGTCCCTAGGAGTCTAAACTAACTCCCGATGGCCTTGGTTTGCAGTGAAATGAACACAGCAAAACTTTTTGAACTTTCACTTTCTAGCTTCTGGGCCGAAATATAGCCCCAGTTCACTTTAAGAATCAAAGAGAAGGCGAGACCGCCTTACGCGCATCGTGATTTTGACAATATTCGGCTCGATTTCCCCGAACTTGGCCGATATTTTCCAGTCCCCAGCAGTCTAACCTAACTCCTGATGGCCTTGGTTTGCAGTGAAATGAACAAGGTAACACTTTTTCAACGCTTATTTTCGAGCTTCTGGGATGAAATATAGCCTCACTTCACTTTAAGACTGAAAGAGTAGGCGAGACCGCCTTACGCGCATCGTGATTTTGAGCCACTTCCGCTCGATTTTCTAGAATTTTGGCGATATTTTCAAGTCCCTGGGACTCTAAACTAACTCCTGATGCCCTTGCTTTGCTGTGAAATGGACGCAGGAAAACTTTTTGAACGCTCAGTTTCGAGCTTCTGGGCCGAAATACAACCGTACTTGACTTTAAGACTGAAATAGTAGCCGAGACCTCCTTACGAGCATCGTGATTTTGACCCAGTTCAGCTCGATTTCCCGGAACTTGGGGGATATTTTCCATCCGGGGGACTTTAAACTAACTCCTGATGGCCTTGCTTTGCAGTTAAATGCACAAAGCGTAACCTTTTAAAGGTTCACTTTCGAGCTTCTGGGCCGAAATATAGCCCCACTTTACTTTAAGACTGAAAGAGTAGCCGAGACCGTCTTACGCGCATCGTGATTTTGACCAACTTCCGTTGGATTTCCCGGAACTTCATGGATATATTGCAGTCCCGCGGACTCTAAACTAACTGCTGATGGCCTTGGTTTGCAGTGAAATGGACACAGCACATTTCTTTGAACGCTCACGTTCGAGCTTCTCGGCCGAAATATAGCCCTACTTCACTTTAAGACTGAAAGAGTAGCCGAGACCGCCTTACGCGCATCGTAATTTTGACCAACTTCGGCTCGATTTCCCGGAAGTTGGCGAATATTTTCAATTCCCAGGGAAGCTAAACTAACTTCCGACGGCCTTAGTGTGCAGTTAAATGGACACATCAAAACTTTTTGAACGCTCACTTTCGAGCTTATTGCTCGAAATATAGCCCGACTTAACTTTAAGACTGAAAGAGTAGCCGAGACCGCCTTACGCGCATCGTGATATTGGGATACTTCGGCTCGATTTCCCGGAAATAGGGAAATATTTTCCAGTCCCGGGGACTCTAAAGTAACTCGTGATGGCCTTGATTTCCAGTGAAATGGACACAGGAACACTTTTTGAACGCACACTTTCGAGCTTGCTGGCCGAAATATAGCGCCCTACGCGCATTCTGATTTTGAGGATCTTCGGCTCGATCTGGCGAAACTTGGGAGATATTTTCCAGTCCCAAAGTCTCTAAACTCACTCCTGATTGTCTAAGATGTGAGTGAAATAGACACAAAAATTTTTCAACCCTTACTTTCGAGCTTCTGGAGTTAAATCTAAGCCCACTTTACCTTAAGACTGAAAGAGTAGCCGAGACCCCCTTAAGCGCATGGTGATTTTGACTAACTTCGAGTGGATTTCCCGTAACTTGGGGGATATTTCCAGTTCCTTTGACGCTAAACTAAGTCGTGATGGCCTTGTTTTGCAGTGAAATGGACACAGCAAAACTTTTTAAACACTCAGTTTCGAGCTTCTGGGCCGAAATATTGCCCCAATTAACTTTAAGACTGAAAGAGTAGCCGAGACTGCCGTACGCGCGTCGTGATTTGACCAACTTCGGTTAAATTTCCCGGAACTTGGGGGATATTTTCCAGTCCCAGGGACTCTAAACTGAGCCCCGACGTCCTTGGCCTGCAGTAAAATGGACACAGCAAAACTTTTTGAACCCTCACTTTGAGCTTCTGAGCCGAAATATAGCTCCACTTCACATTAAGAGTGAAAGACTAGTCGAGACCGCCTTACGCCCATCGTAATTTTGACCAACTTCGGCTCGATTTCCCGGAACTTGGGGGATATTTTCCAGTCCCGCGGACTCCAAAGTAACTCCTGATGGCCTTGCTCTGGAGTGAAATGGACACAGCACAACTTTTTGAACGCTCACTTTCGAGCTTCTGGGGCGAAATAATGCCCCAGTTCACTTTAAGAATGAAAGAGTAACCGGGACCGCCTTATGCGCATCGTGATTTTGACCAACTTTGGCTCGATTTCCCGGGAAATGGGGGATACTTTCCGGTACCGGGGACTCTAAACTAACTCCTGATTTCCTCGGTTTGCAGTGAAATGGACGCAGCACAACTTTTTGAACGCTCACTTTTGAGCTTCTGGGCCGAAGCATAGCCCTACTTCACCTAAAGACGGAAAGACTAGCCGAGACCGCCTTACGCGCATCGTGATTTCGGGCTACTTCGGCCCAATTTCCCGGAACTTGGGAGATAATTGCCAGTCCCGGGCACTCTAAACTAATTCCTGATGGCCTTGGTTTTCAGTGAAATGGACACAGCCAAACTTTTTGAACGTTCACTTTCGAGCTTCTGGGCCGAAATATAGCCCCACTTCACTTTAAGACTGAAAGAGTAGCCGGCACCGCCTTACGCGCATGGTAATTTTGTCGAACTTCGGCTTGATTTCCTGGGACTTGGGGGATATTTTTCAGTCCCGGAAGCTCTAAACTAACTCCTGAATGCCTTGGTTTTTAGTCAAATGGACACAGGTAAAAGGAGCGCACGCTCGGTTTCCAGGTTGTAGGCCGAAATATAGCCCCACTTTATTTTAAGACTGAAAGTGTACACGAAACCGCCTTAAGCGCATCGAAATTTTTAGCCACTATGGCTCGATATGCCAAAACTTGGGGGATATTTTCCAGTCCCGGGGACTCTACCCTAACTCTTGATGGCCTTAGTTTTCAGTAAAATGGTCACAGGTAACAGGAGCGCACGCTCGGTGTCGAGCTTCTAGGCCGAAATGTAGCCCCAGTTCATTTTAAGACTGAAAGAGTAAACGAAACTGCCGTACGCCTATCGTAATTTTAAGAAAGTATGGCTCAATTTGCCGAAACTTGGAGGATAGCTTCCAGTCTCGAGGATTCTAAACTATCTCCTGATGGACTTAGTTCTTAGTGAAATGGACACAGGTAAAAGGAGAGCACGCTCGGTGTCGAGCTTGTAGAACCGAAATATAGCCCCACTTCATTTTCGGAGTAAACGAGTAGCCGAGACCGCCTTAGGCGCATCGTGATTTTGAGCATCTTTGGCTCGATTTGCCGGAATTCGGGGAATATTTTCCAGTCCCGAGGACTCTATGTTAACTCCTGATGAACTTAGTTTTCAGTGATATCTACAGAGGCAAAAGGAGCGCACGCTCGGTGTTGAGCTTGTCGGCCGAAATATAGCCCCACTTCATTTTAAGACTGAAAGAGTAGCCGAGACCACGTTTCGCGCATCGTGATTTTGATCAACTTGGGCTCGATTTCCCGGAACTTGCGAAATATTTTGCAGTCCCGGGGACTCTAAACTAACTCGTGCTGGTCTTGGTTTGCAGTGAAACGGAAACAGAAAAAGTTTTTGAACGCATACTTTCGAGCTTCTGGACCGAAATAGAACCCCACTTCACTTGAAGACTGAAAGAGTAGCCGAGACCGCCTTACGTGCATCGTGATTTTGAGCAACTTCGGCTCGATTTGCCGGAACTAAGGGGATATATTCCAGTTCTGAGGACTCTAAACTAATTCCTGATGGCCTTGGTTTGCAGTAAAATAGACCGAGGAAAAGTTTTAGAACGCTCAATGTCGAGCTTCTTGGCCAAAATATAGCCCCGCCCCTTACTTTAACACTGAAAAAGTAGCCGAGACCGCCTTACGTGCATCGTGATTTTGACAAACTTCGGGTTGATTTCCCGGAACTTGGGGCATATTTTCCAGTCCCGGGGACTCTCAACTAACTCCTGCTTGTCTTGATTTGCAGTGAAATTTACACAGCGAAAGTTTTTGAACGCTCACTCTCGAGCTTCTGGGCCGAAATACAGCCCCATTTTACTTTAAGACTGAAAGAGTAGGCGAGACCGTCTTGAGCGAATCGTGATTTTGAGCAATTTCGCGTTTATTTCCCGAAACGTGGGGGATATATTCCAGTCAAAGGGACTCTACAGTCACTCCTGATGGCCTTGGTTTTCAGTGAAATGGACAGAGCACAACTTAGGAGCTTCTGGGCAGAAATATAGCCTCACTTTACTTTAAGACTGAAAGAGTAGATGAGACCGCCTTACGCGCATCGTAATTTTGACGAGCTTCCAATGGATTTCCCGGAACTTGGGGGATATTTTGCAGTCCCTTGGACGCTAAACTAAGTCCTGATGGCCTTGTTTTGAAGTCAAATCGACACAACAAAACTTTTTGAACGCTCACTTTCGAGCTTGTGGGCCGAAATATAGCCACACTTGACTTTAGGACTGACACAGTAGCCGAGACCACGTTACGCGCATCATGAATTTGATCAACTTCGGCTGGATTTCCCGGGACTTGGTGGATATTCTCCAGTCCCGGGGACTCTAAACTAACTTCTGATGGCCTTGGTTTGCACTGAAAGTGACAGAGCAAAACTTTTTAAACATTCACTTTCGAGCTTCTGGGCCGAAATATAGCACCACTTCACTTTAAGACTGAAAGAGTAGCCGAGACCACCTTACGCACATCGTGATTTTGACCAACTTCGGCTGGATTTACCGGAACTTGGGGGATATTTTCCAGTCCCTAGGACTCTTAAGTAACCCCTGATGGCCTTGGTTTGCATTGAAATGGATACAGCAAAACTTTTTGAACGCTCACTTTTGAGCTTCTGGGCCGAAATATAGCCCTACTTCACTTTAAGACTGAAAGAGTAGCCCAGACCGTCTTACGCGCATCGTGATTTTGACCACCGTCTTCTCGATTTTCCGAAACTTGGGAAATACATTCCACTCCCGGGGACTCTGAACTAACTACTGATAGCCTTGGTTTGCAGTGAAATAGACACAGTAATTTTTTTTGAGCTTTGAGCTTGTGGGCCGAAATAGAGCCCCACTTCACTTTAAGACTGAAGGAGTAGTCGAGACCGCCTTAAGCGCACCGTGATTTTGACCAACTTCGGCTCGATTTGCCGGAACTTGGGGGATATTTTCCAGTCCAGGGGACTCTAAACTAACTCCTGATTGTCTTGGTTTTCAGTGAAATGGACACAACGAAACTTTTTGAACGCTCACTCTCGAGCTTCTGGACCGAAATATAGCCCCACTTTACTTTAAGACTGAAAGAGTAGCCGAGACCGTCTTGCGCAAATCGTGATTTTGACCAACTTCGGGTCGGTTTCCCGAAACTTGAGGGATATATTCCATTTCCGCGGGCTCTAAACTAACTCCTGATGGCCTTGGTTTTCAGTGAAATGGACAAAGGAAAGCTTTTTGAACACTCCCTTTGTAGCTTCTGGGCCGAAATAGAATCCCACTTTACTTTCAGACTGAAATAGTAGCCGAGACCGCCTCACGCGCATCGTGAGTTAGACCAAGTTCAGCTCGATTTCACGCAACTTTTGGGATATTTTCCAGTCCGGAGGACTCTAAACTAACTCCGGATGGCCTTGGTTTTCACTGAAATGCGCACAACATAAATTTTTGAACGCCCACTTTGGAGCTTCTGGGCCGAAATATAGCCCGACTTCACTTTAAGACTGAAAGAGCAGCCGAGATTGCCTTACGCGGATCGTGATTTTAACCATTTTCGGATCGATTACTCGGAACTTGGGGGATATTTTCCAGTCCCGGGGACTCTAAACTAACTCCTGATCGTCTTCCTTTGCATTGAAATGGACAGAGCAAAACTTTTTGAACGCTCACTTTCGAGCTTGTGGGCCGAAATATAGCCACACTTTACTTTAAGACTGAAACAGTAGCCAAGACCGCATTTCGCGCATCGTGATTTTCATCAACTTCGGCTCGCTTTCCCGGAACTTGGGGAATGTTTTCCAGTCCCGGGGACCCTAAACTAAGTCCTGATGGCCTTGTTTTGAAGTGAAATGGACACAGCAAAACTTTTTGAACGCTCACTTTCTAGCTTGTGGGCCGAAAAAAAGGCACACTTGACTTTCAGACTGAAACAGTAGCCAAGACCGCGTTACGCGCATCATGAATTTGATCAACTTCGGCTCCAATTCCCGGGACTTGGGGGATATGTTCCAGTCCCGAGGACTCTAAACTAACTCCTGATGGCCTTGGTTTACATTGAAATGGACACAGCACAATTTTTTGAACGCACACTTTCGAGATTCTTTGCCGAAATATAGCCCCACTTCACTTAAGACTGAAAGAGTAGCCGAGACCGCCTTGCTCGCATCGGGAGTTTGACAAACTTCCGGTCGATATTCCGGAACTTGGGGGATATTTTCCAGTCCCAGGAACTCTAAACTAACTCCTCATGGCCTTGGTTTGCAGTGAAATGGACAGAGCAAAACTTTTTAAACGCTCACCTTCGAGCTTCCTGGCCGAAATAAAGCCCCACTTTACTTTAAGACTTAAAGAGTAACCGAGACCACCTTACGCGCATTGTGATTTTGACAAACTTCGGGTGGATCTCCCGGAACTTGGGGAACATTTTCCAGTCCCTTGCACGCTAAACAAAGTCCTAATGGCCTTGTTTTGCAGTGAAATGGACACAGCAAAACTTTTTGAACGCTCACTTTCGAGCTTGTGGGCCGAAATATAGCCACACTTTACTTTAAGACTTAAACAGTAGCCGAGACCGCATTTCGCTGATCGTTATTTTGATCAACTTGGGCTCGCTTTCCCGGAACTTGGGGAATATTTTCCAGTCCCGGGGACCCTAAACTAACTTTTGATAGCTTTGGTTTGCAGTGAAATGCACACAGCAAAACTTTTTGAACGCTCACTTTCGAGCTTCTGGACAGAAATATAGCCCCACTTCACTTTAAGACTGAAAGGGTAGCCGAGACCGCTTTGGGAGCATCGTGATTTCGACCAACTTCAGCTCGATTTACCGGAACTTGGGGAATATTTTCCAGTCCCAGGGACGCTAAACTAACTGGTGATGGCCTTGTTTTTCAGTCAAAGAACACAGCAAAACTTATTGAAGGCTCACTTTCGGGCTTCTGGCCCGAAATATAGCCCCACTTCACTTTAAGACTGAAAGAGTAGCCGATACCGCATTTCGCGCATCGTGATTTGGATCAACTTCGGCGCGATTCCTTGGAACTTGGGCAATATTTTCCAGTCCCGGGGACTCTAAACTAACCCGTGATAGCCTTGGTTTGCAGTGAAATGGACACAGCAAAACTTTTTGAACGCTCACTTTCGGGCTTCTGGCCCGAAATATAGCCCCACTTCACTTTAAGACAGAAAGAGTAGCCGAGACCACTTTAGGGGCATCGTGATGTTGACCAACCTCGGCTCAATTTCCCGGACCTTGCGGCATATTTTCTTGTCCCGGGAACGCTAAACTAACTCCTGATTGCCTTGGTTTGCAGTGAAATGAACACAGCAAAACTTTTTGAACTTTCACTTTCTAGCTTCTGGGCCGAAATATAGCCCCAGTTCACTTTAAGAATCAAAGAGTAGCCGAGACCGCCTTACGCGCATCGTGATTTTGACAAAATTCGGCTCGATTTCCCCGAACTTGGGCGATATTTTCCAGTCCCGAGCAGTCTAAACTAACTCCTGATGGCCTTGGTTTGCAGTGAAATGAACAAGGTAACACTTTTTGAACGCTTATTTTAGAGCTTCTGGGATGAAATATAGCCCCACTTCACTTTAAGACTGAAAGAGTAGGCAAGACCTCCCTACACGCATCATGATTTTGAGGAACTTCCGCTCAATTTTCTAGAATTTTGGCGATATTTTCAAGTCCCGGATACTCTAAAGTAACTCCTGATGGCCTTGGTTTGATGTGAAATGGACGCAGGAAAACTTTTTGAACGCTCAGTTTCGAGCTTCTGGGCCGAAATACAACCGTACTTCACTTTAAGACTGAAATAGTAGCCGAGGCCTCCCTAGGAGCATCGTGATTTTGACCCGGTTCAGCTCGATTTCCCGGAACTTGGGGGATATTTTCCAGTCCGGGGGACTTTAAACTAACTCCTGATGGCCTTGCTTTGCAGTTAAATGCACAAAGCGTAACTTTTTAAAGGTTCACTTTCGAGCTTCTGGGCCGAAATATAGTCCCACTTTACTTTAAGACTGAAAGAGTAGCCGAGACCGTCTTACGCGCATCGTGATTTTGACCAACTTCCGTTGGATTTCCCGGAACTTCGGGGATATATTCCAGTCCCGGGGACTCTAAACTAACTGCTAATGGCCTTGGTTTGCAGTGAAATGGACACAGTACATTTTTTTGAACGCTCACTTTCGAGCTTCTCGGCCGAAATATAGCCCTACTTCACTTTAAGACTGAAAGAGTAGCCGAGACCGCTCTACGCGCATCGTAATTTTGACAAACTTCGGCTGCATTTCCCGGAAGTTGGCGAATACTTTCAATTCCCAGGGAAGCTAAACTAACTGCTGATGGCCTTAGTTTGCAGTTAAATGGACACAGCAAAACTTTTTGAACGCTCACTTTCGAGCTTGATGCTCGAAATATAGCCCCAGTTCACTTTAAGAATCAAAGAGTAGCCGAGACCGCCTTACGCGCATCGTGATTTTGGGATACTTCGGCTCGATTTCCCGGACATAGGGGCATATTTTCCAGTCCCGGGGACTCTAAACTAACTCGTGATGGCCTTGGTTTCCAGTGAAATGGACACAGGAACACTTTTTGAACGCACACTTTCGAGCTTGCTGGCCGAAATATAGCCCTACTTCTTTTTAAGACTGAAAGAGTAGGCGGGAGCGCCTTACGCGCATTGTGATTTTGAGGATCTTCGGCTCGATCTGGCGAAACTTGGGAGATATTTTCCAGTCCCAAAGTCTCTAAACTCACTCCTGATTGTCTAAGATGTGAGTGAAATAGACACAAAAATTTTTCAACCCTTACTTTCGAGCTTCTGGAGTTAAATCTAAGCCCACTTTACCTTAAGACTGAAAGAGTAGCCGAGACCCCCTTAAGCGCATGGTGATTTTGACTAACTTCGAGTGGATTTCCCGTAACTTGGGGGATATTTCCAGTTCCTTTGACGCTAAACTAAGTCGTGATGGCCTTGTTTTGCAGTGAAATGGACACAGCAAAACTTTTTAAACACTCAGTTTCGAGCTTCTGGGCCGAAATATTGCCCCAATTAACTTTAAGACTGAAAGAGTAGCCGAGACTGCCGTACGCGCGTCGTGATTTGACCAACTTCGGTTAAATTTCCCGCAACTTGGGGGATATTTTCCAGTCCCAGGGACTCTAAACTGAGCTCCGACGTCCTTGGTCTAGAGTAAAATGGACACAGCAAAACTTTTTGAACGCTCAGTTTGAGCTTCTGAGGCGAAATATAGCTCCACTTCACTTTAAGAGTGAAAGAGTAGTCGTCACCGCCTTGAGCGCATGGTAATTTTGTCGAACTTCGGCTTGATTTCCTGGGACTTGGGGGATATTTTTCAGTCCCGGAAGCTCTAAACTAACTCCTGAATGCCTTGCTTTTTAGTCAAATGGACACAGGTAAAAGGAGCGCACGCTCGGTTTCCAGGTTGTAGGCCGAAATATAGCCCCACTTTATTTTAAGACTGAAAGTGTACACGAAACCGCCTTAAGCGCATCGAAATTTTTAGCCACTATGGCTCGATATGCTAAAACTTGGGGGATATTTTCCAGTCCCGGGGACTCTACCCTAACTCTTGATGGCCTTAGTTTTCAGTAAAATGGTCACAGGTAACAGGAGCGCACGCTCGGTGTCGAGCTTCTAGGCCGAAATGTAGCCCCAGTTCATTTTAAGACTGAAAGAGTAAACGAAACTGCCGTACGCCTATCGTAATTTTAAGAAAGTATGGCTCAATTTGCCGAAACTTGGAGGATAGCTTCCAGTCTCGAGGATTCTAAACTATCTCCTGATGGACTTAGTTCTTAGTGAAATGGACACAGGTAAAAGGAGAGCACGCTCGGTGTCGAGCTTGTAGAACCGAAATATAGCCCCACTTCATTTTCGGAGTAAACGAGTAGCCGAGATCGCCTTAGGCGCATCGTGATTTTGAGCATCTTTGGCTCGATTTGCCGGAATTCGGGGAATATTTTCCAGTCCCGAGGACTCTATGTTAACTCCTGATGAACTTAGTTTTCAGTGATATGTACACAGGCAAAAGGAGCGCACGCTCGCTGTTGAGCTTGTCGGCCAAAATATAGCCCCACTTCATTTTAATACTGAAAGAGTAGCCGAGACCGCCTTACGCGCATCGTGATTTTGAGCAGCTTTGGCTCGATCTGCCAGAATTTGGGAAATATTTTCCAGTCCCAAGGACTCTAAACTAACTCCTGATGGCCTTGGTTTGCAGTGAAATGGACACAGGTAAAATTAGCGCACGCCGGGTCTCGAGCTTCTAGGTCGAAATATAGCCCCCCTTAATTTTAAGACTGAAAGAGTAGCCGAGACCGCCTTACGCGCATCGTGATTTTGGGCCACTTTTGCTCGATTTCCCGGAAGTTGGCGAATAATTTAAAGTCCCGGGGACGCTAAGCTAACTCCCGATGACCTTGGTTTGTAGTTTAATGAACGCAGCAAAACATTCTGAACGCTCACCTTCGAGCTTCAGTGCCGCAATATAGCCCTACTTAAATTTAAGACTGAAAGAATAACCGAGAGCCCGTTACGCGCATCGTAATTTTCATCAACTTCGGCGCCATTTCCTTTAACTTGGAGAATATTTTCCAGTTCCGGGGACTCTAAACTAACTCCTGATTGCCTTGGTTTGCAGTGAAACGGAAACAGAAAAAGTTTTTGAACGCATACTTTCGAGCTTCTGGACCGAAATAGAACCCCACTTCACTTGAAGACTGAAAGAGTAGCCGAGACCGCCTTACGTGCATCGTGATTTTGAGCAACTTCGGCTCGATTTGCCGGAACTAAGGGGATATATTCCAGTTCTGAGGACTCTAAACTAATTCCTGATGGCCTTGGTTTGAAGTAAAATAGACCCAACAAAACTTTTTGAACGTTCACTTTCGGGCTTCTCGCCCGAAATATAGCCCCACTTCACTCTAAGACTGAAAGAGTAGCCGACACTACGTTACGCAAATCGTGATATTGACCAACTTCGGCTCGATTTCCCGGAAGTTGGGGGATATTTTCCAGTCCCGGGGACTCTAAACTAGCTTCTGATGGCTTTGGTTTGCAGTCAAATAAACACACGGAAACTTTTTGAACGCTTACTTTCAAGCTCCTGGGCAGGAATAAAGCCTCACTTCACTTTAAGACTGAAACAGTAAGCGAGACAGCTTAACGCGCACCGTGATTTTGACCAACTTCGGCTAAATTTCCCTGAACTTGGGGGGATATTTTCCAGTCCCAAAGACTCTTAAGTAACCCCTGATGGCCTTCGTTTGCATTGAAATGGATACAGCAAACCTTTTTGAAGCTCACTTTTGAGCTTCTGGGCCGAAATATAGCCCCACTTCACTTTAAGACTGAAAGACTAGCCAAGACCGTCTCGCGCGCATCGTGATTTTGACCAACGTCTTCTCGATTTTCCGGAACTTGGGAAATATATTGCAGTCCCGGGGACTCTAAACTAACTCCTGATGGCCTTGGTTTGCAGTGAAATCTACACAGCAAATGTTTTGCAGCGCTCACTTTGGAGCTTCTGGCCCGAAATATAGCCCCACTTCACTTTAAGACTGAAAGAGTAGCCGAGGCCGCCTTAGGCGCATCGTGATTTTGACCAACTTCGGCTTGAGTTGCCAGATTTTAAAAGATATTTTCCACTCCCGGGGGCTCTAAACTAACTCATGATGGTCTTGGTTTTCAGTGAAATTGAGAGAGCAAAACTTTTTGAACGCTCACTTTCGAGCTTCTGGACCGAAATATAGCCCTACTTCACTTTCAGACTCAAAGAGTAGCCGAGACCGCCTTACGCGAATCGTTATTTTGACCAACTTCGTCTCGATTTCGTGGAACTTGGAGGATATTTTCCAGTTCCGGGGACTGTAAACTACTTCCTGAGGGCCTTGCTTTGCAGTGAAATGGGCACAGCATAACTTTTTGAAGGCTCACTTTCGAGCTTCTGGGCCAAAATATACAGCCACGTCACTTTAAGACTAAAAGAGTAGCCGAGACTGCTTTACACGCATCGTGATTTTCACAAACTTCGGCTCGATTTCCCGGAACTTGGGGGATATTTTGATGTCCCGGAGACTGTAAACTATCTCCTGATGTGGCTTGGTTCGCGGTGAAATGGACGCAGCAAAACTTTTTGAACTTTCACTTTCGAGCTTCTGGGCCGAAATATAGTTCGAGTTGAGAATAAAGTAAAGAATAGCCGAGACCGCCTTACGTGCATAGTGATTTTGACCAACTTTGGCTCGATTTCCCAGGAAATGGGGAATATTTACCGGTACCGGGGACTCTAAAGTAACTCCTGATTGCCTTGGTTTGCATTGAAATGGAGAGAGCAAAACTTTTTCAACGCTCCCCTTCGGGCTTCTGAGCCGAAATATAGCCCCACTTCAGTTTAAGACTGAAAGAGTAGCCGAGACCGTCTTACGCGCATCGTGATTTTGACCAACTTCGGCTGGATTTCCCGAAACTTCGGGGATATATTCAAGTTCCAAGGACTCTTAACTAACCGCTGATGGCCTTGGTCTGCAGTGAAATGGACACAGCCAATTTTTTTGAACGCATACTTTCGAAATTCTGGGCCGAAATATAGCCCCAATTCACTTTAAGACTGAAATAGTAGCCGAGATCGCCTTAGACGCATCGTGATTTTGACCAACTTCGGCTTGAGTTGCCACAACTTAAGGGATATTTTTTCGTCCCGCGAACTCTAAACTAACTCATGATGGCCTTGGTTTTCAGTTAAATTGAGAGAGCAAAACTCTTTCAACGCTCACTTTCGAGCTTCTGGGCCGAAATATACAGCCACGTCACTTTAAGACTAAAAGAGTAGCCGAGACTGCTTTACGCGCATCGTGATTTTCACAAACTTCAGCTGGATTTCCCGGGACTTGGGGGATATTTTGATGTCCCGGACACTGTAAACAATCTGCTGATGTGGCTTGGTTTGCTGTGAAATGGACACAGCAAAACTTTTTGAACTTTCACTCTCTAGCTTCTGGACCGAAATCCCCAGTTCACTTTAAGAATGAAAGAGTAGCCGAGACCACTTTAGGGGCATCGTGATTTTGACCAACCTCGGCTCAATTTCCCGGACCTTGGGGCATATTTTCTTGTCCCAGGGACGCTAAACTAACTCCTGATGGCCTTGGTTTGCAGTGAAATGAACACAGCAAAACTTTTTGAACTTTCACTTTCTAGCTTCTGGGCCGAAATATAGCCCCAGTTCACTTAAAGAATCAAAGAGTAGCCGAGACCGCCTTACGCGCATCGTGATTTTGACAAAATTGGGTTCGATTTCCCCGAACTTGGGCGATATTTTCCAGTCCCGAAGAGTCTAAACTAACTGCCGATGGCCTTGGTTTGCAGTGAAATGAACACAGCAAAACTTTTTGAACTTTCACTTTCTATCTTCTCGGCCGAAATATAGCCCCAGTTCACTTTAAGAATCAAAGAGTAGGCGAGACCGCCCTACGCGCATCCTGATTTTGACAAAATTCGGCTCGATTTCCCCGAACTTGGCCGATATTTTCCAGTCCCCAGCAGTCTAAACTAACTCCTGATGGCCTTGGTTTGCAGTGAAATGAACAAGGTAACACTTTTTGAACGCTTATTTTCGAGCTTCTGGGATGAAATATAGCCTCACTTCACTTTAAGACTGAAAGAGTAGGCGAGACCGCCTTACGCGCATCGTGATTTTGAGCCACTTCCGCTCGATTTTCTAGAATTTTGGCGATATTTTCAAGTCCCTGGGACTCTAAACTAACTCCTGATGGCCTTGGTTTGATGTGAAATGGACGCAGGAAAACTTAGAGTAGGCGAGACCGCCCTACGCGCATCCTGATTTTGACAAAATTCGGCTCGATTTCCCCGAACTTGGCCGATATTTTCCAGTCCCCAGCAGTCTAAACTAACTCCTGATGGCCTTGGTTTGCAGTGAAATGAACAAGGTAACACTTTTTGAACGCTTATTTTCGAGCTTCTGGGATGAAATATAGCCTCACTTCACTTTAAGACTGAAAGAGTAGGCGAGACCGCCTTACGCGCATCGTGATTTTGAGCCACTTCCGCTCGATTTTCTAGAATTTTGGCGATATTTTCAAGTCCCTGGGACTCTAAACTAACTCCTGATGGCCTTGGTTTGATGTGAAATGGACGCAGGAAAACTTTTTGAACGCTCAGTTTCGAGCTTCTGGGCCGAAATACAACCGTACTTGACTTTAAGACTGAAATAGTAGCCGAGACCTCCTTACGAGCATCGTGATTTTGACCCAGTTCAGCTCGATTTCCCGGAACTTGGGGGATATTTTCCATCCGGGGGACTTTAAACTAACTCCTGATGGCCTTGCTTTGCAGTTAAATGCACAAAGCGTAACCTTTTAAAGGTTCACTTTCGAGCTTCTGGGCCGAAATATAGCCCCACTTTACTTTAAGACTGAAAGAGTAGCCGAGACCGTCTTACGCGCATCGTGATTTTGACCAACTTCCGTTGGATTTCCCGGAACTTCATGGATATATTGCAGTCCCGCGGACTCTAAACTAACTGCTGATGGCCTTGGTTTGCAGTGAAATGGACACAGCACATTTCTTTGAACGCTCACTTTCGAGCTTCTCGGCCGAAATATAGCCCTACTTCACTTTAAGACTGAAAGAGTAGCCGAGACCGCCTTACGCGCATCGTAATTTTGACCAACTTTGGCTGCATTTCACGGAAGTTGGCGAATATTTTCAATTCCCAGGGAAGCTAAACTAACTTCCGACGGCCTTAGTTTGCAGTTAAATGGACACATCAAAACTTTTTGAACGCTCACTTTCGAGCTTATTGCTCGAAATATAGCCCGACTTAACTTTAAGACTGAAAGAGTAGCCGAGACCGCCTTACGCGCATCGTGATTTTGGGATACTTCGGCTCGATTTCCCGGACATAGGGGCATATTTTCCAGTCCCGGGGACTCTAAACTAACTCGTGATGGCCTTGATTTCCAGTGAAATGGACACAGGAACACTTTTTGAACGTGCACTTTCGAGCTTCCTGGCCGAAATATAGCCCTACTTCTTTTTGAGACTGAAAGAGTAGGCGGGAGCGCCTTACGCGCATTGTGATTTTGAGGATCTTCGGCTCGATCTGGCGAAACTTGGGAGATATTTTCCAGTCCCAAAGTCTCTAAACTCACTCCTGATTGTCTAAGATGTGAGTGAAATAGACACAAAAATTTTTCAACCCTTACTTTCGAGCTTCTGGAGTTAAATCTAAGCCCACTTTACCTTAAGACTGAAAGAGTAGCCGAGACCCCCTTAAGCGCATGGTGATTTTGACTAACTTCGAGTGGATTTCCCGTAACTTGGGGGATATTTCCAGTTCCTTTGACGCTAAACTAAGTCGTGATGGCCTTGTTTTGCAGTGAAATGGACACAGCAAAACTTTTTAAACACTCAGTTTCGAGCTTCTGGGCCGAAATATTGCCCCAATTAACTTTAAGACTGAAAGAGTAGCCGAGACTGCCGTACGCGCGTCGTGATTTTGACCAACTTCGGTTAAATTTCCCGGAACTTGGGGGATATTTTCCAGTCCAATGGACTCTAAACTAAGCCCCGACGTCGTTGGTCTGCAGTAAAATGGACACAGCAAGACTTTTTGAACGCTCACTTTCTAGCTTGTGGGCCGAAATATAGGCACACTTGACTTTCAGACTGAAACAGTAGCCGAGACCACGTTACGCGCATCATGAATTTGATCAACTTCGGCTCCAATTCCCGGGACTTGGGGGATATGTTCCAGTCCCCGGGACTCTAAACTAACTCCTGATGGCCTTGGTTTGCATTGAAATGGACACAGCAAAATTTTTTGAACGCACACTTTCGAGCTTCTGGGCCGAAATATAGCCCCACTTCACTTAAGACTGAAAGAGTAGCCGAGACCGCCCTGCTCGCATCGTGAGTTTGACAAACTTCCGGTCGATATTCCGGAACTTGGGGGATATTTTCCAGTCCCAGGAACTCTAAACTAACTCCTCATGGCCTTGGTTTGCAGTGAAATGGACAGAGCAAAACTTTTTGAACGCTCACCTTCGAGCTTCCTGGCCGAAATAAAGCCCCACTTTACTTTAAGACTTAAAGAGTAACCGAGACCACCTTACGCGCATTGTGATTT
Source organism: Orbicella franksi (assembly GCF_964199315.1). Taxonomy (NCBI): domain Eukaryota; kingdom Metazoa; phylum Cnidaria; class Anthozoa; order Scleractinia; family Merulinidae; genus Orbicella; species Orbicella franksi. The sequence continues at coordinate 1,066,261 of NC_138145.1, read as the reverse complement.
TGACAAACTTCGGGTGGATCTCCCGGAACTTGGGGAACATTTTCCAGTCCCTTGGACGCTAAACTAAGTCCTGATGGCCTTGTTTTGCAGTGAAATGGACACAGCAAAGCTTTTTGAACGCTTACTTTCGAGCTTGTGGGCCGAAATATAGCCACACTTTACTTTAAGACTGAAACAGTAGCCGAGACCGCATTTCGCTCATCGTGATTTTGATCAACTTGGGCTCGCTTTCCCGGAACTTGGGGAATATTTTCCAGTCCCGGGGACCCTAAACTAACTTTTGATAGCTTTGGTTTGCAGTGAAATGCACACAGCAAAACTTTTTGAACGCTCACTTTCGAGCTTCTGGACAGAAATATAGCCCCACTTCACTTTAAGACTGAAAGGGTAGCCGAGACCGCTTTGGGAGCATCGTGATTTTGACCAACTTCAGCTCGATTTACCGGAACTTGGGGAATATTTTCCAGTCCCAGGGACGCTAAACTAACTGGTGATGGCCTTGTTTTTCAGTCAGAGAACACAGAAAAAATTTTTTGAAGGCTCACTTTCGGGCTTCTGGGCCGAAATATAGCCCCACTTCACTTTAAGACTGAAAGAGTAGCCGATACCGCATTTCGCGCATCGTGATTTTGATCAACTTCGGTTGGATTCCCCGGAACTTAGGCAATATTTTCCAGTCTCGGGGACTCTAAACTAACCCGTGATAGCCTTGGTTTGCAGTGAAATGGACACAGCAAAACTTTTCGAACGCTCACTTTCGGGCTTCTGGCCCGAAATATAGCCCCACTTCACTTTAAGACAGAAATAGTAGCCGAGACCACTTTAGGGGCATCGTGATTATGACCAACCTCGGCTCAATTTCCCGGACCTTGCGGCATATTTTCTTGTCCCGGGGACGCTAAACTAACTCCTGATGGCCTTGGTTTGCAGTGAAATGAACACAGCAAAACTTTTTGAACTTTCACTTTCTAGCTTCTCGGCCGAAATATAGCCCCAGTTTACTTTAAGAATCAAAGAGTAGCCGAGACCGCCTTACGCGCATCGTGATTTTGACAAAATTCGGCTCGATTTCCCCGAACTTGGGCGATATTTTCCAGTCCCAAGCAGTCTAAACTAACTCCTGTTGGCCTTGGTTTGCAGTGAAATGAAAGAGATTACACTTTTTGAACGCTTATTTTCGAGCTTCTGGGATGAAATATAGCCCCACTTCACTTTAAGACTGAAAGAGTAGGCGAGACCGCCTTACGCGCATCATGATTTTGAGGAACTTCCGCTCGATTTTCTAGAATTTTGGCGATATTTAAGTCCCGGATACTCTAAAGTAACTCCTGATGGCCTTGGTTTGATGTGAAATGGACGCAGGAAAACTTTTTGAACGTTCAGTTTCGAGCTTCTGGGCCGAAATACAACCGTACTTCACTTTAAGACTGAAATAGTAGCCGAGGCCTCCCTAAGAGCATCGTGATTTTGACTCAGTTCAGCTCGATTTCCCGGAACTTGGGGGATATTTTCCAGTCCGGGGGACTTTAAACTAACTCCTGATGGCCTTGGTTTGCAGTTAAATGCACAAAGCGTAACTTTTTAAAGGTTCACTTTCGAGCTTCTGGGCCGAAATATAGTCCCACTTTACTTTAAGACTGAAAGAGTAGCCGAGACCGTCTTACGCGCACCGTGATTTTGACCAACTTCCGTTGGAATTCCCGGAACTTGGGGGATATATTCCAGTCCCGGGGACTCGAAACTAACTGCTGATGGCCTTGGTTTGCAGTGAAATGGACACAGCACATTTTTTTGAACGCTCACGTTCGAGCTTCTCGGCCGAAATATAGCCCTACTTCACTTTAAGACTGAAAGAGTAGCCGAGACCGCCTTACGCGCATCGTAATTTTGACCAACTTCGGCTCGATTTCCCGGAAGTTGGCGAATATTTTCAATTCCCAGGGAAGCTAAACTAACTTCCGACGGCCTTAGTGTGCAGTTAAATGGACACATCAAAACTTTTTGAACGCTCACTTTCGAGCTTATTGCTCGAAATATAGCCCGACTTAACTTTAAGACTGAAAGAGTAGCCGAGACCGCCTTACGCGCATCGTGATATTGGGATACTTCGGCTCGATTTCCCGGAAATAGGGAAATATTTTCCAGTCCCGGGGACTCTAAAGTAACTCGTGATGGCCTTGATTTCCAGTGAAATGGACACAGGAACACTTTTTGAACGCACACTTTCGAGCTTGCTGGCCGAAATATAGCGCCCTACGCGCATTCTGATTTTGAGGATCTTTGGCTCGATCTGGCGAAACTTGGGAGATATTTTCCAGTCCCAAAGTCTCTAAACTCACTCCTGATTGTCTAAGATGTGAGTGAAATAGACACAAAAATTTTTCAACCCTTACTTTCGAGCTTCTGGAGTTAAATCTAAGCCCACTTTACCTTAAGACTGAAAGAGTAGCCGAGACCCCCTTAAGCGCATGGTGATTTTGACTAACTTCGAGTGGATTTCCCGTAACTTGGGGGATATTTCCAGTTCCTTTGACGCTAAACTAAGTCGTGATGGCCTTGTTTTGCAGTGAAATGGACACAGCAAAACTTTTTAAACACTCAGTTTCGAGCTTCTGGGCCGAAATATTGCCCCAATTAACTTTAAGACTGAAAGAGTAGCCGAGACTGCCGTACGCGCGTCGTGATTTGACCAACTTCGGTTAAATTTCCCGCAACTTGGGGGATATTTTCCAGTCCCAGGGACTCTAAACTGAGCCCCGACGTCCTTGGCCTGCAGTAAAATGGACACAGCAAAACTTTTTGAACCCTCACTTTGAGCTTCTGAGCCGAAATATAGCTCCACTTCACATTAAGAGTGAAAGACTAGTCGAGACCGCCTTACGCCCATCGTAATTTTGACCAACTTCGGCTCGATTTCCCGGAACTTGGGGGATATTTTCCAGTCCCGCGGACTCCAAAGTAACTCCTGATGGCCTTGCTCTGGAGTGAAATGGACACAGCACAACTTTTTGAACGCTCACTTTCGAGCTTCTGGGGCGAAATAATGCCCCAGTTCACTTTAAGAATGAAAGAGTAACCGGGACCGCCTTATGCGCATCGTGATTTTGACCAACTTTGGCTCGATTTCCCGGGAAATGGGGGATACTTTCCGGTACCGGGGACTCTAAACTAACTCCTGATTTCCTCGGTTTGCAGTGAAATGGACGCAGCACAACTTTTTGAACGCTCACTTTTGAGCTTCTGGGTCGAAGCATAGCCCTACTTCACCTAAAGACGGAAAGACTAGCCGAGACCGCCTTACGCGCATCGTGATTTCGGGCTACTTCGGCCCAATTTCCCGGAACTTGGGAGATAATTGCCAGTCCCGGGCACTCTAAACTAATTCCTGATGGCCTTGGTTTTCAGTGAAATGGACACAGCCAAACTTTTGAACGTTCACTTTCGAGCTTCTGGGCCGAAATATAGCCCCACTTCACTTTAAGACTGAAAGAGTAGCCGGCACCGCCTTACGCGCATGGTAATTTTGTCGAACTTCGGCTTGATTTCCTGGGACTTGGGGGATATTTTTCAGTCCCGGAAGCTCTAAACTAACTCCTGAATGCCTTGGTTTTTAGTCAAATGGACACAGGTAAAAGGAGCGCACGCTCGGTTTCCAGGTTGTAGGCCGAAATATAGCCCCACTTTATTTTAAGACTGAAAGTGTACACGAAACCGCCTTAAGCGCATCGAAATTTTTAGCCACTATGGCTCGATATGCCAAAACTTGGGGGATATTTTCCAGTCCCGGGGACTCTACCCTAACTCTTGATGGCCTTAGTTTTCAGTAAAATGGTCACAGGTAACAGGAGCGCACGCTCGGTGTCGAGCTTCTAGGCCGAAATGTAGCCCCAGTTCATTTTAAGACTGAAAGAGTAAACGAAACTGCCGTACGCCTATCGTAATTTTAAGAAAGTATGGCTCAATTTGCCGAAACTTGGAGGATAGCTTCCAGTCTCGAGGATTCTAAACTATCTCCTGATGGACTTAGTTCTTAGTGAAATGGACACAGGTAAAAGGAGAGCACGCTCGGTGTCGAGCTTGTAGAACCGAAATATAGCCCCACTTCATTTTCGGAGTAAACGAGTAGCCGAGACCGCCTTAGGCGCATCGTGATTTTGAGCATCTTTGGCTCGATTTGCCGGAATTCGGGGAATATTTTCCAGTCCCGAGGACTCTATGTTAACTCCTGATGAACTTAGTTTTCAGTGATATCTACAGAGGCAAAAGGAGCGCACGCTCGGTGTTGAGCTTGTCGGCCGAAATATAGCCCCACTTCATTTTAAGACTGAAAGAGTAGCCGAGACCACGTTTCGCGCATCGTGATTTTGATCAACTTCGGCTCGATTTCCCGGAACTTGCGAAATATTTTGCAGTCCCGGGGACTCTAAACTAACTCGTGCTGGTCTTGGTTTGCAGTGAAACGGAAACAGAAAAAGTTTTTGAACGCATACTTTCGAGCTTCTGGACCGAAATAGAACCCCACTTCACTTGAAGACTGAAAGAGTAGCCGAGATCGCCTTACGTGCATCGTAATTTTGAGCAACTTCGGCTCGATTTGCCGGAACTAAGGGGATATATTCCAGTTCTGAGGACTCTAAACTAATTCCTGATGGCCTTGGTTTGCAGTAAAATAGACCGAGGAAAAGTTTTTGAACGCTCAATGTCGAGCTTCTTGGCCAAAATATAGCCCCGCCCCTTACTTTAACACTGAAAAAGTAGCCGAGACCGCCTTACGTGCATCGTGATTTTGACAAACTTCGGGTTGATTTCCCGGAACTTGGGGCATATTTTCCAGTCCCGGGGACTCTCAACTAACTCCTGCTTGTCTTGATTTGCAGTGAAATTTACACAGCGAAAGTTTTTGAACGTTCACTCTCGAGCTTCTGAGCCGAAATACAGCCCCATTTTACTTTAAGACTGAAAGAGTAGGCGAGACCGTCTTGAGCGAATCGTGATTTTGAGCAATTTCGCGTTTATTTCCCGAAACGTGGGGGATATATTCCAGTCAAAGGGACTCTACAGTCACTCCTGATGGCCTTGGTTTTCAGTGAAATGGACAGAGCACAACTTAGGAGCTTCTGGGCAGAAATATAGCCCCACTTTACTTTAAGACTGAAAGAGTAGATGAGACCGCCTTACGCGCATCGTAATTTTGACGAACTTCCAATGGATTTCCCGGAACTTGGGGGATATTTTGCAGTCCCTTGGACGCTAAACTAAGTCCTGATGGCCTTGTTTTGAAGTCAAATGGGCACAACAAAACTTTTTGAACGCTCACTTTCTAGCTTGTGGGCCGAAATATAGCCACACTTGACTTTAGGACTGACACAGTAGCCGAGACCACGTTACGCGCATCATGAATTTGATCAACTTCGGCTGGATTTCCCGGGGCTTGGGGGATATTCTCCAGTCCCGGGGACTCTAAACTAACTTCTGATGGCCTTGGTTTGCACTGAAAGTGACAGAGCAAAACTTTTTAAACATTCACTTTCGAGCTTCTGGGCCGAAATATAGCACCACTTCACTTTAAGACTGAAAGAGTAGCCGAGACCACCTTACGCACATTGTGATTTTGACCAACTTCGGCTGGATTTACCGGAACTTGGGGGATATTTTCCAGTCCCTAGGACTCTTAAGTAACCCCTGATGGCCTTGGTTTGCATTGAAATGGATACAGCAAAACTTTTTGAACGCTCACTTTTGAGCTTCTGGGCCGAAATATAGCCCTACTTCACTTTAAGACTGAAAGAGTAGCCCAGACCGTATTACGCGCATCGTGATTTTGACCACCGTCTTCTCGATTTTCCGAAACTTGGGAAATACATTCCACTCCCGGGGACTCTGAACTAACTACTGATAGCCTTGGTTTGCAGTGAAATAGACACAGTAATTTTTTTTGAGCTTTGAGCTTGTGGGCCGAAATAGAGCCCCACTTCACTTTAAGACTGAAGGAGTAGTCGAGACCGCCTTAAGCGCACCGTGATTTTGACCAACTTCGGCTCGATTTGCCGGAACTTGGGGGATATTTTCCAGTCCAGGGGACTCTAAACTAACTCCTGATTGTCTTGGTTTTCAGTGAAATGGACACAACGAAACTTTTTGAACGCTCACTCTCGAGCTTCTGGACCGAAATATAGCCCCACTTTACTTTAAGACTGAAAGAGTAGCCGAGAGCGTCTTGCGCAAATCGTGATTTTGACCAACTTCGGGTCGGTTTCCCGAAACTTGAGGGATATATTCCATTTCCGCGGGCTCTAAACTAACTCCTGATGGCCTTGGTTTTCAGTGAAATGGACAAAGGAAAGCTTTTTGAACACTCCCTTTGTAGCTTCTGGGCCGAAATAGAATCCCACTTTACTTTCAGACTGAAATAGTAGCCGAGACCGCCTCACGCGCATCGTGAGTTAGACCAAGTTCAGCTCGATTTCACGCAACTTTTGGGATATTTTCCAGTCCGGAGGACTCTAAACTAACTCCGGATGGCCTTGGTTTTCACTGAAATGCGCACAACATAAATTTCTGAACGCCCACTTTGGAGCTTCTGGGCCGAAATATAGCCCGACTTCACTTTAAGACTGAAAGAGCAGCCGAGATTGCCTTACGCGGATCGTGATTTTAACCATTTTCGGATCGATTACTCGGAACTTGGGGGATATTTTCCAGTCCCGGGGACTCTAAACTAACTCCTGATCGTCTTCCTTTGCATTGAAATGGACAGAGCAAAACTTTTTGAACGCTCACTTTCGAGCTTGTGGGCCGAAATATAGCCACACTTTACTTTAAGACTGAAACAGTAGCCAAGACCGCATTTCGCGCATCGTGATTTTCATCAACTTCGGCTCGCTTTCCCGGAACTTGGGGAATGTTTTCCAGTCCCGGGGACCCTAAACTAAGTCCTGATGGCCTTGTTTTGAAGTGAAATGGACACAGCAAAACTTTTTGAACGCTCACTTTCTAGCTTGTGGGCCGAAATAAAGGCACACTTGACTTTCAGACTGAAACAGTAGCCAAGACCGCGTTACGCGCATCATGAATTTGATCAACTTCGGCTCCAATTCCCGGGACTTGGGGGATATGTTCCAGTCCCGAGGACTCTAAACTAACTCCTGATGGCCTTGGTTTACATTGAAATGGACACAGCACAATTTTTTGAACGCACACTTTCGAGATTCTTTGCCGAAATATAGCCCCACTTCACTTAAGACTGAAAGAGTAGCCGAGACCGCCTTGCTCGCATCGGGAGTTTGACAAACTTCCGGTCGATATTCCGGAACTTGGGGGATATTTTCCAGTCCCAGGAACTCTAAACTAACTCCTCATGGCCTTGGTTTGCAGTGAAATGGACAGAGCAAAACTTTTTGAACGCTCACCTTCGAGCTTCCTGGCCGAAATAAAGCCCCACTTTACTTTAAGACTTAAAGAGTAACCGAGACCACCTTACGCGCATTGTGATTTTGACAAACTTCGGGTGGATCTCCCGGAACTTGGGGAACATTTTCCAGTCCCTTGCACGCTAAACAAAGTCCTAATGGCCTTGTTTTGCAGTGAAATGGACACAGCAAAACTTTTTGAACGCTTACTTTCGAGCTTGTGGGCCGAAATATAGCCACACTTTACTTTAAGACTTAAACAGTAGCCGAGACCGCATTTCGCTGATCGTTATTTTGATCAACTTGGGCTCGCTTTCCCGGAACTTGGGGAATATTTTCCAGTCCCGGGGACCCTAAACTAACTTTTGATAGCTTTGGTTTGCAGTGAAATGCACACAGCAAAACTTTTTGAACGCTCACTTTCGAGCTTCTGGACAGAAATATAGCCCCACTTCACTTTAAGACTGAAAGGGTAGCCGAGACCGCTTTGGGAGCATCGTGATTTCGACCAACTTCAGCTCGATTTACCGGAACTTGGGGAATATTTTCCAGTCCCAGGGACGCTAAACTAACTGGTGATGGCCTTGTTTTTCAGTCAAAGAACACAGCAAAACTTATTGAAGGCTCACTTTCGGGCTTCTGGGCCGAAATATAGCCCCACTTCACTTTAAGACTGAAAGAGTAGCCGATACCGCATTTCGCGCATCGTGATTTGGATCAACTTCGGCGCGATTCCTTGGAACTTGGGCAATATTTTCCAGTCCCGGGGACTCTAAACTAACCCGTGATAGCCTTGGTTTGCAGTGAAATGGACACAGCAAAACTTTTTGAACGCTCACTTTCGGGCTTCTGGCCCGAAATATAGCCCCACTTCACTTTAAGACAGAAAGAGTAGCCGAGACCACTTTAGGGGCATCGTGATGTTGACCAACCTCGGCTCAATTTCCCGGACCTTACGGCATATTTTCTTGTCCCGGGAACGCTAAACTAACTCCTGATTGCCTTGGTTTGCAGTGAAATGAACACAGCAAAACTTTTTGAACTTTCACTTTCTAGCTTCTGGGCCGAAATATAGCCCCAGTTCACTTTAAGAATCAAAGAGTAGCCGAGACCGCCTTACGCGCATCGTGATTTTGACAAAATTCGGCTCGATTTCCCCGAACTTGGGCGATATTTTCCAGTCCCGAGCAGTCTAAACTAACTCCTGATGGCCTTGGTTTGCAGTGAAATGAAAGAGATTACACTTTTTGAACGCTTATTTTCGAGCTTCTGGGATGAAATATAGCCCCACTTCACTTTAAGACTGAAAGAGTAGGCAAGACCTCCCTACGCGCATCATGATTTTGAGGAACTTCCGCTCGATTTTCTAGAATTTTGGCGATATTTTCAAGTCCCGGATACTCTAAAGTAACTCCTGATGGCCTTGGTTTGATGTGAAATGGACGCAGGAAAACTTTTTGAACGCTCAGTTTCGAGCTTCTGGGCCGAAATACAACCGTACTTCACTTTAAGACTGAAATAGTAGCCGAGGCCTCCCTAGGAGCATCGTGATTTTGACCCGGTTCAGCTCGATTTCCCGGAACTTGGGGGATATTTTCCAGTCCGGGGGACTTTAAACTAACTCCTGATGGCCTTGCTTTGCAGTTAAATGCACAAAGCGTAACTTTTTAAAGGTTCACTTTCGAGCTTCTGGGCCGAAATATAGTCCCACTTTACTTTAAGACTGAAAGAGTAGCCGAGACCGTCTTACGCGCATCGTGATTTTGACCAACTTCCGTTGGATTTCCCGGAACTTCGGGGATATATTCCAGTCCCGAGGACTCTAAACTAACTGCTAATGGCCTTGGTTTGCAGTGAAATGGACACAGTACATTTTTTTGAACGCTCACTTTCGAGCTTCTCGGCCGAAATATAGCCCTACTTCACTTTAAGACTGAAAGAGTAGCCGAGACCGCTCTACGCGCATCGTAATTTTGACCAACTTCGGCTGCATTTCCCGGAAGTTGGCGAATACTTTCAATTCCCAGGGAAGCTAAACTAACTTCCGATGGCCTTAGTTTGCAGTTAAATGGACACAGCAAAACTTTTTGAACGCTCACTTTCGAGCTTAATGCTCGAAATATAGCCCCAGTTCACTTTAAGAATCAAAGAGTAGCCGAGACCGCCTTACGCGCATCGTGATTTTGGGATACTTCGGCTCGATTTCCCGGAAATAGGGGCATATTTTCCAGTCCCGGGGACTCTAAACTAACTCGTGATGGCCTTGGTTTCCAGTGAAATGGACACAGGAACACTTTTTGAACGCACACTTTCGAGCTTGCTGGCCGAAATATAGCCCTACTTCTTTTTAAGACTGAAAGAGTAGGCGGGAGCGCCTTACGCGCATTGTGATTTTGAGGATCTTCGGCTCGATCTGGCGAAACTTGGGAGATATTTTCCAGTCCCAAAGTCTCTAAACTCACTCCTGATTGTCTAAGATGTGAGTGAAATAGACACAAAAATTTTTCAACCCTTACTTTCGAGCTTCTGGAGTTAAATCTAAGCCCACTTTACCTTAAGACTGAAAGAGTAGCCGAGACCCCCTTAAGCGCATGGTGATTTTGACTAACTTCGAGTGGATTTCCCGTAACTTGGGGGATATTTCCAGTTCCTTTGACGCTAAACTAAGTCGTGATGGCCTTGTTTTGCAGTGAAATGGACACAGCAAAACTTTTTAAACACTCAGTTTCGAGCTTCTGGGCCGAAATATTGCCCCAATTAACTTTAAGACTGAAAGAGTAGCCGAGACTGCCGTACGCGCGTCGTGATTTGACCAACTTCGGTTAAATTTCCCGCAACTTGGGGGATATTTTCCAGTCCCAGGGACTCTAAACTGAGCTCCGACGTCCTTGGTCTAGAGTAAAATGGACACAGCAAAACTTTTTGAACGCTCAGTTTGAGCTTCTGAGGCGAAATATAGCTCCACTTCACTTTAAGAGTGAAAGAGTAGTCGGCACCGCCTTGAGCGCATGGTAATTTTGTCGAACTTCGGCTTGATTTCCTGGGACTTGGGGGATATTTTTCAGTCCCGGAAGCTCTAAACTAACTCCTGAATGCCTTGCTTTTAAGTCAAATGGACACAGGTAAAAGGAGCGCACGCTCGGTTTCCAGGTTGTAGGCCGAAATATAGCCCCACTTTATTTTAAGACTGAAAGTGTACACGAAACCGCCTTAAGCGCATCGAAATTTTTAGCCACTATGGCTCGATATGCTAAAACTTGGGGGATATTTTCCAGTCCCGGGGACTCTACCCTAACTCTTGATGGCCTTAGTTTTCAGTAAAATGGTCACAGGTAACAGGAGCGCACGCTCGGTGTCGAGCTTCTAGGCCGAAATGTAGCCCCAGTTCATTTTAAGACTGAAAGAGTAAACGAAACTGCCGTACGCCTATCGTAATTTTAAGAAAGTATGGCTCAATTTGCCGAAACTTGGAGGATAGCTTCCAGTCTCGAGGATTCTAAACTATCTCCTGATGGACTTAGTTCTTAGTGAAATGGACACAGGTAAAAGGAGAGCACGCTCGGTGTCGAGCTTGTAGAACCGAAATATAGCCCCACTTCATTTTCGGAGTAAACGAGTAGCCGAGATCGCCTTAGGCGCATCGTGATTTTGAGCATCTTTGGCTCGATTTGCCGGAATTCGGGGAATATTTTCCAGTCCCGAGGACTCTATGTTAACTCCTGATGAACTTAGTTTTCAGTGATATGTACAGAGGCAAAAGGAGCGCACGCTCGCTGTTGAGCTTGTCGGCCGAAATATAGCCCCACTTCATTTTAATACTGAAAGAGTAGCCGAGACCGCCTTACGCGCATCGTGATTTTGAGCAGCTTTGGCTCGATCTGCCAGAATTTGGGAAATATTTTCCAGTCCCAAGGACTCTAAACTAACTCCTGATGGCCTAAGATGTCAGTGAAATGGACACAGGTAAAATTAGCGCACGCCGGGTCTCGAGCTTCTAGGTCGAAATATAGCCCCCCTTAATTTTAAGACTGAAAGAGTAGCCGAGACCGCCTTACGCGCATCGTGATTTTGGGCCACTTTTGCTCGATTTCCCGCAAGTTGGCGAATAATTTAAAGTCCCGGGGACGCTAAGCTAACTCCCGATGACCTTGGTTTGTAGTTTAATGAACGCAGCAAAACATTCTGAACGCTCACCTTCGAGCTTCAGTGCCGCAATATAGCCCTACTTAAATTTAAGACTGAAAGAATAACCGAGAGCCCGTTACGCGCATCGTAATTTTCATCAACTTCGGCGCCATTTCCTTTAACTTGGAGAATATTTTCCAGTTCCGGGGACTCTAAACTAACTCCTGATTGCCTTGGTTTGCAGTGAAACGGAAACAGAAAAAGTTTTTGAACGCATACTTTCGAGCTTCTGGACCGAAATAGAACCCCACTTCACTTGAAGACTGAAAGAGCAGCCGAGACCGCCTTACGTGCATCGTGATTTTGAGCAACTTCGGCTCGATTTGCCGGAACTAAGGGGATATATTCCAGTTCTGAGGACTCTAAACTAATTCCTGATGGCCTTGGTTTGAAGTAAAATAGACCCAACAAAACGTTTTGAACGTTCACTTTCGGGCTTCTCGCCCGAAATATAGCCCCACTTCACTCTAAGACTGAAAGAGTAGCCGACACTACGTTACGCAAATCGTGATATTGACCAACTTCGGCTCGATTTCCCGGAAGTTGGGGGATATTTTCCAGTCCCGGGGACTCTAAACTAGCTTCTGATGGCTTTGGTTTGCAGTCAAATAAACACACGGAAACTTTTTGAACGCTTACTTTCAAGCTCCTGGGCAGGAATAAAGCCTCACTTCACTTTAAGACTGAAACAGTAAGCGAGACAGCTTAACGCGCACCGTGATTTTGACCAACTTCGGCTAAATTTCCCTGAACTTGGGGGGATATTTTCCAGTCCCAAAGACTCTTAAGTAACCCCTGATGGCCTTCGTTTGCATTGAAATGGATACAGCAAACCTTTTTGAAGCTCACTTTTGAGCTTCTGGGCCGAAATATAGCCCCACTTCACTTTAAGACTGAAAGACTAGCCAAGACCGTCTCGCGCGCATCGTGATTTTGACCAACGTCTTCTCGATTTTCCGGAACTTGGGAAATATATTGCAGTCCCGGGGACTCTAAACTAACTCCTGATGGCCTTGGTTTGCAGTGAAATCTACACAGCAAATGTTTTGCAGCGCTCACTTTGGAGCTTCTGGCCCGAAATATAGCCCCACTTCACTTTAAGACTGAAAGAGTAGCCGAGGCCGCCTTAGGCGCATCGTGATTTTGACCAACTTCGGCTTGAGTTGCCAGATTTTAAAAGATATTTTCCACTCCCGGGGGCTCTAAACTAACTCATGATGGTCTTGGTTTTCAGTGAAATTGAGAGAGCAAAACTTTTTGAACGCTCACTTTCGAGCTTCTGGACCGAAATATAGCCCTACTTCACTTTCAGACTCAAAGAGTAGCCGAGACCGCCTTACGCGAATCGTTATTTTGACCAACTTCGTCTCGATTTCGTGGAACTTGGAGGATATTTTCCAGTTCCGGGGACTGTAAACTACTTCCTGAGGGCCTTGCTTTGCAGTGAAATGGGCACAGCATAACTTTTTGAACGCTCACTTTCGAGCTTCTGGGCCAAAATATACAGCCACGTCACTTTAAGACTAAAAGAGTAGCCGAGACTGCTTTACACGCATCGTGATTTTCACAAACTTCGGCTCGATTTCCCGGAACTTGGGGGATATTTTGATGTCCCGGAGACTGTAAACTATCTCCTGATGTGGCTTGGTTCGCGGTGAAATGGACGCAGCAAAACTTTTTGAACTTTCAATTTCGAGCTTCTGGGCCGAAATATAGTTCGAGTTGAGAATAAAGTAAAGAATAGCCGAGACCGCCTTACGTGCATAGTGATTTTGACCAACTTTGGCTCGATTTCCCAGGAAATGGGGAATATTTACCGGTACCGGGGACTCTAAAGTAACTCCTGATTGCCTTGGTTTGCATTGAAATGGAGAGAGCAAAACTTTTTCAACGCTCCCCTTCGGGCTTCTGAGCCGAAATATAGCCCCACTTCAGTTTAAGACTGAAAGAGTAGCCGAGACCGTCTTACGCGCATCGTGATTTTGACCAACTTCGGCTGGATTTCCCGAAACTTCGGGGATATATTCAAGTTCCAAGGACTCTTAACTAACCGCTGATGGCCTTGGTCTGCAGTGAAATGGACACAGCCAATTTTTTTGAACGCATACTTTCGAAATTCTGGGCCGAAATATAGCCCCACTTCACTTTAAGACTGAAATAGTAGCCGAGATCGCCTTAGACGCATCGTGATTTTGACCAACTTCGGCTTGAGTTGCCACAACTTAAGGGATATTTTTTCGTCCCGCGAACTCTAAACTAACTCATGATGGCCTTGGTTTTCAGTTAAATTGAGAGAGCAAAACTCTTTCAACGCTCACTTTCGAGCTTCTGGGCCGAAATATACAGCCACGTCACTTTAAGACTAAAAGAGTAGCCGAGACTGCTTTACGCGCATCGTGATTTTCACAAACTTCGGCTGGATTTCCCGGGACTTGGGGATATTTTGATGTCCCGGACACTGTAAACAATCTGCTGATGTGGCTTGGTTTGCGGTGAAATGGACACAGCAAAACTTTTTGAACCTTCACTCTCTAGCTTCTGGACCGAAATCCCCAGTTCACTTTAAGAATGAAAGAGTAGCCGAGACCACTTTAGGGGCATCGTGATTTTGACCAACCTCGGCTCAATTTCCCGGACCTTGGGGCATATTTTCTTGTCCCAGGGACGCTAAACTAACTCCTGATGGCCTTGGTTTGCAGTGAAATGAACACAGCAAAACTTTTTGAACTTTCACTTTCTAGCTTCTGGGCCGAAATATAGCCCCAGTTCACTTTAAGAATCAAAGAGTAGCCGAGACCGCCTTACGCGCATCGTGATTTTGACAAAATTCGGCTCGATTTCCCCGAACTTGGGCGATATTTTCCAGTCCCGAAGAGTCTAAACTAACTCCCGATGGCCTTGGTTTGCAGTGAAATGAACACAGCAAAACTTTTTTAACTTTCACTTTCTATCTTCTCGGCCGAAATATAGCCCCAGTTCACTTTAAGAATCAAAGAGTAGGCGAGACCGCCCTACGCGCATCCTGATTTTGACAAAATTCGGCTCGATTTCCCCGAACTTGGCCGATATTTTCCAGTCCCGAGCAGTCTAAACTAACTCCTGATGGCCTTGGTTTGCAGTGAAATGAACAAGGTAACACTTTTTGAACGCTTATTTTCGAGCTTCTGGGATGAAATATAGCCTCACTTCACTTTAAGACTGAAAGAGTAGGCGAGACCGCCTTACGCGCATCGTGATTTTGAGCCACTTCCGCTCAATTTTCTAGAATTTTGGCGATATTTTCAAGTCCCTGGGACTCTAAACTAACTCCTGATGGCCTTGGTTTGATGTGAAATGGACGCAGGAAAACTTTTTGAACGCTCAGTTTCGAGCTTCTGGGCCGAAATACAACCGTACTTGACTTTAAGACTGAAATAGTAGCCGAGACCTCCTTACGAGCATCGTGATTTTGACCCAGTTCAGCTCGATTTCCCGGAACTTGGGGGATATTTTCCATCCGGGGGACTTTAAACTAACTCCTGATGGCCTTGCTTTGCAGTTAAATGCACAAAGCGTAACCTTTTAAAGGTTCACTTTCGAGCTTCTGGGCCGAAATATAGCCCCACTTTACTTTAAGACTGAAAGAGTAGCCGAGACCGTCTTACGCGCATCGTGATTTTGACCAACTTCCGTTGGATTTCCCGGAACTTCATGGATATATTGCAGTCCCGCGGACTCTAAACTAACTGCTGATGGCCTTGGTTTGCAGTGAAATGGACACAGCACATTTCTTTGAACGCTCACTTTCGAGCTTCTCGGCCGAAATATAGCCCTACTTCACTTTAAGACTGAAAGAGTAGCCGAGACCGCCTTACGGGCATCGTAATTTTGACCAACTTTGGCTGCATTTCCCGGAAGTTGGCGAATATTTTCAATTCCCAGGGAAGCTAAACTAACTTCCGACGGCCTTAGTGTGCAGTTAAATGGACACATCAAAACTTTTTGAACGCTCACTTTCGAGCTTATTGCTCGAAATATAGCCCGACTTAACTTTAAGACTGAAAGAGTAGCCGAGACCGCCTTACGCGCATCGTGATTTTGGGATACTTCGGCTCGATTTCCCGGACATAGGGGCATATTTTCCAGTCCCGGGGACTCTAAACTAACTCGTGATGGCCTTGATTTCCAGTGAAATGGACACAGGAACACTTTTTGAACGTGCACTTTCGAGCTTCCTGGCCGAAATATAGCCCTACTTCTTTTTGAGACTGAAAGAGTAGGCGGGAGCGCCTTACGCGCATTGTGATTTTGAGGATCTTCGGCTCGATCTGGCGAAACTTGGGAGATATTTTCCAGTCCCAAAGTCTCTAAACTCACTCCTGATTGTCTAAGATGTGAGTGAAATAGACACAAAAATTTTTCAACCCTTACTTTCGAGCTTCTGGAGTTAAATCTAAGCCCACTTTACCTTAAGACTGAAAGAGTAGCCGAGACCCCCTTAAGCGCATGGTGATTTTGACTAACTTCGAGTGGATTTCCCGTAACTTGGGGGATATTTCCAGTTCCTTTGACGCTAAACTAAGTCGTGATGGCCTTGTTTTGCAGTGAAATGGACACAGCAAAACTTTTTAAACACTCAGTTTCGAGCTTCTGGGCCGAAATATTGCCCCAATTAACTTTAAGACTGAAAGAGTAGCCGAGACCGCCGTACGCGCGTCGTGATTTTGACCAACTTCGGTTAAATTTCCCGGAACTTGGGGGATATTTTCCAGTCCCAGGGACTCTAAACTAAGCCCCGACGTCGTTGGTCTGCAGTAAAATGGACACAGCAAGACTTTTTGAACGCTCACTTATGAGCTTCTGGGCCGAAATATAGCTCCACTTCACTTTAAGAGTGAAAGAGTAGCCGAGACCGCCTTACGCCCATCGTAATTTTGACCAACTTCGGCTCGATTTCCCGGAACTTGGGGGATATTTTCCAGTCCCGCGGACTCCAAAGTAACTCCTGATGGCCTTGCTCTGGAGTGAAATGGACACAGCACAACTTTTTGAAAGTTGACATTCGAGCTTCTGGAGCGAAAATTGCCCCAGTTCACTTTAAGAATGAAAGAGTAACCGGGACCGCCTTACGCGCATCGTGATTTTGACCAACTTTGGCTCGATTTCCCGGGAAATGGTGGATATTTTTCGGTACCGGGGACTCTAAACTAACTCCTGATTTCCTCGGTTTGCAGTGAAATGGACACAGCAAACTTTTTGAACGCTCACGTTTGAGCTTCTAGGCCGAAGCATAAGCCTACTTCACTTGAAGACTGAAAGACTAGCCGAGACCGCCTTACGCGCATCGTAATTTTGACCAACTTCGGCTCGATTTCCCGGAAGTTGGGAGATAATTGCCAGTCCCGGGCACTCTAAACTAATTCCTGATGGCCTTGGTTTTCAGTGAAATGGACACAGCCAAACTTTTTGAACGTTCACTTTCGAGCTTCTGGGCCGAAATATAGCCCCACTTCACTTTAAGACTGAAAGAGTAGCGGACACCGCCTTACGCGCATGGTAATTTTGTCGAACTTCGGCTTGATTTCCTGGGACTTGGGGGATATTTTTCAGTCCCGGAAGCTCTAAACTAACTCCTGAATGCCTTGGTTTTTAGTCAAATGGACACAGGTAAAAGGAGCGCACGCTCGGTTTCCAGGTTGCAGGCCGAAATATAGCCCCACTTTATTTTAAGACTGAAAGTGTACACGAAACCGCCTTAAGCGCATCGAAATTTTTAGCCACTATGGCTCGATATGCCAAAACTTGGGGGATATTTTCCAGTCCCGGGGACTCTACCCTAACTCTTGATGGCCTTAGTTTTCAGTAAAATGGTCACAGGTAACAGGAGCGCACGCTCGGTGTCGAGCTTCTAGGCCGAAATGTAGCCCCAGTTCATTTTAAGACTGAAAGAGTAAACGAAACTGCCGTACGCCTATCGTAATTTTAAGAAAGTATGGCTCAATTTGCCGAAACTTGGAGGATAGCTTCCAGTCTCGAGGATTCTGAACTATCTCCTGATGGACTTAGTTCTTAGTGAAATGGACACAGGTAAAAGGAGAGCACGCTCGGTGTCGAGCTTGTAGAACCGAAATATAGCCCCACTTCATTTTCGGAGTAAACGAGTAGCCGAGACCGCCTTAGGCGCATCGTGATTTTGAGCATCTTTGGCTCGATTTGCCGGAATTCGGGGAATATTTTCCAGTCCCGAGGACTCTATGTTAACTCCTGATGAACTTAGTTTTCAGTGATATGTACACAGGCAAAAGGAGCGCACGCTCGGTGTTGAGCTTGTCGGCCGAAATATAGCCCCACTTCATTTTAAGACTGAAAGAGTAGCCGAGACCGCCTTACGCGCATCGTGATTTTGAGCAACTTTGGCTCGATCTGCCAGAATTTGGGAAATATTTTCCAGTCCCAAGGACTCTAAACTAACTCCTGATGGCCTAACATGTCAGTGAAATGGACACAGGTAAAATTAGCCCACGTCCGGTCTCGACCTTCTAAGTCGAAATATAGCCCCCCTTAATTTTAAGACTGAAAGAGTAGCCGAGACCGCCTTACGCGCATCGTGATTTTGGGCCAGTTTTGCTCGATTTCCCGGGAAAATTTAAAGAAATTTAAAGTCCCGGGGACGCTAAACTAACTCCCGATGACCTTGGTTTGCAGTTTAATGAACACAGCAAAACATTCTGAACGCTCACCTTCGAGCTTCAGTGCCGCAATATAGCCCTACTTAAATTTAAGACTGAAAGAATAACCGAGAGCCCGTTACGCGCATCGTAATTTTCATCAACTTCGGCGCCATTTCCTGGAACTTGGAGAATATTTTCCAGTTCCGGGGACTCTAAACTAACTCCTGATTGCCTTGGTTTGCAGTCAAATGGACACAGCAAAACTTTTTGAACGCTCACTTTCGAGCTTGTGGGCCTAAATATAGCCACACTTCACTTTAAGACTGAAACAGTAGCCGAGACTGCGTTACGCGCATCGTGATTTTGAGCAACTTCTGCTCGCTTTCCTGGAACTTGGGGAATATTTTCCAGTCCCGGGGACTCTAAACTAACTGCTGATGGCCATGGTTTGCAGTGAAATTCACACAGCACAAGTTTTTGAACGAACACTTTCGAGCTTTTAGGCCAAAATATAGTCCCACATCACTTACGACTTAAAGAGTAGCCGAGACCGGCGTGCGCGCATCGTGATTTTGACCAACTTCGGGTCGATATTCCGCAACTTGGGGGATATTTTTTAGTCCCAGGGACTCTAACCTAACTCTTAATAGCCTTGGTTTGGAGTGAAATGGAGACAGCAAAACTTTTTGAACGCTCACCTTCAAGCTTCTGGGCCGAAATATAGCCCACTTTACTTTAATACTGAAAAAGTAGCCGAGACCGCCTTACGCGCATCGTGATTTTGACAAACTTCGGGTGGATTTCCCGGAGCTTGGGGGATATTTTCCAGTCCCTTGGACGCTAAACTAGGTGCCGATGGCCTTGTTTTGCAGTGAAATGGACACAGCAAAGCTTTTTGAACGCTCACTTTCGAGCTTGTGGGCCGAAATATAGCCCTACTTCACTTTAAGACTGAAACAGTAGCCGAGACCACGTTTCGCGCATCGTGATTTTGATCAACCTCGGCTCGATTTCCCGGAACTTGCGAAATATTTTGCAGTCCCGGGGACTCTAAACTAACTCGTGCTGGTCTTGGTTTGCAGTGAAACGGAAACAGAAAAAGTTTTTGAACGCATACTTTCGAGTTTCTGGACCGAAATAGAACCCCACTTCACTTGAAGACTGAAAGAGTAGCCGAGACCGCCTTACGTGCATCGTGATTTTGAGCAACTTCGGCTCGATTTGCCGGAACTAAGGGGATATATTCCAGTTCTGCGGACTCTAAACTAACTCCTGATGGCCTTGGTTTGCAGTAAAATAGACCCAGCAAAACTTTTTGAACGCTCAATGTCGAGCTTCTGGGCCAAAATATAGCCCCCCATTACTTTAACATTGAAAGAGTAGCCGAGACCGCCTTACGTGCATCGTGATTTTGACAAACTTCGGGTTGATTTCCCGGAACTTGGGGCATATTTTCCAGTCCCGGGGACTCTCAACTAACTCCTGCTTGTCTTGGTTTGCAGTGAAATGGACACAGCGAAAGTTTTTGAACGCTCACTCTCGAGCTTCTGGGCCGAAATACAGCCCCATTTTACTTTAAGACTGAAAGAGTAGGCGAGACCGTCTTGAGCGAATCGTGGTTTTGAGCAATTTCGCGTTTATTTCCCGAAACGTGGGGGATATATTCCAGTCAAAGGGACTCTACAGTCACTCCTGATGGCCTTGGTTTTCAGTGAAATGGACAGAGCACAACTTAGGAGCTTCTGGGCAGAAATATAGCCCCACTTTACTTTAAGACTGAAAGAGTAGATGAGACCGCCTTACGCGCATCGTAATTTTGACGAACTTCCAATGGATTTCCCGGAACTTGGGGGATATTTTGCAGTCCCTTGGACGCTAAACTAAGTCCTGATGGCCTTGTTTTGAAGTCAAATGGGCACAACAAAACTTTTTGAACGCTCACTTTCCAGCTTGTGGGCCGAAATATAGCCACACTTGACTTTAGGACTGACACAGTAGCCGAGACCACGTTACGCGCATCATGAATTTGATCAACTTCGGCTGGATTTCCCGGGACTTGGGGGATATTCTCCAGTCCCGGGGACTCTAAACTAACTTCTGATGGCCTTGGTTTGCACTGAAAGTGACAGAGCAAAACTTTTTAAACATTCACTTTCGAGCTTCTGGGCCGAAATATAGCACCACTTCACTTTAAGACTGAAAGAGTAGCCGAGACCACCTTACGCACATTGTGATTTTGACCAACTTCGGCTGGATTTACCGGAACTTGGGGGATATTTTCCAGTCCCTAGGACTCTTAAGTAACCCCTGATGGCCTTGGTTTGCATTGAAATGGATACAGCAAAACTTTTTGAACGCTCACTTTTGAGCTTCTGGGCCGAAATATAGCCCTACTTCACTTTAAGACTGAAAGAGTAGCCCAGACCGTCTTACGCGCATCGTGATTTTGACCACCGTCTTCTCGATTTTCCGAAACTTGGGAAATACATTCCACTCCCGGGGACTCTGAACTAACTACTGATAGCCTTGGTTTGCAGTGAAATAGACACAGTAATTTTTTTTGAGCTTTGAGCTTGTGGGCCGAAATAGAGCCCCACTTCACTTTAAGACTGAAGGAGTAGTCGAGACCGCCTTAAGCGCACCGTGATTTTGACCAACTTCGGCTCGATTTGCCGGAACTTGGGGGATATTTTCCAGTCCCGGGGACTCTAAACTAACTCCTGATTGTCTTGGTTTTCAGTGAAATGGACACAGCGAAACTTTTTGAACGCTCACTCTCGAGCTTCTGGACCGAAATATAGCCCCACTTTACTTTAAGACTGAAAGAGTAGCCGAGAGCGTCTTGCGCAAATCGTGATTTTGACCAACTTCGGGTCGGTTTCCCGAAACTTGAGCGATATATTCCATTTCCGCGGGCTCTAAACTAACTCCTGATGGCCTTGGTTTTCAGTGAAATGGACAAAGGAAAGCTTTTTGAACACTCCCTTTGTAGCTTCTGGGCCGAAATAGAATCCCACTTTACTTTCAGACTGAAATAGTAGCCGAGACCGCCTCACGCGCATCGTGAGTTAGACCAAGTTCAGCTCGATTTCACGCAACTTTTGGGATATTTTCCAGTCCGGAGGACTCTAAACTAACTCCGGATGGCCTTGGTTTTCACTGAAATGCGCACAACATAAATTTTTGAACGCCCACTTTGGAGCTTCTGGGCCGAAATATAGCCCGACTTCACTTTAAGACTGAAAGAGCAGCCGAGATTGCCTTACGCGGATCGTGATTTTAACCATTTTCGGATCGATTACTCGGAACTTGGGGGATATTTTCCAGTCCCGGGGACTCTAAACTAACTCCTGATCGTCTTCCTTTGCATTGAAATGGACAGAGCAGAACTTTTTGAACGCTCACTTTCGAGCTTGTGGGTCGAAATATAGCCACACTTTACTTTAAGACTGAAACAGTAGCCACGACCGCATTTCGCGCATCGTGATTTTCATCAACTTCGGCTCGCTTTCCCGGAACTTGGGGAATGTTTTCCAGTCCCGGGGACCCTAAACTAAGTCCTGATGGCCTTGTTTTGAAGTGAAATGGACACAGCAAAACTTTTTGAACGCTCACTTTCTAGCTTGTGGGCCGAAATAAAGGCACACTTGACTTTCAGACTGAAACAGTAGCCAAGACCGCGTTACGCGCATCATGAATTTGATCAACTTCGGCTCCAATTCCCGGGACTTGGGGGATATGTTCCAGTCCCGAGGACTCTAAACTAACTCCTGATGGCCTTGGTTTACATTGAAATGGACACAGCACAATTTTTTGAACGCACACTTTCGAGCTTCTGGGCCGAAATATAGCCCCACTTCACTTAAGACTGAAAGAGTAGCCGAGACCGCCCTGCTCGCATCGTGAGTTTGACAAACTTCCGGTCGATATTCCGGAACTTGGGGGATATTTTCCAGGCCCAGGAGCTCTAAACTAACTCCTCATGGCCTTGGTTTGCAGTGAAATGGACAGAGCAAAACTTTTTGAACGCTCACCTTCGAGCTTCCTGGCCGAAATAAAGCCCCACTTTACTTTAAGACTTAAAGAGTAACCGAGACCACCTTACGCGCATTGTGATTTTGACAAACTTCGGGTGGATCTCCCGGAACTTGGGGAACATTTTCCAGTCCCTTGGACGCTAAACTAAGTCCTAATGGCCTTGTTTTGCAGTGAAATGGACACAGCAAAGCTTTTTGAACGCTCACTTTCGAGCTTGTGGGCCGAAATATAGCCACACTTTACTTTAAGACTGAAACAGTAGCCGAGACCGCATTTCGCTGATCGTTATTTTGATCAACTTGGGCTCGCTTTCCCGGAACTTGGGGAATATTTTCCAGTCCCGGGGACCCTAAACTAACTTTTGATAGCTTTGGTTTGCAGTGAAATGCACACAGCAAAACTTTTTGAACGCTCACTTTCGAGCTTCTGGACAGAAATATAGCCCCACTTCACTTTAAGACTGAAAGGGTAGCCGAGACCGCTTTGGGAGCATCGTGATTTTGACCAACTTCAGCTCGATTTACCGGAACTTGGGGAATATTTTCCAGTCCCAGGGACGCTAAACTAACTGGTGATGGCCTTGTTTTTCAGTCAAAGAACACAGCAAAACTTATTGAAAGCTCACTTTCGGGCTTCTGGGCCGAAATATAGCCCCACTTCACTTTAAGACTGAAAGAGTAGCCGATACCGCATTTCGCGCATCGGGATTTGGATCAACTTCGGCTCGATTCCTTGGAACTTGGGCAATATTTTCCAGTCCCGGGGACTCTAAACTAACCCGTGATAGCCTTGGTTTGCAGTGAAATGGACACAGCAAAACTTTTTGAACGCTCACTTTCGGGCTTCTGGCCCGAAATATAGCCCCACTTCACTTTAAGACAGAAAGAGTAGCCGAGACCACTTTAGGGGCATCGTGATGTTGACCAACCTCGGCTCAATTTCCCGGACCTTGCGGCATATTTTCTTGTCCCGGGAACGCTAAACTAACTCCTGATGGCCTTGGTTTGCAGTGAAATGAACACAGCAAAACTTTTTGAACTTTCACTTTCTAGCTTCTCGGCCGAAATATAGCCCCAGTTCACTTTAAGAATCAAAGAGTAGCCGAGACCGCCTTACGCGCATCGTGATTTTGACAAAATTCGGCTCGATTTCCCCGAACTTGGGCGATATTTTCCAGTCCCGAGCAGTCTAAACTAACTCCTGATGGCCTTGGTTTGCAGTGAAATGAACAAGGTAACACTTTTTGAACGCTTATTTTAGAGCTTCTGGGATGAAATATAGCCCCACTTCACTTTAAGACTGAAAGAGTAGGCAAGACCTCCCTACGCGCATCATGATTTTGAGGAACTTCCGCTCCATTTTCTAGAATTTTGGCGCTATTTTCAAGTCCCGGATACTCTAAAGTAACTCCTGATGGCCTTGGTTTGATGTGAAATGGACGCAGGAAAACTTTTTGAACGCTCAGTTTCGAGCTTCTGGGCCGAAATACAACCGTACTTCACTTTAAGACTGAAATAGTAGCCGAGGCCTCCCTAGGAGCATCGTGATTTTGACCCGGTTCAGCTCCATTTCCCGGAACTTCGGGGATATTTTCCAGTCCCGGGGACTCTACCCTAACTCTTGATGGCCTTAGTTTTCAGTAAAATGGTCACAGGTAACAGGAGCGCACGCTCGGTGTCGAGCTTCTAGGCCGAAATGTAGCCCCAGTTCATTTTAAGACTTAAAGAGTAAACGAAACTGCCGTACGCCTATCGTAATTTTAAGAAAGTATGGCTCAATTTGCCGAAACTTGGAGGATAGCTTCCAGTCTCGAGGATTCTAAACTATCTCCTGATGGACTTAGTTCTTAGTGAAATGGACACAGGTAAAAGGAGAGCACGCTCGGTGTCGAGCTTGTAGAACCGAAATATAGCCCCACTTCATTTTCGGAGTAAACGAGTAGCCGAGACCGCCTTACGCGCATCGTGATTTTGAGCATCTTTGGCTCGATTTGCCGGAATTCGGGGAATATTTTCCAGTCCCGAGGACTCTATGTTAACTCCTGATGAACTTAGTTTTCAGTGATATGTACACAGGCAAAAGGAGCGCACGCTCGCTGTTGAGCTTGTCGGCCGAAATATAGCCCCACTTCATTTTAATACTGAAAGAGTAGCCGAGACCGCCTTACGCGCATCGTGATTTTGAGCAACTTTGGCTCGATCTGCCAGAATTTGGGAAATATTTTCCAGTCCCAAGGACTCTAAACTAACACCTGATCGCCTAAGATGTCAGTGAAATGGACACAGGTAAAATTAGCGCACGCCGGGTCTCGAGCTTCTAGGTCGAAATATAGCCCCCCTTAATTTTAAGACTGAAAGAGTAGCCGAGACCGCCTTACGCGCATCGTGATTTTGGGCCAGTTTTGCTCGATTTCCCGGGAAAATTTAAAGAAATTTAAAGTCCCGGGGACGCTAAACTAACTCCCGATGACCTTGGTTTGCAGTTTAATGAACACAGCAAAACATTCTGAACGCTCACCTTCGAGCTTCAGTGCCGCAATATAGCCCTACTTAAATTTAAGACTGAAAGAATAACCGAGAGCCCGTTACGCGCATCGTAATTTTCATCAACTTCGGCGCCATTTCCTGGAACTTGGAGAATATTTTCCAGTTCCGGGGACTCTAAACTAACTCCTGATTGCCTTGGTTTGCAGTCAAATGGACACAGCAAAACTTTTTGAACGCTCACTTTCGAGCTTGTGGGCCTAAATATAGCCACACTTCACTTCAAGACTGAAACAGTAGCCGAGACCGCGTTACGCGCATCGTGATTTTGAGCAACTTCTGCTCGCTTTCCTGGAACTTGGGGAATATTTTCCAGTCCCGGGGACTCTAAACGAACTCCTGATGGCCATGGTTTGCAGTGAAATTCACACAGCACAATTTTTTGAACGAACACTTTCGAGCTTTTAGGCCGAAATATAGTCCCACATCACTTACGAATTAAAGAGTAACGGAGACTGGCGTGCGCGCATCGTGATTTTGACCAACTTCAGGTCGATATTCCGGAACTTGGGGGATATTTTCCAGTCCCAAGGACTATAAACTAACTCTTGATGGCCTTGGTTTTCAGTGAAATGGACAGAGCACAACTTTAGAGCTTCTGGGCAGAAATATAGCCCCACTTTACTTTAATACTGAAAGAGTAGATGAGACCGCCTTACGCGCATCGTGATTTTGACGAACTTCGAATGGATTTCCCGGAACTTGGGGGATATTTTCCAGTCCCTTGGACGCTAAACTAGGTGCCGATGGACTTGTTTTGCAGTGAAATGGACACAGCAAAGCTTTTTGAACGCTCACTTTCGAGCTTGTGGGCTGAAATATAGCCACACTTCACTTTAAGACTGAAACAGTAGCCGAGACCACGTTTCGCGCATCGTGATTTTGATCAACTTCGGCTCGATTTCCCGGAACTTGCGAAATATTTTGCAGTCCCGGGGACTCTAAACTAACTCGTGCTGGTCTTGGTTTGCAGTGAAACGGAAACAGAAAAAGTTTTTGAACGCATACTTTCGAGCTTCTGGACCGAAATAGAACCCCACTTCACTTGAAGACTGAAAGAGTAGCCGAGACCGCCTTACGTGCATCGTGATTTTGAGCAACTTCGGCTCGATTTGCCGGAACTAAGGGGATATATTCCAGTTCTGAGGACTCTAAACTAATTCCTGATGGCCTTGGTTTGCAGTAAAATAGACCCATCAAAAGTTTTTGAACGCTCAATGTCGAGCTTCTGGGCCAAAATATAGCGCCCCATTACTTTAACACTGAAAGAGTAGCCGAGACCGCCTTACGTGCATCGTGATTTTGACAAACTTCGGGTTGATTTCCCGGAACTTGGGGCATATTTTCCAGTCTCGGGGACCCTAAACTAACTTTCGATAGCTTTGGTGTGCAGTGAAATGCACACAGCAAAACTTTTCGAACGCTCACTTTCGAGCTTCTGGACAGAAATATAGCCCCACTTCACTTTAAGACTGAAAGGGAAGCCGACACCGCTTTGGGAGCATCGTGATTTTGACCAACTTCAGCTCGATTTACCGGAACTTGGGGAATATTTTCCAGTCCCAGGGACGCTAAACTAACTGGGGATGGCCTTGTTTTTCAGTCAAAGAACACAGCAAAACTTTTTGAACGCTCACTTTCGGGCTTCTGGCCCGAAATATAGCCCCACTTCACTTTAAGAATGAAACAGTAGCCGATACCGCATTTCGCGCATCGTAATTTTGACCAACCTCGGCTCAATTTCCCGGACCTTGGGGCAAATTTTCTTGTCCCGGGGACGCTAAACTAACTCCTGATGGCCTTGGTTTGCAGTGAAATGAACACAGGAAAACTTTTTGAACGCTCACTTTCGGGCTTCTGGCCCGAAATATAGCCCCACTTCACTCTAAGACTGAAAGAGTAGCCGACACTACCTTACGCAAATCGTGATTTTGACCAACTTCGGCTCGATTTCGTGGAATTTGGGGGATATTTTCCAGTCCTGGGGACTCTAAACTAGCTTCTGATGGCTTTGGTTTGCAGTCAAATAAACACACGGAAACTTTTTGAACGCTCACTTTCAAGCTCCTGGGCAGGAATAAAGCCTCACTTCACTTTAAGACTGAAACAGTAAGCGAGACCGCCTAACGCGCACCGTGATTTTGACCAACTTCGGCTAAATTTCCCTGAACTTGGGGGGATATTTTCCAGTCCCGAAGACTCTTAAGTAACCCCTGATGGCCTTCGTTTGCATTGAAATGGATACAGCAAAACTTTTTGAAGCTCACTTTTGAGCTTCTGGGCCGAAATATAGCCCCACTTCACTTTAACACTGAAAGACTAGCCAAGACCGTCTTGCGCGCATCGTGATTTTGAGCAACGTCTTCTCGATTTTCCGGAACTTGGGAAATATATTGCAGTCCCGGGGACTCTAAACTAACTCCTGATGGCCTTGGTTTGCAGTGAAATGGACACAGCAAATGTTTTGCAGTGCTCACGTTGGAGCTTCTGGGCCGAAATAGAGCCCCACTTCACTTTAAGACTGAAAGAGTAGCCGAGGCCGCCTTAGGCGCATCGTGATTTTGACCAACTTCGGCCTGAGTTCCCAGAACTTAAAAGATATTTTCCACTCCCGGGGACTCTAAACTAACTCATGATGGCCTTGGTTTTCAGTGAAATTGAGAGAGCAAAACTTTTTGAACGCTCACTTTCGAGCTTCTGGACCGAAATATAGCCCTACTTCACTTTCAGACTCAAAGAGTAGCGGAGACCGCCTTACGCGAATCGTTATTTTGACCAACTTCGTCTCGATTTCGCGGAACTTGGAGGATATTTTCCAGTTCCGGGGACTGTGAACTACTTCCTGAGGGCCTTGCTTTGCAGTGAAATGGGCACAGCATAACTTTTTGAAGGCTCACTTTCGAGCTTCTGGGCCAAAATATACAGCCACGTCACTTTAAGACTAAAAGAGTAGCCGAGACTGCTTTACGCGCATCGTGATTTTCACAAACTTCGGCTCGATTTCCCGGAACTTGGGGAATATTTTGATGTCCCGGAGACTGTAAACTATCTCCTGATGTGGTTTGAATCGCGGTGAAATGGACACAGCAAAACTTTTTGAACTTTCACTTTCGAGCTTCTGGGCCGAAATATAGCCCGAGTTCACTTTAAGAATGAAAGAATAGCCGAGACCGCCTTACGCGCATCGTGATTTTGACCAACTTTGGCTCGATTTCCCAGGAAATGGGGAATATTTTCCGGTACCGGGGACTCTAAAGTAACTCCTGATTGCCTTGGTTTGCGTTGAAATGGAGAGAGCAAAACTTTTTCAACGCTCCCCGTCGGGCTTCTGAGCCGAAATATAGCCCCACTTTGGTTTAAGACTGAAAGAGTAGCCGAGACCGTCTTACGCGCATCGTGATTTTGACCAACTTCGGCTGGATTTCCCGAAACTTCGGGGATATATTCAAGTTCCAAGGACTCTAAACTAACCCCTGATGACCTTGGTCTGCAGTGAAATGCACACAGCAATTTTTTTTGAACGTTTACTTTCGAAATTCTGGGCCGAAATATAGCTCCACTTCACTTTAAGACTGAAATAGTAGCCGAGACCGCCTTAGACGCATCGAGATTTTGACCAACTTCGGCTTGAGTTGCCAGAACTTAAGGGATATTTTTTCGTCCCGTGGACTCTAAACTAACTCATGATGGCCTTGGTTTTCAGTTAAATTGAGAGAGCAAAACTTTTTCATCGCTCACTTTTGAGCTTCTGGGCCGAAATATACAGCCACGTCACTTTAAGACTAAAAGAGTAGCCGAGACTGCTTTACGCGCATCGTGATTTTGGCAAACTTCGGCTCCATTTCCCCGAACTTGGGCGATATTTTC
Source organism: Orbicella franksi (assembly GCF_964199315.1). Taxonomy (NCBI): domain Eukaryota; kingdom Metazoa; phylum Cnidaria; class Anthozoa; order Scleractinia; family Merulinidae; genus Orbicella; species Orbicella franksi. The sequence continues at coordinate 1,037,569 of NC_138145.1, read as the reverse complement.
CAGTCCCGAACAGTCTAAACTAACTCCTGATGGCCTTGGTTTGCAGTGAAATGAACAAGGTAACACTTTTTGAACGCTTATTTTCGAGCTTCTGGGATAAAATATAGCCCCACTTCACTTTAAGACTGAAAGAGTAGGCAAGACCGCCTTACGCGCATCGTGACTTTGAGCAACTTCCGCTCGATTTTCTAGAATTTTGGCGATATTTTCAAGTCCCGGGGACTCTAAACTAACTCCTGATGGATTTGGTTTGATGTAAAACGGACGCAGGAAAACTTTTTGAACGCTCAGTTTCGAGCTTCTGGGCCGAAATACAACCGTACTTCACTTTAAGACTGAAATAGTAGCCGAGGCCTCCCTAGGAGCATCGTGATTTTGACCCAGTTCAACTCGATTTCCCCAAACTTGGGGGATGTTTTCCAGTCCGGGGGACTTTAAACTAACTCCTGATGGCCTTGGTTTGCAGTTAAATGCACAAAGCGTAACTTTTTAAAGGTTCACTTTCGAGCTTCTGGGCCGAAATATAGCCCCACTTTACTTTAAGACTGAAAGAGTAGCCGAGACCGTCTTACGCGCATCGTGATTTTGACCAACTTCTGTACGATTTCCCGGAACTTTGGGGATATATTCCAGTCCCGGGGACTCTAAACTAACTGCTGATGGCCTTGGTTTGCAGTGAAATGGACACAGCACATTTTTTTGAACGCTCACTTTCAAGCTTCTCGGGCCAAATATAGCCATACTTCACTTTAAGACTGAAAGAGTAGCCGAGACCGCCTTACGCGCATCGTAATTTTGACCAACTTCGGCTCGATTTCCCGGAAGTTGACCAATATTTTCAATTCGCGGGGAAGCTAAACTAACCTCCGATGGCCTTAGTTTGCAGTTAAATGAACACAGCAAAACTTTTTGAACGCTCACTTTCGAGCTTATGGCTCGAAATATAGCCCCACTTCACTTTAAGACTGAAAGAGTAGCCGAGACCGCCTTACGCGCATCGTGATTTTGGGATACTTCGGCTCGATTTCCCGGAAATAGGGAAATATTTTCCAGTCCCGGGGACTCCAAACTAACTCCTGATGGCCTTGGTTTCCAGTGAAATGGACACAGGAACACTTTTGGAACACGCACTTTCGAGCTTGCTGGCCGAAATATAGCCCTAATTCTTTTTAAGACTGAAAGAGTAGGCGGGAGCGCCTTACACGCATTGTGATTTTGAGGATCTTCGGCTCGATCTGGCGAAACTTGGGAGATATTTTCCAGTCCCAAAGTCTCTAAACTCACTCCTGATTGTCTAAGATGTGAGTGAAATAGACACAAAAATTTTTCAACCCTTACTTTCGAGCTTCTGGAGTTAAATCTAAGCCCACTTTACCTTAAGACTGAAAGAGTAGCCGAGACCCCCTTAAGCGCATGGTGATTTTGAGTAACTTCGGGTGGATTTCCCGTAACTTGGGGGATATTTCCAGTTCCTTTGACGCTAAACTAAGTCGTGATGGCCTTGTTTTGCAGTGAAATGGACACAGCAAAACTTTTTAAACACTCAGTTTCGAGCTTCTGGGCCGAAATATTGCCCCAACTAACTTTACGACTGAAAGAGTAGCCGAGACCGCCGTATGCGCGTCGTGATTTGACCAACTTCGGTTAAAATTCCCGGAACTTGGGGGATATTTTCCAGTCCCAGGGACTCTAAACTGAGCCCCGACGTCGTTGGTCTGCAGTAAAATGGACACAGCAAAACTTTTTGAACCCTCACTTTGAGCTTCTGAGCCGAAATATAGCTCCACTTCACTTTAAGAGTGAAAGACTAGCCGAGACCGCCTTACGCCCATCGTAATTTTGACCAACTTCGGCTCGATTTCCCGGAACTTGGGGGATATTTTCCAGTCACGCGGACTCTAAAGTAACTCCTCGTGGCCTTGCTCTGGAGTGAAATGGACACAGCACAACTTTTTGAACGCTCACTTTCGAGCTTCTGGGGCGAAATATTGCCCCAGTTCACTTTAAGAATGAAAGAGTAACCGGGACCGTCTTACGCGCATCGTGATTTTGACCAACTCTGGCTCGATTTCTCGGGAAATGGGGGATATTTTCCGGTACCGGGGACTCTAAACTAACTCCTGATTTCCTCGGTTTGCAGTGGAATGGACACAGCACAACTTTTTGAACACTCACTTTTGAGCTTCTGGGCCGAAGCATAGCCCTACTTCACTTTAAGACTCAAAGACTAGCCGAGACCGCCTTACGCGCATTGTGATTTTGGGCTACTTCGGCTCGATTTCCCGGAAGTTGGGAGATAATTGCCAGTCCCGGGCACTCTAAACTAATTCCTGATGGCCTTGGTTTTCAGTGAAATGGACACAGCCAAACTTTTTGAACCTTCACTTTCGCGCTTCTGGGCCGAAATATAGCCCCACTTCACTTTAAGACTGAAAGAGTAGCCGGCACCGCCTTACGCACATGGTAATTTTGTCGAACTTCGGCTTGATTTCCTGGGACTTGGGGGATATTTTTCAGTCCCGGAAGCTCTAAACTAACTCCTGAATGCCTTGGTTTTTAGTGAAATGGACACAGGTAAAAGGAGCGCACGCTCGGTTTCCAGATTGTAGGCCGAAATATAGCCCCACTTTATTTTAAGACTGAAAGTGCACACGAAACCGCCTTAAGCGCATCGAAATTTTTAGCCACTATGGCTCGATATGCCAAAACTTGGGGGATATTTTCCAGTCCCGGGGACTCTACCCTAACTCTTGATGGCCTTAGTTTTCAGTAAAATGGTCACAGGTAACAGGAGCGCACGCTCGGTGTCGAGCTTCTAGGCCGAAATGTAGCCCCAGTTCATTTTAAGACTGAAAGAGTAAACGAAACTGCCGTACGCCTATCGTAATTTTAAGAAAGTATGGCTCAATTTGCCGAAACTTGGAGGATAGCTTCCAGTCTCGAGGATTCTAAACTATCTCCTGATGGACTTAGTTCTTAGTGAAATGGACACAGGTAAAAGGAGAGCACGCTCGGTGTCGAGCTTGTAGAACCGAAATATAGCCCCACTTCATTTTCGGAGTAAACGAGTAGCCGAGACCGGCTTAGGCGCATCGTGATTTTGAGCATCTTTGGCTCGATTTGCCAGAATTCGGGGAATATTTTCCAGTCCCGAGGACTCTATGTTAACTCCTGATGAACTTAGTTTTCAGTGATATGTACACAGGCAAAAGGAGCGCACGCTCGGTGTTGAGCTTGTCGGCCGAAATATAGCCCCACTTCATTTTAAGACTGAAAGAGTAGCCGAGACCGCCTTCCGCGCATCGTGATTTTGAGCAACTTGGGCTCAATCTGCCAGAATTTGGGAAATATTTTCCAGTCCCAAGGACTCTAAACTAACTCTTGATGGCCTAAGATGTCAGTGAAATGGACACAGGTAAAATTAGCCCACGTCCGGTCTCGACCTAAGTCGAAATATAGCCCCCCTTAATTTTAAGACTGAAAGAGTAGCCGAGACCGCCTTACGCGCATCGTGATTTTGAGCAACTTTGGCTCGATCTGCCAGAATTTGGGAAATATTTTCCAGTCCCAAGGACTCTAAACTAACTCCTGATGGCCTAAGATGTCAGTGAAATGGACACAGGTAAAATTAGCCCTCGTCCGGCCTCGACCTTCTAAGTCGAAATATAGCCCCCCTTAATTTTAAGACTGGAAGAGTAGCCGAGACCGCCTTACGCGCATCGTGATTTTGGGCCACTTTTGCTCGATTTCCCGGGGAAACTTAAAGAAATTTAAAGTCCCGGGGACGCTAAACTAACTCCCGATGACCTTGGTTTGCAGTTTAATGAACACAGCAAAACATTTTGAACGCTCACCTTCGAGCTTCAGTGCCGCAATATAGCCCTACTTAAATTTAAGACTGAAAGAATAACCGAGAGCCCGTTACGCGCATCGTAATTTTCATCAACTTCGGCGCCATTTCCTGGAACTTGGAGAATATTTTCCAGTTCCGGGGACTCTAAACTAACTCCTGATTGCCTTGGTTTGCAGTGAAATGGACACAGCAAAACTTTTTGAACGCTCACTTTCGAGCTTGTGGGCCTAAATATAGCCACACTTCACTTTAAGACTGAAACAGTAGCCGAGACCGTCTTACGCGCATCGTGATTTTGAGGAAATTCTGCTCGCTTTCCTGGAACTTGGGGAATACTTTCCAGTCGCGAGGACTCTAAACTAACTGCTGATGGCCATGGTTTGCAGTGAAATTCACACAGCACAAGTTTTTGAACGAACACTTTCGAGCTTTTAGGCCGAAATATAGTCCCAAATCACTTACGACTTAAAGAGTAGCCGAGACCGGCGCGCGCGCATCGTGATTTTGACCAACTTCGGGTCGATATTCCGGAACTTGGGGGATATTTTCCAGTCCCAGGGACTCTAAACTAACTCTTGATGGCCTTGGTTTGCAGTGAAATGGAGACAGCAAAACTTTTTGAACGCTCACCTTCAAGCTTCTGGGCCGAAATATAGCCCACTTTACTTTAATACCGAAAAAGTAGCCGAGACCGCCTTACGCGCATAGTGATTTTGACAAACTTCGGGTGGATTTCCCGGAACTTGGGGGATATTTTCCAGTCCCTTGGACGCTAAAGTAGGTCCCGATGGCCTTGTTTTGCAGTGAAATGGACACAGCAAAGCTTTTTGAACGCTCAATTTCTAGCTTGTGCGCCGAAATGTAGGCAGACTTGACTTTAAGACTGAAACAGTAGCCGAGACCGCGTTACGCGCATCATGAATTTGATCAACTTCGGCTCCAATTCCCGGGACTTGGGGGATATGTACCAATCCCGGGGACTCTAAACTAACTCCTGATGGCCTTGGTTTGCATTGAAATGGACACAGCACAATTTTTTGAACGCACACTTTCGAGATTCTGGGCCGGAATATAGCCCCACTTCACTTTAAGACTGAAAGGGTAGCCGAGACCGCTTTGGGAGCATCGTGATTTTGACCAACTTCAGCTCGATTTACCGGAACTTGGGGAATATTTTCCAGTCCCAGGGTCGCTAAACTAACTCGTGATGGCCTTGTTTTTCAGTCAAAGAACACAGCAAAACTTTTTGAACGCTCACTTTCGGGCTTCTGGCCCGAAATAGAGCCCCACTTCACTTGAAGACAGAAAGAGTAGCCGAGACCGACTTACGCGCATCCTGATTTTGAGCAACTTCGGCTCGATTTGCCGGAACTTAGGGGATATATTCCAGTTCTAAGGACTCTAAACTAATTCCTGATGGCCTTGGTTTGCAGTAAAATGGACACAGCAAAACTTTTTGAACGCTCAATTTCGAGCTTCTGGGCCAAAATATAGCCCCACTTTACTTTAACACTAAAAGGGTAGCCGAGACCGCCTTACGTGCATCGTGATTTTGACAAACTTCGGGTTGATTTCCCGGAACTTGGGGGATATTTTCCAGTCGCGGGGACTAAACTAACTCCTGCTTGTCTTGGTTTGGAGTGAAATGGAAACAGCAAAACTTTTTGAACGCTGACTTTCCAGCTTCTGGACCCAAAAATTTAGCCCCACTTCATTTTAAGATTGAAAGACTAGCCGAGGCCGCCTTACGCGCATCGTAATTTTGACTAACTTAAGCTCGATTTTCGGAAACTTGGGGGTTATTTTCCAGACCCGGGAACTTTAAACTAACTCCTGATTGCCTTGGTTTGCAGTAAAATGGAAAAGGCAAAACTTTTTCAACGCTGCCTTTTAAGTTTCTGGGCCAACACATAGCCCCACTTCACTTTAAGACTTAAAGAGTAGCCGAGACCGTCTTAAGCGCATCGTGATTTTGACCAGGTTCGGCTCTATTTCCCGGAACTGGGGGGATATTTTCCAGTCCCGGGGACTCTAAACTAAATCCTGATTGCCTTGGTTGGCCGAGCAATGGACACAGGAAAACTTTTTGAACGCTCACTTTCGAGCTGCTGGGTCGAAATATAGCCCCACTTCACTTTAAAACTGAAAGAGTAGCCGAGACCGCCTTGCACGCAACGTGATTTTGACCAACTTCCGCTTGATTTACCGCAACTTGGGGGATATTTTACAGTCCCGGGGACTCTAACGTATTTCCTCTTGGCCTTGGTTTGCAGTGAAATGGACACAGGAAAACGTTTTGAACGCTCACTTTGGAGCCTTTGGGCCGAAATATAGCCCATTTCATTTTAAGGCTGAAAGAGTAGACGAGACCGCCTTACGCGCATCGTGATTTTGAGCCTCTATGGCTGGATTTCCCGGAACTTGGGGGATAGTTTCCAGCTTTGGGAGCTCTAAACTAACTCCTGATTGCCTTAGTTTTCAGTAAAATCGACACAGATTAAATTAGCGCACGCTCGGTGCCGAGCTTCTAGGTCGAAATATAGCCCCACTTCATTTTAAGACTGAAAAAATAGACGAAACGGCCTTACGCGCATCGTGATTTTGAGCAACTTTGGCTCAATTTGCCGGAACTTGTGGGATATTTTTCAGTCCCAGGGACTGTAAACTAACTCCCGATCGCCTTGGTTTGCATTGGAATGGACAGAGCAAAACATTTTAAACGCTCACCTTCAAGCTTCTGAGCCGAATATAGCCCCACTTCACTTTAAGCCTGAAAGAGTAGCCGAGACCGTCTTACGCGCATCGTGATTTTCACCAACTTTGGCTTGATTTTCCGGAACTTCGGGGATATTTTCCAGTCCCGGGGACTCTAAACTAACTCCTGATGGCCTTGCTTTGCAGTGAAATGGACATAGCAAAACTTTTTGAACGCTCACTTTGGACCTTCTGGGCCGAAATATAACCCCACTTCACTTTAAGACTTAAAGAGTTGCCGAGACCGCTTTACCTGCATCGTGATTTTGACCATCTTCGGCTTGATTTCCCGGGACTTGGGGGATATTTTCTAGTCCCGGGGACTATAAACTAAGTCCTGATGACCTTTTTTGGCAGTGAACTTGAAACAGCAAAAGTTTTTGAAAGCAGAGTTTCGAGCTTCTTGGCCGAAATATAGCCCCACTTCACTTGAGGAGTAAAAGATGAGCCGAGTCCGTCTTACGCGCATCGTGAGTTTGACAAACTTTGACTCGATTTCCCGGAACTTAGGGGATATATTCAAGTCTCGGGGACTCTAAACTATCTCCTGATTGCCTTGGTTTGCAGTGAAATGGACACAGCAATTTTTTTGAACGCTCACTTTAGACCTTCTGGGCCGAAGTAGAGCCTCACTTCACTTTAAGACTGAACGAATAGCAGAGACGGCCTTACGCGTATCTTCATTTTGACAACCTTTGTCCCCATTTTCCCGCACTTACAGGATATTTTCGAGTCCCTGGGACTCTAACCTAACTTCTGCTCGCCTTTGTTTGCAGTGAAATTGACACAGGAAGACCTTTTGAACGGTCACTTTCGAGCTTCTGGGCAGAAATATAGCCCCACTTCACTTTAAGACTGAAAGATGAGCCGAGACCGCCTTACGCACATCGTGATTTTGACCAACTTCGGCTAAGTTTCCCGGAATTTGGGGGATATATTCCACTCCCTGGGTCTCTAAACTAATTCCTGATGGCTTTGTTTTGCACTGAAATG